>NC_091992.1:73468753-73842251 GCF_044704955.1 Pristiophorus japonicus | reverse complement strand
GAGAGGGGGAGTGAGGGAGAGGGAGGGGGGGGAGGGAGGGGGAGACGGGGGAGTGAGGGGGGGAGTGAGGGAGGTGGGGAGTGAGGGAGGGAGGGGGGAGTCAGGGAGGGAGGGGGGAGTATGGGAGGGAGGGGGGAGGGAGGGGTGAGTGAGTGAGGGAGGGGGGCGTGAGGGAGGGAGGGGTGAGGGAGGGAGGGGGAGGGAGGGGGGAGGGAGGGAGTGAGGGAGGGAGGGGGGAGTGGAGCGAGGGTGGGAGGGAGGGGGAGCGTGGTGGGAGAGGGGAGCAAGGGAGGGAGGGGGGAGTGAGGGAGGGAGGAGGGAGTGTGGGAGGGACGGGGCAGAGTGAAGGAGGGAGGGAGGGGGAGTGAGGGAGGGAGGGGGAGTGAGGGAGGGAGGGATGGGGAGTGAGGAGGGAGGGAGGGGAGTGAGTGATGGGGGGTGTGGGAGGGAGTGGGGGAGTGAGGGAGGGAGGGAGGGGGAAGTGAGGGAGGGAGGGGGAGGGTGGGAGTGAGGGGGTGTGTGGGGGAGGGTGGGAGTGAGGGAGGGAGGGAGTGAGGGAGGAGGGAGGAGGGAGGAGGGAGGGGGGAGTGAGGGTGCGGGGAGTGAGGGAGGAGGGAGTGAGGGAGGGAGGGAGGGAGGAGGGAGGGAGCGGGGAGTGAGGGAGGAGGAGGGAGTGAGGGAGGGAAGCGTGGAGGGAGGGAGGGAAGAGTGAGTGAGGGACGGAGTGGGGAGTGAGGGAGGGAGGGGGAGTGAGTGAGGGAGGTGGGAGCGAGGGGGAGTGAGGAAAGGAGGGAGGGGGAGTGGGGGAGGGAGTGAGGGAGATAGGTAGGGAGGGAGCGGGAGGGAGAGGGGAGATAGGGAGGGAGCAATGGAGGGAGGGAGGAATGGAGGGAGGGAGAGAGAGGGAGGGAGGGAGCGAGTGAGAGGGAGGGAGCGAGTGAGAGGGAGGGAGCGAGCAAGAGGGGAGAGCGATGGAGGGAGCGAGGGAGAGGGAGGGAGGTAGCGAAGGAGGGAGGGAGGGAGGGAGAGGGGAGAACAAGAGGGGGCGGGAGTGAGCAAGGGAGGGAGGGAGCGAGAGAGGCAAAGTGATGTAGGGATTGTGAGGGAGGGAGGGAGAGTGAGTGTGGGAGGGAACGAGGGAGATGGAGGAGGGTAGGGGTGGGAGGGGGGAAGGGAGGGGGGAGGGAGGGGGGTGGGGAGAGGGAGGGTGGTGGGAGGAGGGGCGAGAGAGGGGGGTGGGGAGAGGGAGAGGGAGGGAGTGGGGAGAGGGAGCAAGGGAGAGGGTGGGGAGAGAGAGCGAGGGAGGGGGTGGAGAGAGGGAGCGAGGGAGGGAGGGAGCGAGGGAGGGCGGGGGAGGAGGGTGCGAGAGGGAGAGAGGGAGTGAGGGAAGGGAGTGAGGGGAGCGATGGAGGGAGAGGCGGGGAGAGGGACAAGAGGGAGTGAGATGGAGGGAGGGAGGGAGGGAGCGAGAGAGGGAGAGCGATGTAGGGAGGGTGAGGGAGGGAGGGTGAGGGAGGGAGGGAGGGAGAGGAGGGAGAAGGGAGGAGGGTGAGGGAGGGGAGTGAAGGAGGGAGTGGGAGTGAGGGAGGGAGTGGGAGTGAAGGAGTGAGGGAGGGAGTGAGGGGGATTGAGGGAGGGAGTGAGGGAGAGGGGAGTGAGAGAGGAGGAAGTGAGGGAGGGAGCGAAGGAGAGGGGAAGGCACGGAGGGGGCGGGAGGGGAGGGGAGAGGGAGCGAGGGAGGGGGGTGGGAGAGGGGAGGAGGGTGCGAGAGGGAGTGAGGGAGGGAGCGAGGGAGCGATAGAGGGAGGGAGAGGGACAAGAAGGAGGGAGGGAGAGGAAGCGAGGGAGAGGGAGGGAGGGGGTAAGGGTGGAGGGGTAGAGGGAGGGAGGGGGTTGGGAGGGGCAGGGAGGTGAATGGGGAGAGGAGGGGGAGGAAGGAGAGGGAGCGAGGGATTGCCGGAGTCAGAGGGAGCGAGGGAGAGGGAGGGAGCGAGGGAGGGAGAGGGAGGGAGGGGGTAGGGGGAGAGGGGAGAGGGAGGTAGGGAGGGGGAGCCACAGCATGTGAGGGAGGGAGCGAGGGATTACCGGAGTGAGTGGGAGGGAGAGAGAGGGAACGAGGGAGGGAGAGATGGGAGCAATGGAAGGAGGGAGGGAGGGAGGGAGGGGGAGGGAGAGAGGGAGGGAGCGGGAGAGATGGAGGGAGCAAGAGGGAGGGAGGGAGTGAGAGCGAGGGAGGGAGTGAGAGGGAGGGAGGGGAGCGATAGAGGGAGGGGGAGGGGAGAGGAGGGAGTGAGGGAGGGAGGGGGAGAGCGAGGGAGAGGAGTGAGGGAGGGAGGGAGAGGGGGAGAGCGAGGGAGGGAGCGTGGGTGGGAGAGGGAGGGAGGGAGCGTGGGTGGGAGAGGGAGGGAGGGAGTGGAGGGAGGGAGGAAGGGAAAGGGATGGAGGGAAGGAGGGAGAGGGGAAGAGCAAGGGAAAGACGTGCGTGAGGGAGGGTTGTGAGGGTGGTGGGGTAGCGATGGAGGAAGGGAGATGGAGGGAGGGAGCGAGTGAGAGGGAGGGAGGGAGGGAGCAAGAGGGGGAGAGCGATGGAGGGAGCGAGGGAGAGGGAGGGAAGTAGCGAAGGAGGGAGGGAGGGGAGGGAGAGGGGGAGAACAAGAGAGGGCGGGAGTGAGCAAGGGAGGGAGGGAGCGAGAGAGGCAAAGCGAGGTAGGGATTGTGAGGGAGGGAGGGAGAGTGAGTGTGGAGGGAACGAGGGAGATGGAGGAGGGTAGGGGTGGGAAGGGGGAAGGAGGGGGGAGGGAGGGGGGTGGGGAGAGGGAGAGGGAGGGGTGGGGAGAGGGAACGAGGGACTGGGTGGGGAGAGAGAGCGAGGGAGGGGGTTGGGGAGAGGAAGCGAGGGAGGGGGGAGCGAGGGAAGGAGGGAGAGGGAAGAGCAATAGAGAGAAGCGCGTGAGGGAGGGTTGTGAGGGTGGTGGGGGGACCGCGGAGGAAGGATAGCGAAGGAGAAAGGGAGATGGAGGGAGGGAGGGAGCGAGTGAGAGGAGGGAGGGAGCAAGAGGGGGAGAGCGATGGAGGGAGCGAGGGAGAGGGAGGGAGGTAGCGAAGGAGGGAGGGAGGGAGGGAGAGGGGGAGAACAAGGGAGGGTGGGAGTGAGCAACGGGGGAGGGAGCGAGAGAGGGAGAGCGATGTAGTGAGAGTGAGGGAGGGAGGGAGAGTGAGGGAGGGAGTGAGGGAGGGAACGAGGGAGATGGAGGGGGTTAGGGGTGGGAGGGGAAGAGAGAGGGGGGAAGGGAGGGGGGAGGGAGGGGGGTGGGGAGAGGGAGGGGGAGCGAGGGAGGGGGTGGGAGAGGCAGCGAGGGAGGGGGTGGGGAGAGGGAGCGAGGGAGGGGGTGGGGAGAGGGAGCGAGGCAGGGGTTGGGGAGAGGGAGCGAGGGAGGGGGTGGGGAAAGGGAGCGAGGGAGGGGGATGGGGAGAGGGGAGCAAGGGAGGGTTGAGCGAGGGAGGGCGCGAGAGGAGAGAGCAGATGAGGGAGGGAGCGAGGGAGTGAGGGGAGTGAGGGGAGCGATGGAGGGAGAGGGAAAGGGATAAGAGGGAGGGAGGGGTAGAGGGTGGAGGGGGATATGGAAGGAAGGGGGAGGGGGAGGGAGGGAGAGGGAGTGAGGGAGCGAGGAATTGCCGGAGTGAGAAGAAGAGGGAAGGGCGAGGGAGGAGAGGGAGGGAGGGGGTAGGGTGAGAGGGGAGAGGGAGGTAGGGAGGGGGAGCCAGTGCAAGTGAGGGAGGGAGCGAGGGATTACCGGAATGAGTGGGAGGGAGAGAGAGGGGGGGAGGGAGAGAAAGGGAGGGAGAGGGAGGGGTGCGATAGAGGAGTGGGAGGGAGAGGGAGGGAGTGAGAGAGGGAGGTGGGAGAGCGAGGTAGAGGAGCGAGGGTGGGAGGGAGTGAAGGAGGGAGAGGGGGAGAGCGATGGAGTGAGGGAGGGAGAGGGAGGGAGGGAGCAAAGGAGGGAGGGAGTGAGAGAGAGGGCGAGAACAAGGGAGGGAGGGAGCGAGGGAGGGAGCAAGAGAGGGAGATCGATGTAGGGCGGTGAGGGAGGAAGGGAGAGGGAGGGAGGGTGAGGGAGGGGGGAGTGAGGGAGAGGGAGTGAGGGAGGGAACGAGGAAGAGGGGGAAGGAAGGGAGGGAGGGTTGTGGGGAGTGGGAGCGAGGGAGGGGTGGGGAGAGGGGAGCGAGGGAGGGGGGAGCGAGGTTGGGCGGGGGAGGAGGGTGCGAGAGGGAGTGAGGGAGGGAGTGAGGGAGGGAGGGGAGGGAGGGGAGCGATGGAGAGAGGGAGAGGCAGGGAGAGGGGAGAAAGACAAGAGGGAGGGAGGGAGGGGGGTGAGAGGGAGGGAGGAGGTTGGAGAGAGGAGGGGGAGGGGAGGGAGGAGAGGGAGTGAGGGAGCGAGGGATTGCTGGAGGGAGGGGGAAGTGGCGAGGGAAGGAAGTGGCGAGGAAGGAAGTGGCGAGGAGGGAAGTGGCGAGGGAGGGAAGTGGCGAGGGAGGGGGTGGGGGAGAGGGGAGAGGGAGGTAGGGAGCGGGAAACAGAGCGAGTGAGGGAGGGAGCGAGGGATTACTGGAGGGAGAGAGAGGGAGCGTGGGAGGGAGGTAGAGGGAAGGAGAGTTGGAAGCAATGGGAGGAGGGAAAGATTGGGAGAGAGGGAGGGAGGGAGTGAGAGGGAGGGAGTGGGAGAGAATGAGGGAGGGAGGGGGAGAGGAGCGAGGGTGGGAGGGAGTGAGGGAGGGAGAGGGAGGGAGCGTGAGTGGGAGAGGGAGGGAGAGGAACGATGGAGGGAGTGAGAGGAGGAGAGCGAGTGAGGGAGGGTTGTGAGGGTGGTAGGGGGGAGCGAAGGAGGGAGGGCAGCGATGGAGGGAGGGTATGAGGGAGAGAGAGGGGGAGAGCGAGTGGAGGGGAGCGAGGAAGGGAGGGGAGGAGGGGGAGTGAGGGAGGAAGGGGGAGTGAGGGAGAGGGAGCCAGGAGTGAGGGAGGGAGGGAGAGGGAGTGAGGGAGACGGAGCGAGGGAGAGGGAGTGAGGGAGGGAGGAAGCCAGAGGGAGGGTGGGTGAGGAAGAGAGGGAGGGAGGGTGAGGAAGCGAGGGAGGGAGGGTGAGGAAGAAGGGAGGGAGGGTGAGGAAGGGAGGGAGAGGGATGGAGTGAGAGGGAGGTAGGGAGGGAGAGGAAGGGAGGGAGTGAGGAAGGTAGGGAGGGAGGGAGTGATGGAGGGAAGGAAATGGAGGGAGGGAGCGAGGGAGGGAGAGGGAGGGACCTAGGGACCAATGGAGGGAGGGAGGAAGAGGGAGTGTGAGGGAGGGAGAGAGGGTGTGAGGGAGGGAGAGGGAGAGAACGAGGGAGAGGGGGAAAAGCGAGTGAGGGGGAGAGCGAGTGAGGGAGCGTGGGAGGGAGAGAGAGAGGGAAAGAGCAAGGGAAGGAGAGGGAGGGAGAGGGAGAGAGGGGTAGAGGGAGGGAGAGCGACGAAGGAAGAGGGAGGGAGAGGGCAACAGGGAGGGTGGGAAAGGGAGGGAGAGAGCGAGGGGGAGGGAACGGGAGGGAGCGAGCGAGGGAGAGAGAGGAGAGCAAGGGAGGGAGAGGGGAGCGAGAGGGTGGGAGGGGGATGGAGGGAGGGATGGACAGGGAGGGATGGAGAGGGAGGGAGGGAGAGGGAGGGAGGGAGAGGGAGGGAGGGGAGTGAGTGAGGGAGAGCGAGTGAGCGGGGAGAAGAAGTGAGGGGGAAAGGGAGATAGGGAGGGAGAGAGGGAGGGGAGCGATGGAGGGAGCGAGAGGGAGGAAGAGGCAGGGAGAGGGGGACGGGTGAGAGGGGGGAGGAAGGGGGTGAGGGCGGAATGGGAGAGGGGGAGAGGGAGGGGGAGAGGGAGGGAGGAGGTTGAGGAGAGGAGGGGGAGGGAGGAGAGGGAGGGTGGGAGCTAGGGATTGCTGGAGTGAGAGGGAGTGAGGTAGAGGGCGAGTGGGAGGGAGTGAGGGAGGGAAGGAGATGGAGGGAGGGGGTAGGGGAGGGGGGAGAGGGAGGAAGGGAGGTGGAGCGAGGGAGGGAGGGGGGAAGCAAGAGCGAGTGAGGGAGGGAGCGAGGGATTACCAGAGTGAGAGGGAGCGTGGGAGGGAGTGAGGGAGGGAGGGAATGAGGAGAGGGAAGCAATGGAGGGAGGAGGAGGGAGGGTGTGAGGGAGGGGAGAGATGCAGGGAGGGCAGCGAGGAAGGGAGGAGAGGAGGTGGGAGGGAGGGAGGGAGGGAGGGAGTGAGGGAGCGAGGGAGGGAGAGGGAGTGGGGGAGGGAGAGGGATGGAGTGAGAGGGAGGTAGGAAGGGAGAGGAATGGAGTGAGAGTGAGGTAGGGAGGGAAAGGGAGTGAGGGAGGGAGATGGATGGAGGGAGAGGGAGGTAGGGAGGGTGTGATGAAGGGCGAGGGAAGAGCGAGGGTGAGGAGGAGGGAGAGAGCGAGGGAGGGAGAGGGAGCGAGGGAGGGAGAGCGAGAGTTGCGAGTGAGAGAGCGAGGGAGGGAGGGTTGTGAGGGTGGTAGCGGGGAACGAGGGAGGGAGGGGAGCAATGGAGGGAGGGAGTGAGGGAGGGGGAGAGTGAGGGAGGGGAGCGAGGAAGGGAGGGGAGGAGGCGGGAATGAGTGAGGGAGCGAGGGTGGGAGAGGGAGTGAGGGAGAGGGGAGAGCGAGGGAGGGAGGGGAGCGAGGGGCTGGGAGGGGGATGGAGGGAGGGATGGAGAGAGAGAGAGAGGGAGGGAGGGAGAGAGGGAGGGGAGGGAGGGAAGAGAGAAGGATGGAGGGGAGAGGGAGTGAGGGAGGGGATGGAAGAGGGAGGGAGAGATGGAGGGGAGAGGGAGGGAGGGAAGGAGTGGATGGAGAGGGAGCGGAGAGAGGGAGGGAGGAGAGGGAGCAGAGAGAGGGAGGGAGGGAGAGGAGGGAGAAAGAGGGGAAAGAGAGGGAGGGAGTGAGGGAACGGGAGGGAGGAAGAGGAAGGGGATGGAGAGGGAGTGAGAGAGAGGAAGGGGAGGGAGAGGGAGTGAGGGAGCGGGAGGGAGGGAGAGGAAGGGGAGAGAGAGGGAGTGAGGGAGCGGGAGGGAGGGAGAGGAAGGGGAGGGAGAGGGATTGAGGGAGAGCAGCCTCTGGTGGTGAGAAAAGTTTCCGGCAGCTGGTGTTGTCAGTTCGGCTTCCATCCCAGGGCTGACCGGGCCGGACCCCACTGACTGAGCTGGGACCCACTGACCGGGCTGGAGCCCACTGACCAAACCGACTGACTGGGCCCACTGACCGGGCTGGACCCCTCTGACCAGGCCAACTGACCAGGCTGGAGTCCACTGACCAGTCCGGGGCCCACTAACCAGGCCGGAGTCCACTGACCAGTCCGGGGCCCACTGACCAGGCCGGAGTCCACTGACCAGTCCGGGGCCCACTGACCAGGCCGGAGTCCACTGACCAGTCTGGGGCTCACTGACCAGGCCGGAGTCCACTGACCGGGCCACGGACGAAGCCGGAACCGACTGACCGGTCCCACTGACCGGGCCACTGACCAGGCCGGAGTCCACTGACCGGACCGGAGTCCACTGACTGGGCCGGACCTCACTGACCAGGCCCACTGACCAGGCCGGAGTCCACTGACCAGGCCGGAGTCCATTGACCGGGCCGGACCCCACTGACCGGGCCACTGACCAGGCCGGAGCCCACTGACCGGGCCAGACCCCACTGACCAGGCCCACTGACCAGGCCGGACCCCTCTGACCGGGCCGGACCCCACTGACCAGGCCGGACCCCACTGACTGGGCCAGACCCCACTAACCAGGCCCACTGACCAGGCCGGACCCCACTGACCGGGCCAGACCCCACTGACCAGGCCCACTGACCAGGCTGGAGCCCACTGACCGGGCTCACTGACCAGGCCGGACCCCACTGACCGGGCCAGACCCCACTGACCAGGCCCACTGACCAGGCCGGACCCCACTGACCAGGTCCACTGACCAGGCCGGACCCCACTGACCGGGCCAGACCCCACTGACCAGGCCCACTGACCATGCCGGACCCCACTGAATGGGCCGGACCCCACTGACCAGGCCCACTGACCAGGCTGGAGCCCACTGACCGGGCCCACTGGGCCCACTGACCAGGCTGGAGCCCACTGTCCAGGCCAGAGCCCACTGACCGGGCCCACTGAGCAGGCCGGAGCCCACTGACCGGGCCCACTGAGCAGGCCGGAGCCCACTGACCGGCCCACTGACCGGGATGGACCCCACTGACCAGGCCCACTGACCGGGCCGGACCCCACTGACCAGGCCCACTGACTGGGCCAGACCCCACTGACCGGGACAGACCCCACTGACCAGGCCCACTGACCAGGCCCACTGACCGGCCCACTGACCAGGCCCACTGACAGGGCCGGATCCCACTGACCAGGCCGGACCCCACTGACCGGGTCCACTGACCCACTGACCGACTGACTAGGCCCACTGACCGGGCCCTCACTTAGCTTCGAGACTCAGACACATCGGGTGCTTTATTTTTAATTGGATTTATTAAGTATTAAAGACATTTACAACATTGTGATCATTCTGTTATACTGTTACAGTCATTGCTTTACCAGTTATTAGCTTCAGAAATTAAAGTTAATTTTGTCTCCTACAACACTAAACTTCAAAAACTGGTTTAAAAATATCATCTTTAAATTCCTTTCAGAATAATCAATCCACAAAGCCCTACAATGCTGCTTTAGTCTATATCTGAAATATTCTTTCAGCTTTTTTCTTCTCCAGTTATAAATCGAAGCTTCCTGTGTTGCTTCATCACTGGTCTATCCGCACTGAACAAGTTAATCCCCGCTCCACTCCACTCCGTCAGGCTCTCCTGCAATACAATCCCACGGGGTACCATTCCCGCCCCTCGGTCCTCACCCAGCAACAAAACCTCATAACAGTGTCAAACATAGTGCTTGAAATCCTTTCACTGCGGACATAAGACCAGTAAATGGATCTCGTATTTTGGAATGAATAAAATCAATCACCTTGCTGGTCTCCTTGGAGCAGAGAAGGTTAAGAGGAGGTTTGAAAGAGGTGTTTAAAATCATGAAGGATTTAGACAGAGTAGATAAAGAGAAACTGTCTCCAATGGTTGAAGAGTCGGTAACGAGAGGGGACAGATTTAAGGTGATTGCCAAAAGAACCTTTTTACTCAAGGAATGGTTTGATCTGGAACGCACGGCCTGATGGGGCGGTGGCTACAGATTCAATAGTAGCCTTCAAAAGAGAATTGGATAAATACTTGAATGAGAAAAAAACCGCAGCGATTATGGGGAAAGAGCCGGGGGAGTAGGACTAACTGGGTTGCTCTTCGAAAAGAACTGGCGCAGACTCGATGGGCTGAATGGCCTCATTCTGTGTTGTATTATTCTATTGAGTACACTGGGCAGTTTGCTGCCTCCATTCGCCTAATCTTACATAAAACAGTCAAGGTAAATATCTGAATATGAGCCAATTTAAAATCCAATTCAACCCACTCTGGACATTTAAAATTCGCCCATTCTCCTTTCCAAATCCTGTGGTATAGACCCTGCCAAAACTCCTGACCAGCATATATTCTCTATATACCCCACAGAAAGCCCGAGTATTACAGGGTTCTAATTGGACCGACTCCTCCCCTTTCTCCAGCTAAAAGTTTGGAAAAGCGGGACACATTTACTTCCTCTTGTGCATTTATTTCTTCCATCCAATCCTGTGGCATTACTATACTGGGTGGAATACAGAGCGTTCAGAGGGGAAGTGAAAAAGGAAATAACAGGGGCAAAGAGACAATATGCAAATAGACTGGCAGCCAACATAAAAGGGAATACAAAAGTCTTTTATAGACATATAAATAGTAAACGTGTAGTGAGAGGAGGGGTGGGGCCAGTTAGTGACCTAAAAGGAGAGCTATGCATGGAGGCAGAGAGTATGGCTGAGGTATTAAATGAGTACTTTGCATCTGTCTTTACCAAGGAACAAGATGCTCCCAAAGTCATAATAAAGGAGGAGATAGTTGAGATACTGGATGGGATAGGAATTGATAAAGACGAGACACTAGAAAGGCTGGCTGCATTTAAAGCCGATTAAGTCACCAGGACCGGATGGGATGCATCCGAGGATGCTGATGGAACGAAAGGTGGAAATTGCGGAGGTACTGGCCGTAATCTTCCAATCCTCCTTAAAAACAGGGGTGGTGCCAGGGGACTGGAGAATTGCAAATGTTACACCCTTGTTCAAAAACTACCCAGCAACTACAGGCCGGTCAGTTTAATCTCGGTTAGGGTTAGGGGAAGATTTTAGAAATGATAATCTGGGACAAAGTTAAGAGGCATTTTCAGTCTGGATTAATTAAGGAAAGCCAGCACAGATTTGTTAAAGGCAAATCGTGGTTAACCAACTTGATTTAACATAGAAACATAGAAAATAGGTGCAGGAGTAGGCCATTCGGCCCTTCGAGCCTGCACCACCATTCAATAAGACCATGGCTGATCGTTCCCTCAGTACCCCTTTCCTGCTTTCTCTCCATACCCCTTGATCCCTTTAGCCGTAAGGGCCATATCTAACTCCCTCTTGAATATATCCGATGATAGCTTTTTGATGAGGTAACAGAGAGGATTGATGAGGGCAATGTGGTTGACGTGGTATACATGGACTTCCAAAGGACGTTTGACAAAGTGCCACATAATGGGCTTGGCAGCAAAATTGAAGCCCTGGAATAAAAGGGACAGTGGCAGTGTGGATACGGAATTGGCTCAGTGACAGGAAACAGAGAGTAGTGGTGAACAGTTGTTTATCGGACTGGAGGAAGGTATACAGTGGTGTTCCCCAGGGGTCGGTCCTGGGACCACTGCTTTCCGTGATCTATATTAATGACTTGGATGTGGGTGTCGGATACAATTTCAAAATTTGCAGATGACACAAAACTTGGAAGTATAGTGAACAGTGAGGAGGATAGTGATAGACTTCGAGACATAGACAGGCTGGTGGAATGGGCGGACATGTGACAGATAAAATTTAACTCAGATAAGTGCGAAGTGATACATTTTGGTAGGAAGAACGAGGAGAGGAAATATAAACTAAAGGGTACAATCATAAAGGGGTGCATGAACAGAGACCTGGGGTATATGTGCATAAATCATTGAAGTTGTAGGGCAGGGCAAGAAAGTAGTTAAAAAAGCAGACTGGATCTTGGGCTTTATAAATAGAGGCACTGGGGGAGAAATTGGGCTGCTTTGTGCCTCCCGTTAATGAGTTTGAGAGCACGGCGCCTCGGCGGGGGTAACATGTAGCATCTTGCTCTGCTGCGTCCAGCGATGCCCCTCCCGCAGTGCGGCGCTCCCTCAGTACTGCCCCTCCGACACTGTGGCGCTCCCTCAGTACTGCCCCTCCGACAGTATGCCGCTCTCTCAGTACTGCCCCTCCGACAGTGCGGCGCTCCCTCAGTACTGCCCCTCCGACAGTGCGGCGCTCCCTCAGTACTGCCCCTCCGACAGTGCGGCACTCCCTCAGTACTGCCCCTCCGACAGTGCGGCGCTCCCTCAGTACTGCCCCTCCGACAGTATGCCGCTCTCTCAGTACTGCCCCTCCGACAGTGCGGCGCTCCCTCAGTACTGCCCCTCCGACAGTGCGGCGCTCCCTCAGTACTGCGCCTCCGACAGTATGCCGCTCTCTCAGTACTGCCCCTCTCACAGTGCGGCGCTCCCTCAGTACTGCCCCTCCGACAGTGCGGCGCTCCCTCAGTACTGCCCCTCCGACAGTGCAGCGCTCCCTCAGTACTGCCCCTCCGACAGTGCGGCGCTCCCTCAGTACTGCCCCTCCGACAGTATACCGCTCCCTCAGTACTGCCCCTCCGACAGTATACCGCTCCCTCAGTACTGCCCCTCCGACAGTGCGGCGCTCCTTCAGTACTGCCCCTCCGACAGTGCGGCGCTTCCTCAGTACTGCCCCTCTCACAGTGCGGCGCTCACTCAGTACTGCCCCTCCGACAGTATACCGCTCCTTCAGTACTGCCCCTCCGACAGTATACCGCTCCCTCAGTACTGCCCCTCCGACAGTATACCGCTCCCTCTGTACTACCGCTCCCTCAGTACTGCCCCTCCGACAGTATGCCGCTCTCTCAGTACTGCCCCTCTCATAGTGCGGCGCTCCCTCAGTACTGCCCCTCCGACAGTATACCGCTCCTTCAGTATTGCCCCTCCGACAGTGCGGCGCTCCCTCAGTACTGCCCCTCTCACAGTGAGGCGCTCCCTCAGTACTGCCCCTCCGACAGTATACCGCTCCCTCAGTACTGCCCCTCCGACAGTGCGGCGCTCCCTCAGTACTGCCCCTCCGACAGTGCGGCGCTCCCTCAGTACTGCCCCTCCGACAGTGCGGCGCTCCCTCAGTACTGCCCCTCCGACAGTATGCCGCTCTCTCAGTACTGCCCCTCTCATAGTGCGGCGCTCCCTCAGTACTGCCCCTCCGACAGTATACCGCTCCTTCAGTATTGCCCCTCCGACAGTGCGGCGCTCCCTCAGTACTGCCCCTCTCACAGTGAGGCGCTCCCTCAGTACTGCCCCTCCGACAGTATACCGCTCCCTCAGTACTGCCCCTCCGACAGTATACCGCTCCCTCAGTACTGCCCCTCCGACAGTATACCACTCCCTCAGTACTGCCCCTCCGACAGTATACCGCTCCCTCAGTACTGCCCCTCCGACAGTGCGGCGCTCCCTCAGTACTGCCCCTCCGACAGTATGCCGCTCTCTCAGTACTGCCCCTCTCACAGTGCGGCGCTCCCTCAGTACTGCACGAGATTATGGCCTAGCAACTGGCGAGCTGTTTGTGGGCAGCAGCACTCGTGAGGTGCGGGACATTTCACCAGGCGCAGAAATCTTGTCTCCTGCGATAAATTGGGTTTACCGCCCCTGAAAGGAAGAGGAATGCTAAATGAAGAGTTTCATTCCCTCTCTGGGTCGGGAGCAGGGCACATGGGTCGGACGGGTCGGGAGCGGGGGAATGGGTTGGGAGCGGGGACGGACGGGTTGGGAGCGGGGCGGACTGGGCCGTATAGGGACGGCTCTTCCCAGAATGAAAGGGATGGGCCCAAGCTGCAAACTCTGCATTATATAAAGTGTTGGTGCTGGCCCAGCGGGGAGCAGCGAGCCGGGCTGAGCAATCGTGGCACGGATCCCTTGTCCAAATTGCCAGAGAAGAAAAGTGGACCTTTGTTATTCAGCAGCAGCCGGCCACCTGATCTTTAACCTTCGCCCTGCGAGCGGCTAGCCGCCCGGTTCGCGCCCCCTGAAGCTGTCACTGTCCTGGCCCCGCGCAGCTTCAGGGTCCGGGGCGCTGACAGGGCACTGTGCGTGGTGATGATGTCACGATCTCCGTGCGCAATGCCACAGCGCCGTCGCTAAGTTCCCACCGGATTTAGCAGGAGTCGTTAGCGATGCCGTGACCCAGGGGTGCTAACGGCGTGAATAACCTCAATTTCTCCCCCTTAATGTCCGAGATTTCGATCAGGGGTACAGGAGAGTGCACTCCAGACACAGAGTGGTGAGGCTGTGGGATTCACGGCCAGGGTTAGTGATTGAGGCAAAATCTATGATTGAAGATTAGATCGAAACGTTGGACGAGGGAAATAGATTTTTTGAAGTAATATTCGAAATGAACTATCTGTACAAACGTTAGTTTTTGTTTGAATGGTGGCGTGATTAATAAACAGACCACAAAGGGCTGAGGCTGGGATTGTGTGTGTGGGGACCAGGTCAGCACAATGTGACTCTGGCTCTTTCCAGCCCCGGCTAGCTGCAATCACATGGAATCAGTCTGCACCCACACAAGGGAAGGTCACAGAGCGAGCACTGCTCCCTCGTACGCTGTCTGAGCGATTGTTCAGGGCACTGTCGCAGGGACCAGACTCCCGGAGCCAGGCGGAGCAGCAAGGGGGTCCCACCAGTCGGCCTACAGGATTGGGGCATCGTTTACTTCGCAGTGACTTTGCTGGTTTTTGGGGTTCTGGCAAATTCGGCTTACCTTTGTGCTAAGTGACATCAGTAAAAGGAAGTTACAAGAGGCTGTGGTGTAGATACATGCACTGGTTAGAAAGGTTGTTGGAGGCTGTTTGCGAGTTGCCATGGTTACAGCGTTCTCTAATGGTGTGAAGCTGGACTCGAACTCACTGTAGCCGCTCGTTTTCATAGAGTCAGAGCAACCCAAGATGTTGTTATAAAGCTTGACTCAGAGAGCAATCCCAAATACTTGGAAAGGATGGAGAGTGAAGACAGGGGGAGTGTGGGGAGGGAGAGGGAGGAGAGGGGGAGGGAGAGGGAGGAGAGGGGGAGGGAGAGGGAGGAGAGGGGGAGTGTGGGGAGGGAGAGGGAGGAGAAGGGGAGTGTGGGGAGGGAGAGGGAGGAGAGGGGGAGTGAGGAGAGGGGGAGTGTGGGGAGGGAGAGGGAGGAGAGGGGGAGTGTGAAGAGGGAGGAGAGGGGGAGTGAGGAGAGGGGGAGTGTGGGGAAGGAGAGGGAGGAGAAGGGGAGTGTGGGGAGGGAGAGGGAGACTGAGGAGAGGGGGAGTGTGTGGAGGGAGAGGGAGGAAAGGGGGAGTGTGGGGAGGGGGTGCGCGGGGAGGGGGAGTGAGGGGAGGGGGAGTGTGTGGAGGGGGAGTGTGACCCTCTCCGACTCCTACAGAATTGAGACCGGCAAGCAATTCCCTCCCACAGGTGACCCCTCGCTGACCCATGACTTGGCCAAGGCTGGGCTGTGTTGCCCTGGCGACCAGCTCCGTTGCCTGGGAGTAGGGGGCGCGGTGGGGATCTGGTACCTTGGCGGAGGAGCCTTTGGGGATCCCGGTCGGTCTCAGCCCGTGTCTAAGGTCTCGGTGCTGGCTGAACCCATCGGGTGGTCCCGGTGCATGGGCCGGGGGCACAGCCCTGCCGACACCGAAGGAGCAGGCTGTCGGGAGAGCGAGGAGGGTCCCAATCTACCCCGAGGCCCCGGGGGTCTGAGTGCCCTTCTCCCCAACCCCTCGACTGGACGCGGTGAGGGTCACTGGAGTGAAACGCCCAGCCGGCGCCTTGGGCCGCAAGACCAGCTGCTGAGAACATTCCAGAACCGGCCAGGCCGGAGCCCATGTTTCCGTGGCGACGCCTTGAGACGCTGGTCACCGGGCGGACAACCCAGGCCGGAGCGGGGGAAGGGCTGCCCCCGGCGCACCTGTGCCTGTACCTTCGACCTCCACAGCGACCTCGACAGGCGAGGCCTAGACCCAGGCGTCAAGCAGCAAGAGGCCGACACAGTTGATGGTCAAATCGTGAGCCAGCTCCAGCGGATGAGCATGGAGGAGCCAGCGCCACCGATCAACGCAGAGATGGAGGCAGAGGAGGCGAGGCTCAGCACCTTCACCAACTGGCCGGCCTCCATCACCATCCAGCCTCCGCCCCTGGCCCGGGCCGGCTTCTTCTACACGGGTAAGGACGCCTCACACCTCTTCACAACCCGCGCACCACACCTAACTGGGGGCGGAGTTAATGCAGGGCAGAACAAAATAAACCTGCAGAATGGGCGTGTCATTGGCAAATGAATCTCAATGTAGACAAGTGCGAGGCGGTACGTTTTGGTCGGAAGAATAAGGAGGCCACCAGCTCCTTGGGGAATAAAGGGGAGAAATTGGGGTCATTTGGGGGCAAATGGCTTTTCACCCGAGCGCATCGCCACCAATGACTCCCGCTAAATTCCACAGGAGCAAAGATTCGCTATCGCGTCCTGAAGCTGATGTCAGGGGGCAGTAGGCCACTCGCAGGCCGCTAGTTAAAAGGGAGGTGGCGTTCGTTAAAGGGGAGGTGGCGTTCGTTAAAGGGGAGGTGGCGTGCACGTGAATAGAAAATCGGCTGACTTACTTGTCGTGGGCGTTGTGACCTTTGAGCACAGGGTCCGTGCTGCCACCTGCCAGCTCGGCAATCTGCTCGTTGCCGCGATACCCTGCTCCCTGGTGGTCCAGGCAGAGATCCGCACAGTCTGCAGCTTGGCCCTCGCCTTTAAAGAAGGGGAGGGGCCCCTCCTACGTAGCTGCCCCGTTCCCTCTGCTCCCGCCCCCTTTGTGCCACAAAGAGGGAGTCGAGCTTGTTATTTTGTGCCCCACTTCCTCTCGGGGGCGGTAACCCCAATTTCGCGCCCGGCGCAGGAACTCCCGCCTCGCGGCTGTGATCGCCCCCAAACGGGGCCCTCTGCAATTTCCCCCCACACCCCCCAAGTGTCAAAAGGGGGTAGGTGAACAGACACCAATGCAAAATACTGCGGATGCTGGAATCTGACATAAAAACTGAAAATGGGTCAGGCAGCATCTGTGGAGAGAGAAACCGACTTAATGTTTCGGGTCGATGACCCTTCGTCAGAACTGGAGAGTGTTCGGAATGAACAGATTCCTAAGAAGCACTGAAAGGGGGAGGGGAGGAAGAACAAAAGGGAAGGTCTGTGATAGGGTGGAAGGCAGGAGAGATTAGAGAGACACAAGGGATGATGGGCCGAATTGAGATGGTAATGGTCGGAGTTAGAAAATGGTTAATCTGGAAAGGGTGTGAATGGCAGAATAATGACCAGCTGCCATTGGAGACAAAGAAAAAAAAATAAGCTTGAGAGGGGGGGGTGGGGGGGGGGGCAAAAGATGGGCACAGGTTATGATCTGAAATTGTTGAACTCGATGTTGCGTCCAGAAGTCATCGTTAGATGAACTGGGGGTACCGATATACAAATCAATAAAAGTACCGACACAGGTTAATGTCCATAACAAAATCAAACACAGCGCTGGGGTTCATTTCCAGAGGGGTAGAAATGAAAAGCAGAGAGTTTATGTTACACTTGTATAGAACCTTGGTTAGACCACACTTGGAGCACTGTGCACAGTTCTGGTCTCGCTATTATAAAAAAGACAGAGGCACTGGAGAAGGTAGAAGAAAGATTTACACGGATAATACCAGCACTGAGAGATTAGAACCATCGGGAAAGATTGAATAGGCTGGGACTCTCATCTAAAAAACAGAAGACTGAGGGATGACCTGATGGAGGTCTTTAAAATTAAAAGGGGGTTGGATCGGGTAGAAGTAGAGGAGAAGTTTCCACTTGTGGGGAGAGCAAAACTCGGGGCCATCAATATAAGATGTCACTAATAAATCCAATGGAGAATTCAGGAGAAACCTCTTTACCCAGAGAGGGGTGAGAATGTGAAACTTACTGCCACAGGGGAAGGGTTGAGGTGAATAGTATCGATGTATTTAAGGGGAAGCTGGATAAACACATGAGGGACAGAGGAATAGAAGGATGCAGGATGGGGAGGGTGGGGGGGTGGGAATGGGGTAAGGGGGGATGGGGGGTGAGGGGGAAGAGGTAATTAGAGTGGGAGGATACTGGTGTAGAGCATAGACACTGGTATAGACCAGTTGGGCTGAACGGCCTGTTTCTCTGCTGTAAATTTGTATGTAATATGTTGGCTGGTTTTAAACCTTTGATTAAAACTGCACTTCTCCCGCCCCACTTCTCTCTGTGGGTAGGGGTGGGGAGGGTTCATTTTATATTTGGCCAATGGTGTAAAACTGGTCGGTATTGAATTGGCCGCCGTCCCCCCTCCCCCCCCACTCCCACTGATTGTCACATCCGTTCACTTCAATAGAAGTGAAAGTCTGGCGTTGTGTATAACAAGCGGCAGACTCGATATCGCCCAAAGTGAAAGTTACCCCAATCTGCCTTAGGCTTCTTTCGGTTGGGGTCACACCTATGATTTATAAAGCAAAGAGTTCTGAGAAAGAGAACTTTGTTGATCAGTGTGTTCCCATCCCAATCAGGAAAGAAGCAGTGCTGGAACTAGTTCTGGGGAATGAAGTGGGGCAAGTGGAGCATTTGGGGAAGAGTGATCATAATATCATCAGGTTTAGAATAGTTATGCAAAAAGGACAAGAAACAATCAAACGTGAAAATACTCAACCAGAGGAGGGGGAACTTCAGTGAGTATCAAAAGGATCTGGTCCAGGTGGCAAACAATTCAACATGGGGAGGCCTTCAAAGAAGAGATGGTTCGGGTACAAGAGTGGATGCAAGGCCTAAGTTCCACCCAAAGGACCACTGAGATCCTGACAGTACTTTGGACCAATCACATTGCTTCAAGATCTCTCGCCACTCCTGCCCCCCCGAACTCACCGCTCCTGCTGTACCTGCCCACGCTCCAATCACCGACCTGGGTTATGGTGAGATCATTTAATATAATTTAATAATAATTATGACGTGATCGGGGCCCAGGAGAGGCGTGAGTTTGGGGCCCAGAAGCGGCAAGGGCCCAGGGGCAGCACGGGCCAGCCCAAACTGCGATATGTGTGCGCACTAGGTCATGGAGCAGAGCAGGTCTCCAGTTGTCTTGGTTAACCCTTGCCACTGAGCCAAGACCTAGCTCTGTCGAGCCCGTGTGGTGGCTGGTGTGCAACGGCCATCACACGTTAAAAAAATCCACACACAGGCATCTTCCATCCTTTAGGATGTAGTTCGGAATCTGGAATATTAGGTCCTTCATTGAAACACTTGAGAACTCATCCCTTTTTGGTGTGGAAGCAAGTCAGCCTCAATACGAGGGACCGCCTATGATTACTTTGGTCAGAAGTTTCGTGAAAAAATGTGGGAAAAACCACCCGGCGGCAAAATTGGGCCTTGCACACCGATTCTGGGCAGCAGCGGGCGGGAGCCCCCATTCTGGGCGGCAAATGCGATCCTCGGCAAAGTACCGCCGAGGACAGAGTTGAGTCCAGGGAGGGGGGAACGGAGAAATACATTTTTATTCAAAACTATTTTTAAAAATCCACCAGAAACCCTTCAGAAAACCCCATCGACCTAAATCCCTGCAAAAGAAATGAAGAAAACAAGTGCACCAACCTTTCCTTGCAGGTCTTCACACTTACCGTCTAGGTAAGACCTGGCTCCACGCAGTGGGCTCCACGCGTGAGGGCCTCGCCAAACTCGCTCGGAGGGGAGAGCACCATGGAAACATGGAGACCGCCGAGAAAACTCGCCGTCAGCCGGCGGTAAGTTCACCAAACTCGGGCCCCACATTCTCACCAGGGGGACAGGAAGGGTATTCAGAGTTCCCTGGATGACTACAGATATAGAGGTTAAAATGAAACAGAGAAAAGAAGCTGATGACAATTGTAAGGTTCATAATACAATAGAGAGCCAAACAGAGTACAGGAAGTACAGAGGCAGTCTAACAAAGGTAATAAGAGGGGCAAAGAGAGGGTATGAGAATACATTAGCAGGTAGCATAAAAAAGGAATCTAAAAGTCTTTTCTAAACATATAAAGAGCAAAATGGTCATCAAAGGAAGGATGGGGCAGATTATGGACCGCAAGGAGATCTTCTTGTGGAAGCAGAGGGCACGGCTGAGGTAGTAAATGAGTATTTTGCATCGGTCTTCACCAGAGAAGAGGATGCTGCCAATATCACAGTAAAGAAGGAGGCGGTAGCGAAATTGAATAGGATAAAAATAGATAAAAGGGAGGTACTTAAAAGGTTGGCAGTGCTCAAAGTAAAGTCACCCGGTCCGGATGGGAAGCATCCTCGGTCACTGAGGGAAGTAAGGGTTGAAATTGCAGAGGCTCTGGTCACATCCTTCCAATCTTCCTTAGATACGGGGGTGGTGCCAGAGGACTGGAGATGTTACACCCTTGTTCAAAAACGGGAGGGGGTAACAGGCCGGTCAGCCTGATGTCGGTGGTGGGGGAAACCTTCAGAGATAATGGGGTGAACTTTAACCCCAAAAACCAGAACTTAGAATCCCCGCCCCAATCCGCCTGCTTCTGGTTTTAATGGAGGCAGGACAGGGAATGGGAAGATAAATCACTCGCAGGAGGTGGGCATGGCACTTAAATATTGTAATAAGGCAGCGTGCCTCCTTTGGAAGCACCATGTAACTCTGGACGGCCGGCAATATCCCCGTAAGCTGCTCTGCCTCACCAGTGCGCGGCACAGTCAATGTTTGCATAGCGCGATACCTACACTGTAAGAGGCGGTGAGTGGCCGGCGCCGGGACCTTGCCGAAGTCTGTGCAGCTGGAACATTGCCAGCCACGTTTCCCGGGCCTCGGGAAACCCGGCAGCTAAAGGAGGACGAGGACTGATGAATCCAGGAGGTCATTGCCGGTCAACGTACCTGCTGGATCCTGCGTCCCTGCATCGACCCCCCCTCAGTCTCGTGTCTCCACCGCCCCAAACATTGCAATCTCCCCCCACCCAGCCCCTTACCTTCCCCATGGCCTCCAATCTTCCCCGCACCCACCCCACCGAGGCCATTGATTTTCGGCCACTGGCCCACCCCCGCCTTCCGGCACCCCTGGTCTCCAATTTCCCCCCCACCCCCCAAGGACCCAATCTGCCATCCACCCCGACCTCCAACCTCCCACCCCCACCCCCCTCATGATTGGGCCACGATCTCCGATCCGCCCTCTGGCCTTGCAGCTTCCCTCCCTCCAATCCTCGGCCCCTGGTCTTCAATTTCCCCAAGGACCCAATCTGCCCTCCCCCCGACCCCGGCCTCCAACCCCCCCTCCCCCACCCATCCCCAAGGCCCCTGATCTCCGATCCGCCCTCTGGCCTTCCAGCATCCCTCCCTCCAATCTCCGACCCCCCCACCCACGATCCTCCGATTGGCCCCTAATCTCCGACCTTCCAGTCTCCAATCCATGGACAGCGAAACCCCCCGGCCCCCCTCCCTCCTCTCTGCTCCCTGGCTGTGGCCTGGTGCCACAGGCCTGACCGCCGGTTAGCCATCCTCTCCATCTAGCTGGCTGCGGGCGGGCAACAGAGAAAAACATATCCATCAGGCCCTGCCATTAAATTCTCCCAGCTTTTCCAACTGTATTGCAGCTCCCTCCCTGCCTCCCAGTTAAAATCCTGCCCAGTAATCTGGGCCAAAATTAATTGCCATTTGGAAAAGTATGGGCGAATAAGTGGAATTCGGCATGGATTTGTTAAATGTAAATCATTTTTGACTAACTTGACCGAGATCTTTGATGAAGTAATGGGGAGGGTTGATGTGGGTAGTGTGGTTGATGTTCATAGAATCATAGAAATTTACAGCATGGAAGGAGGCCATTTCGGCCCATCGTGTCCGTGCCAGCCGACCAAAAGCTATCTAGCCTAAACCCGCTTTCCAGCTCTCAGTCTGTAGCCCTGTAGGTTACGGCACTTCAAGTGCACATCCAAGCACCCCTTAAATATGGTGAGGGTTTCTGCCTCTACCACCCTTTCAGGCAATGAGTTCCAGACCCCCACCACCCTCTGGGTGAAGAAATTTCCCCTCATATCTCCTCAAAAGTCATAATATTTACTTTAAATCGATGTCCCCTGGTTGTTGACCCCTCTTCCAAGGGAAATAGGTCCTTCCTATCCATTCTATCTAGGCCCCTTATAATGTTACACACCTCAATAAGGTCTCCCCTCAGCCATCTCTGTTCCAAAGAAAACAACCCCAGCCTATCCAATCTTTCCTCATAGCTAAAATTCTCCAGTCCAGGCAACATCCTCATAAATCTCCTTTGTACCCTCTCTAGTGCAATCACATCTTCCTGTAATGTGGTGACCAGAACTGCACGCAGTACTCCACCTGTGGCCTAACTAGTGTTTTATACAGTTCAAGCATCACCTCCCTGCTCTTGTATTCTATGCCTCTAGGCTAACAAAGGCATGTATTCTGTATTTACCTGGCTTGCTACCTTCAGGGGTCTATGGACATACACTCCAAGGTCCCTTTGTTCCTCTACACTTCTCAGTGTCCTCCTATTTAATGTGTATTCCCTTGCCTTGTTAGACCTCCTCAAATGCATTACTTCACACTTATCCGGATTGAATTCCATTTGCCACTGTTCTGCCCGCTTGACCAGTTCATTGATATCCTTCTGCAGACCACAGCTTTCTTTTTCATTATCAACCACACAGCCGATTTTTGTATCATCTGCAAACTTCTTAAATCATACCCCCTACATTCAAGTCCAATTCATTGATATATGCCACAAAAAGCAAGAGACCCAGTACTGAGCCCTGCGGAACCCCACTGGAAACAGCCTTCCGGTCACAAAAATATCCATCAACCATTACCCTCTGCTTCCTGCCTTTGAGCCAATTTTGGATCCAACTTGCCACTTTGCCCTGGATCCCATGGGCTTTTACTTTCGTGACCGGTCTGCCATGTGGGACCTTATCAAAAGCCTTGCTAAAATCCATGTAGACTACATCAAACGCACTGCCCTCATTGACCCTCCTTGTTACCACCTCACAAAATTCAATCAAGTTAGTCAGACACGATCTTCCTTTAACAAATCCATGCTGACTGTCCTTGATTAATCCGTGTCTATCTAAATGAAGATTTATCTTGTCACTCAGAATTTTTCCAATAATTTTCCCACCACCGAGGTTAGGCTGACTGGCCTGTAATTACTTGGTCTATCCCTTTCTCCCTTTTTAAACAACAATACATTAGCAGCTCTCCAGTCTTCTGGCACCACACCTGTAGCCAGAGATGATTGGAAAATGATGGTCAGAGCCTCTGCTATTTCCTCTTTTGCTTCTCTTAACAGCTTGGGATACATTTCATCCGGGCCTGGGGATTTATCCACTTTCAAAGCTGCTAAGCCCCTTAATATTTCCACTCTCTCTATGTTTATTTCATCTAATATTTCACACTCCTCCTCCCCACTGATTGCAATGTCTGAATCGCCCCTCTCTTTTGTGCAAACAGACGCAAAGTATTCATTAAGAACCATATCCACGTCTTCTGCCTCCACACACACATTACATTTATGGTCTCTAATAGGCCCCACTCTTTCTCTAGTTATCCTCTTGCTCTTAATGTATTTATAAAACATCTTTGGGTTTTCCTTGATTTTATTTGCCAACATTTTTTTATGCTCTCTCTTTAATTTCCTAATTTCCTTTTTAATTTCACTCCTGCACTTCCTATACTCTAGGCTTTCTGAAGTATTGAGCCCTCGGTATCTGTCATAAGCCTCTCTTTATTTCTTTATCCTATCCTGTATGTCCCTTGACATCCAGGGGGTTCTAGATTTGTAAGTCCAACCTTTTTTCTTTCAGGGAACATGCTTGCTCCAAACCCTCCGGATCGCCTCCTTGAATGTCTCCCACTGCTCTGACACTGATTTACCTTTAAGTAGCTGTTTCCAGTCCACGTTGGCTAAATCACATCTCAGCTTAGTAAAATTGGCTTTCCCCTAGTTGAGAACTTTTATTTCTGGTTTATTCTTGTCCTTTTCCAAAACTACCCTAAATCTAACTGAATTATGATCACTAGCACCAAAATGCTCTCCCAGTGATACCCCTTCCACCTGCCCAGCTTCATTCCCTAAAACTAAATCCACAACCACCCCCTCCCTTGTTGCGCTTGCTACATACTGGCTAAAAAAGTTCTCCTGAAAGCATTTTAGGAATTCCACACCCTCTATACCGCTATACCAGAAGGCATTGACAAAGTGCCACAGAGTTGACTTGTTAGCAAAATTGAAGCCCATGGGATTAAAGGGACAGTGGCTGCATTGATAAGAAATTGGCGAAGGGACAGAAAGCAGAGAGTAGTGGTGAACGGTTGTTTGTCAGACCGGAGGGCAGTACACAGGGGTGTTCCCCAGGGGTCGGTACTGGGACCACTGCTCTTTATAACATATATTAGTGACCTGGACTTTGGGTATACAGGGTACAAAGTTTACAGATGACACAAAACTCGGAAATGTAGTAAACAATGAGAAGGATAGTAACAGATTTGAGGAAGATTTTGACAGGTGATGAAATGGGCAGACACATGGCAGATGAAATTTAATGCAAAGAAGTGTGAAGTGATGCATTTTAGTAGGAAGAATGAGGAGAGGCAATATGAACTAAGTGGTACAATTTCACAGGGGGTGCTTGAACAGAGAGACCTGGGGGTGTACGTACACAAATCGCTGAAGGTGGCAGGGCAGGTTGAGAAGCCTGTTGAAAAAGCACACGGAGTCCTTGGCTTTATAAATAGGAGGTATAGAGTACAAAAGTGTGGAAGTTATAATGAACCTGTATAAAACACTGGTTCGGCCTGAACTGGAGTATTGTGTCCAATTCTGGGCACCGCACTTTAGGAAGGATGTGAAGGCCTGAGAGAGGGTGCAGAAAAGATTTATGAGAATGGTTCCAGGGATGAGGGACTTTAGACTCGGGAAGCTGGGGTTGTTCTCCTTGGAGCAGAGACGATTGAGAGGAGATTTGATCGAGGTGTTCAAAATCATGAGGGGTCTGGACAGAGTAGATCGAGAGAAACTGTT
Source organism: Pristiophorus japonicus (assembly GCF_044704955.1). Classification (NCBI taxonomy): domain Eukaryota; kingdom Metazoa; phylum Chordata; class Chondrichthyes; family Pristiophoridae; genus Pristiophorus; species Pristiophorus japonicus. The sequence continues at coordinate 73,817,899 of NC_091992.1, read as the reverse complement.
CCCATTGGTGGAAGGGTCGAGAACCAGAGGACACAGAGTTAAGGTGATTGGCAGAAGAACCAAAGGGAACATCATGAACCATTTTTTTTAAACAGAGGCTGAAATTGCCCCTTTCTATAAGGCCCTCCTTTAGTTTTGGAGCGGTGTACGGGACAGCCACGCCGGTTTCCCCCCGGCGTGGTGAACACGCTGACCCCTTACCATCTGGCGGCAACACCTTTCCGAAATTGCCCCTTTCGGAAATTCATTAACCATGGCACAATCTGCGTGCAGAAGGTTCTCTTGCGCTCTGTTCTGAATCCCTTACTTTTAATCTCGTGTAGTACTGAAGGAGCCGCACTGTCGGAGGGGCAGTACTGAGGGAGTGCCACACTGTCGGAGGGGCAGTACTGAGGGAGTGCCGCACTGTCGGAGGGGAGTACTGAGGGAGCACTACACTGTCAGAGGGGCAATACTGAGGGAGCACCGCACTGTCGGAGGGGCAGTACTGAGGGAGTGCCGCACTGTCGGAGGGGAGTACTGAGGGAGTGCCGCAATGTCAGAGGGGCAATACTGAGGGAGCACCGCACTGTCGGAGGGGCAGTACTGAGGGAGCACTACACTGTCAGAGGGGCAGTACTGAGGGAGTGCTGCATTGTCGGAGGGGAGTACTGAGGGAGCGCCGCACTGTTGGAGGGGAATACCGAGGGAGCGCTACACTGTCAGAGGGGCAGTACTGAGGGAGTGCCGCACTGTCGGAGGGGCAGTACTGAGGGAGCCGCACTGGCGGAGGGGCAGTACTGAGGGAGCGCCGTACTGGCAGTACTGAGGTGGGAGGTGCAGTACTGAGGGAGTACTGCACTGTTGGTTTATCCCTCAATCAACATCACTAAATTAGTTTATCAGGTCATTATCACATTTCTATTTACAACAGTGACTCATGATCATAGGCAGCCCCTCGGAATCAAGGAAGACTTGCTTCCACTCTGAAAGTGAGTTCTCAGGTGACTGAACAGTCCAATACGGGAATTACAGTCTCTGTCACAGGTGGGACATACAGTGGTTGAAGGAAAGGGTGGGTGGGACTGATTTGCCGCACGCTCCTTCCGCTGCCTGCGCTTGATTTCTGCATGCTCTCGGCGACGAGACTCAAGGTGCTCAGCGCCCTCCCGGATGCTCTTCCTCCACTTAGGGCGGTCTTTGGCCAGGGACTCCCAGGTGTCGGTGGGGATGTTGCACTTTATCAGGGAGGCTTTGACGGTGTCTTTGTAATGTTTCCTCTGCCGACCTGGGGCTCGCTTGCTGTGTAGGAGTTCTGAATAGAGCACTTGCTTTGGGAGTCTTGTGTCGGGCATGTGGACAATGACTACACTGCAAAGGTACTTAATTCGCTGTAAAGCGCTTTGTGATGTTCTGAGGTTGTGAAAGTATTTCGTGCTCACTACTGCGTTTGATTTACAATAGGTGCTCTGAACCTCGCATTTTAACAACTGTGTGAGATTGTAAAACCGCCAACACACCCTGCGCTCGGTATTACTGTCCCACACAGAGCTGAGATGCTGAGACCCCCCGAAACACCGAGCTCCCCCGAGATCCCCCAAAACATCGAGACCCCCCGAAACCTGCTCCTGACACCCCGAGAGCCCCCCGAAACACCGAGACCCCCTTCCCCTTTCCGGAGATCCTCAAACCGCCCCCCTCCCCACTCCACCCATGGAAAGGTGAACTTGGGTTGATATTGGGCGAGGGCAGGTTAGGAGACTGTGATCCCCCCCATGGTTGAATAGCTGAGCTTCGGTCATGGTCCAGTATCACGGATGAGGACTGGTCAGGTGCAGGGGTGGGGTTGCCAAAGCCCAGCGAGAGGGAGAGCTGGAACGGGAAAAGGCAGCAATTGAGCTTTTTGGGGCCCATTGCTTGGGGTCCCAGGACTGAGTGGTGTTGCCCCGATCGGTGTGGGAGCTGCACGTGTTTCTGGGTGGCCAGCCATGTCCTGCCGTGCTGACACTCTGACGATCGGTCTTACTGAGCGAATACACAGTTAAACCTGTCAATTCCCTGTTCAACAGGTCACCGTGACAACGTGAAATGTTTTCACTGCGATGGAGGTCTCCGAAACTGGGAGCCGGGCGATGATCCCTGGATGGAGCATGCAAAATGGTTCCCACGGTACGGAGCACAGGCAGCTCCACAGGGTGGTGGCAGAGTGTGTTTGTGTAGCTGAATGTGGCCCCACAAGTTACCCGTATTCTACCTGTGCGCGTGTGTGTGTGTGTGAGAGTGTGTGTGTGCGCATGTAGAGAGTGTGTGTGTGAGTGTGTGTGTGTGTGAGAGAGTGTGTGTGTGCGCATGTAGAGAGTGTGTGAGAGTGTGTGTGTGAGAGTCCATGTGTGTGTGAGAGTGTGTGTGTGAGAGTCCATGTGTGTGTGTGTGTGTGTGTGTATGAACGTACATGTTTGCTTGTGTGTTATTTGCTGGTTATCCATTGTAAATTTCTGACTATAATGCATTTTTTAATCAGTATGCATATCGCTACAGGTCAGTGGCATCCTTTGGGGGGGAGCCTTTGCATATGCCAATAATGGGGCCTGATGCTTGTCAGAGGCCCCCACGGCCAGATTGGTTTGCCCCAAGGCTCTGGGCCGTTCCCTGTGCCGCCCAACTAGGCCATGTGGGTGAGTGGGAACATTGGATTTTTTTTTTTTTTTCATTCTTGTCAGATCAACTCCAGCGCCAAAGATCACTTTGCGCTACTATATTTGATCTTAGCCAAAAGGCCGAGAGGGGAAGCTGCACCGTTCCTGGAAACACTGCAATACCAGGTCGGTGCGTGGAGTGGACGGAGCAAGCCCCTATTCCATCTCCCTGTTCCAAAAAACAATTTAATATTTGGTCCCCAGATAGGGGATATTAAACTGATAAGAACAGATACTACACTTGATCTTAGCCAAAAGGCCGAGTGGGAACATTGGATTTTTTTTTTGCCAATTCTTGTCAGATCAACTCCAGCGCCAAAGATAACTTTGCGCAATTTACGCTTGATCTTAGCCAAAAGGCCGAGAGGGGAAGCTGCACCGTTCCTGGAAGCACTGCAATACCAGGTCGGTGCGTGGAGTGGACGGGGCATGCCCCTGTTCCAAAAAACAATTCAATATCTGGTCCCCATAGGGGATATTAAACTGATAAGAACAGATTTTTTTTTTTTTAATCCAATTTCGTTCTAGATCAACTCTAACACCAAAGATCACTTTGCGCCAATGTGTTTGATCTTAGGCCAAAAGGCCGAGAGGCGAAGTTGCACCGTTCCTGGAACTATTGCAATACCAGGTTGGTGCATGGAGTGGACGGGGCATGCCCCTGATCCAGCTCCCTGTGCAAAAATCAATTCAATATCATGTCCCCATAGGGGATATTAAACTGATAAGAACAGATTTTTTTTTTTTTTTTAATTCATAGCCAATCTTTCCAATTCTTTGTCAAATCACAAACGCCAGAGGTCACCTTGCACACATCAAGGATCACTCTGCGCCAATGCTCATAGCCAAAAGGCTGAGAGCCACTGCACCGTTCCTGGAAGTACTGCAATACCAGGTTCATGCCATGGAGGTATATGGGTCAGGCCCCCCACACACCTCCTATTTCCAAAAAGCATAGGAGAACCACCTTCCTGATCCAGGGAGAACCACTTTGGGGTCATGGTTACTCCCCTGTCAGGTCAGTTACGCATGATCTTAGCCAAAAGGCCGAGAAGCGTGGGAACATTGGATGCCACAGCAACCATCCAGTAACCCCCCCCCCCCCCCCCGCAGCTACTGTCAGCAAGCTAAACAACCGTGAGCGGCAGCGCAGCCCCATCGTTTCCTGGCTACATATGCTAATGAGGCCTGGCCACATATGTTAATGAGGCCTGGCTACATATGCTAATGAGGCCTGGCTACATATGCTAATGAGCCTTGCAGCATCAGCAGGCTGGCCCCTCCACCAGCTAACCACCCAGAGTTAAAATTCTCCCTCGAACTTCCTTTAGGCAGCACAGTTGAGAGGGAGTTTGTGTTCGCTGCCCCCAGCAATGGCCATTCAAACCATGCAGGCTGCAGCTTGCATTGGTGCGGCCTAATCTCCCCGCCCTGCTCATCTCCAGCCAACAAGCAGATCACAGGGGCACGGCCAGGAGTTTCTGTCTGGCCACGATGGTCCTACTGGGGGCACGAGTGAATGTGCTGCAATGGTCTGAGCCCTCCTGGGCTGGGGGGAGTCAGCCCTGACTGCCCACTCCTGCTCTCTGTCCAGTGGGCTGAGCTGGACAGTGCAGGTGTCAGGGCAGGACAGGATCAGTGATGCTCCCCATGGTTAATTGTCACCTTAGACAAGGGACTGGAGGGCAACTGCTGCTGTACTCCTGCAAGGAGACGGCACTTTCAGGAGTAATGTGGAGGACACTGGACAGAGTTAATTCAGTAAGTACAATGTGATATGTGATCAATCTTAGGCTGCTTTCTGTAACTAGTTTTAATGTCCTGTTTTTCCAGCTGTGAATTTTTGCTCCAGGTGAAGGGGAGAGATTATGTGAACAGGATCCAGGAACTACATTCCGATATCTTGGAGTCAGCGGTGGGCTCAATAACATTGGTGCAGTCATAGTCTATGTGTATGTGTGCGTCTGCACACGTGTGTGCATGTGTGTGTGTGTGTGTGTGTGCAGGGGTGTGTGTGTGTGTGTGTATAGGGGGGTGTGTGTGTGTAACTACGAGGCTGTTAATTGCTGTGTTTTCTTGTAGTTTCAGGGTGTGTCTCAGCCGCGAACTCCTGCCAGACAAGGTGTGTTTTTCAAAATACCATTTTACATAAAGGACTTGTATAAATCTATTGTTAAATTGTTTTATTTTGAAGTCTTCCCACAATTGTGTGTGTGTGTGTGTGGGCGGGGGGGAAGGTTATTGGGGTGGGGGGGGTTATCGGGTGTGTGGGGGGGGGTTATCGGGTATGGGGGGGGGTTATCGGGTGTGGGGGGGTTATCGAGTGTGGGGGGGGCAGTTATCGGGTGTGGGGGGGGTTATTTGGTGTGGGGGGGTTATCGGATGTGGGGGGGTTATTGGGTGTGGGGGGGTTATCGGGTGTGGGGGGGGGGTTATTGGGTGTAGGGGGGGTTATCGGGTGTGGGGGGGTATCGGGTGTTGGGGGGGTTATCGGGTGTGGGGGGATATCGGGTGTGGGGGGGGGGGGTTATTGGGTGTAGGGGGGTTATCGGGTGTGGGGGGGTTATTGGGTGTGGGGGGGTATCGGGTGTGGGGGGGGTTATTGGGTGTAGGGGGTTATCGGGTGTGGGGGCGGTTATTGGGTGTAGGGGGGGGTTATTGGGTGTGGGGGGGGGTTATTGGGTGTAGGGGGGGTTATCGGGTGTGGGGGGGGTTATTAGGTGTGGGGGTGGTTATTGGGTGTGGGGGGGGTTATCGGGTGTGGGGGGGGGGTTTCGGGTGTGGGGGGGTATCGGGTGTGGGGGGGGTTAATGGGTGTAGGGGGGTTATCGGGTGTGGGGGCGGTTATTGGGTGTAGGGGGGGGTTATTGGGTGTGGGGGGGGTTATTGGGTGTAGGGGGGTTATTGGGTGTGGGGGGTTATCGGGTGTGGGGGGGTATCGGGTGTGGGGGGGGGTTATTGGGTGTGGGGGGTATCGGGTGTGGGGGGGGGGTTATTGGGTGTGGGGGGGGTTATTGGATGTGGGGGGGGTTATCGGGTGTGGGGGGGTTATTGGGTGTGGGGGGGTTATTGGGTGTGGGGGGGGGTTATTGGGTGTGGGGGGGGGTTATCGGGTGTTGGGGGTATCGGGTGTGGGGGGGGGTTATCGGGTGTGGGGGGGGGGGTTATCGGGTGTGGGGGGGGGGTTATCGGGTGTGGGGGGGTATCGGTGTGGGGGGGGGGGGGTTATCGGGTGTGGGGGGGTATCGGGTGTTGGGGGGGTTATCGGGTGTGGGAGGATATCGGGTGTGGGGGGGGGTTATTGGTTGTGGGGGGGGTTATCGGGTGTGGGGGTGTTATTGGGTGTGGGGGGTATCGGGTGTGGGGGGGGTTATTGGGTGTAGGGGGTTATCGGGTGTGGGGGCGGTTATTGGGTGTAGGGGGGGTTATTGGGTGTGGGGGGGGTTATTGGGTGTAGGGGGGGTTATCGGGTGTGGGGGGGTTATCGGGTGTGGGGGGGGTTTTCGGGTGTGGGGGGTATCGGGTGTGGGGGGGGTTATTGGGTGTAGGGGGGTTATCGGGTGTGGGGGCGGTTATTGGGTGTAGGGGGGGGTTATTGGGTGTGGGGGGGGTTATTGGGTGTAGGGGGGTTATTGGGTGTGGGGGGTTATCGGGTGTGGGGGGGTATCGGGTGTGGGGGGGGGTTATTGGGTGTGGGGGTTATCGGGTGTGGGGGGGGGGGTTATTGGGTGTGGGGGGGGTTATTGGATGTGGGGGGGTTATTGGATGTGGGGGGGTTATCGGGTGTGGGGGGGTTATTGGGTGTGGGGGGGGTTATTGGGTGTGGGGGGGGGTTATTGGGTGTGGGGGGGGGTTATCGGGTGTTGGGGGTATCGGGTGTGGGGGGGGGGTTATTGGGTGTAGGGGGGTTATCGGGTGTGGGGGGGGTTATTGGGTGTGGGGGGGTTATCGGGTGTGGGGGTATCGGGTGTGGGGGGGGTTATTGGGTGTAGGGGGGTTATTGGGTGTGGGGGGGGTTATTGGGTGTGTGGGGGGGGTATCGGGTGTGGGGGGGGGTTATTGGGTGTAGGGGGGTTATCGGGTGTGGGGGGGTTATCGGGTGTGGGGGGGGTTATCGGGTGTGGGGGGGTCAGGCAGTCTGGGGATAGCACCGAGTGAGTCAGTGTGATGTACCGGACAATCCTGGGGTTACCCATCCTGCGGGGCTCGATTTGCAAGTGACCGCGTTAGTGGGGCATGTGAGGGGCTGTGGGTGGAGAGCGCCCACCGACTGCCTACTGGACTTCGCCGGAGTCCGTCCCGGGGAGAGTCCGTCCTGGGGAGCATCTGTACCGGGGAGTGTCTGCACGGGGAGAGGTCAGGAACTGTGTCGCTATTTTCATGTCCCCAGGATGTCCCAAAGTGCTTCACATAGAACTACAAAGAAATTTACACTCAGTGAAATATAATCATTGCACACAGCAAGATCCCAGAAAGTGACCAAGCTGTTTTAGTGAAGTTGTTTGAGGGATTACTGTGAATTAGGACACCGGGGAGAACTCCCCTTCGAATAGGGCCCTGGAATCTTTTACATCTGGAGAGAGCCTTCCCAGGGAGAGGGCAGACACAGCAGTGGCTTAATGTCACATTCAAAAGATGGCTCCTCTGACAGTGCAGCACTCCCTCAGTACTGCCCCTCCGACAGTGTAGCACCCCCTCAGTACTGCCCCTCCGACAGTGCAGCACTCCCTCAGCACTGCCCCTCCGACAGTGTAGCACCCCCTCAGTACTGCCCCTCCGACAGTGCAGCACTCCCTCAGTACTGCCCCTCCGACAGTGTAGCACCCCCTTAGTACTGCCCCTCCGACAGTGCAGCACTCCCTCAGTACTGCCCCTCCCACAGTGCAGCGCTCTCTCAGTACTGCCCCTCCGACAGTGCGGCGCTCCCTCAGTACTCCCCTCCGACAGTGCGGCGCTCCCTCGGTACTGCCCCTCTGACAGTGCGGCGCTCCCTCAGCACTGCCCCTCCGACAGTGCAGCGCTCCCTCAGTACTGTCCCTCCGACAGTGCTGCACTCCCTCAGTACTGCCCCTCCCACAGTGCAGCGCTCCCTCAGTACTGCCCCTCCGACAGTGCGGCACTCCCTCAGTACTTCCCTCCGACAGTGCGGCGCTCCCTCGGTACTGCCCCTCTGACAGTGCGGCACTCCCTCAGTACTTCCCTCCAACAGTGCGGCGCTCCCTCAGTATTGCCCCTCCGACAGTGCGGCACTCCCTCAGTACTGCCCCTCCAACTGTGCGGCTCTCCCTCAGTACTGCACCTCTGACAGTGCAGTACTCCCTCAATACTGCGCCTCCGACAGTGCAGCACTCCCTCGGTACTGCCCCTCCGACCATGCGGCGCTCACTCAGTACTGCCCCTCCAACCATGCGGCGCTCCCTCAGTACTGCCTCTCCGACAGTGCTGTGCTCCCTCAGTGGAGTGTCAGCCTGGATTATGGGCTCAAACTCCCGGAGCGAGGCTTGAATCCATTACCTTCTGGCCGAGAGACTAGCGTGCGGCCCACTGGCCACAGCTCCTAATCCAACAGGGAAGGTGGTTTCGGAAATGACCCGAGCAAATGGCCAAACACCACTCCCTATTCCCACCGTTGTTCCACCCTTGTGGCTCAGGGCAAGTGATCGTCAAAAGGGGAGAGGAAGGGAAGTGACAGGGCAGTCCTGCTCTCACCGTGAATGTATCTCCTTCCAGGTGTAGTTGGGAACACGGAGCTCTCCCCACTCATGCGGTCCGCTGTGGTGCAGAGTGTGCTGCAGATGGGGTTTGATCGCGGTTTGATCGAGAGTTTGGTTGATAGCAAGTTCCTGCTGACCGGGGCACAGTACAGCTCAGTCAGTGACCTTCTCGCCGATCTGCTGGGGGCTGAGGAGGAAGAACGAGAAAGGAGACGACTAAACACAGGTATAACTTCAAGAAAAACTCTTTGGGGGAGAAATTTGGCCGTGCCTCAGTTGGGGCGGTAACCCAGGTCAAGCGGTAATTTTAGTGCCTTGAAAAAGTTTGCTCCCTTCGCCGAGAAATTGGTCAGAGTCGGGCGAGGAGCTGACAGGGGCGATAAATCAGCCGTTGCACACTTGACCAGGGGGAGGCGCTAACACAGGTTCTGGTGCCACATTTAACCGAGCATTGCGCACGCACCGAACTCCGGCTCAGATCCCGGGAAAAGCTGAGTCTTCAAGGTGTGGCATAGTAATGCACCCGTTAAAGTTCTCAAAATCACTTGTTTCCAGCCAGTACTGGTACGTCTGTCTGTTGCTGCACACTGGGAGGCTCACGCACCGTGCTGTCTGTAAACGTTGCACTAACTGTGACCTCCCAGGGAAGCACTTCCTCACCCCTTTAAGGATCTGCCAGTGAACGACTCTGCAAGCCCGCCCGCACCGACTGTTTTTCCAGACGTTGTTATTGGCGGGTGCTCAACGAGGTGCCGCACCGAATTTACCGACTGGAGCGCGAGCGTGAGTGTTGCACCAGGAATACGTCAGGTTCGGAGCGATCGGCAGCAGCCGGGCGTGACTGGTTTGCGCCCCCGGGGAGCCGCTAATGAATTTTCCGTCGGGGCGCCAAACGCTGCACTCCCGGTCGGTAACCATTAACGCCCCTTCTGGCCACTAACTTGAGGCGTTAGGCAACCGAGAATCCAGCCCTTTATTTCTTTCTGAATTATTCGCTGAATTTGACTTTCTATTGGAAGGTGTTGACTGTAACGTGAGGGCCTGGTGTTTTCCTAGTGATGTATATATACACTCCAGTACCACATAGGGAGCTTCACTGTCCACGCTCGTTCGGGCTGTATTCAGCAAACATCCTGAGATTCGGTGCACACCCTCACACAGATTGGTCATTTTGTGTCTTGCAGTGGTTGACCCGAGGCCCAGGGAGGCCGTGCGTGCTCCAAGTGAGCGGAGAGAGCCTGCCGCTCAGCAACGGGGTGAGCTGCAGTACCAGCGAGTCCAGCAGATGGCTGTCCGGTGGTTCAGGGCCCAGATTAAATCACTGGTCTATGATGAGTTAACTGAGCTGTGCTAGGACAATGGCACGTGTGCTCCAAGTGCTGTCATCATCCCTAGGATAGGGTTAGGGTTGGATGAGATGGCAGGGAGGCTGGGGCAGAAGGAGGCAGGTTTCTTGCTGTTGATTGCTCGGCACTGACTGACCCCCGCCCGGTTTGGGAAGTGCTTGTGTCTGGATTTCAGTATGGACCGAATTAGGCTGGGTGGTCACGTTACTCACCATCGAACCGTTACTTGGCCGAGGCACTCATTGATGGATGAGTCTCTGGTTGGCGGATCAGCTCTGTCACCCGTTTTAATTATCTCGGCGCTACTTGTTTGGCCCAGAATAGATCAGATTACCAATCCAAGGAACAGGAGAATTTGCAATCCTTCTAGATAAGACGTCGATGTGCAAACTCACAGTCAGTGTATCTGGACAAGAGCTTTTGGTTTGGTTTCTAAGAAGGATATAGAGGCACTGGAGAGGGTGCAGAGAAGATTTACAAGGATTATACCAGAAATGCGAGGGTATACATATCAGGAAAGGATGAACAGGCTTTTCTCTTGAAAAGAAAATGCTGAGGGGTGACCTAATAGAGGTCTTTAAAATCATGAACGGTTTTGATAGAGTGGATACAGAGAGAATGTTTCCACTTGTGGGGAAGAGCAGAACTAGAGGCCATCAATATAAGGTACTCAACAAGAAATCTTAAGGGGAATTCAGAAGAAACTTCTTTACCCTGTAAGGGGTTTTCAGGGAGTGTTGTTGTGCCTTGGTTGTCTCTCTCTCTGGGCTTCTGCCCTCACAGCTTATGCCTGGCCTGTGAGGTACCCTGAGTGCTGCAAGAGCATCCCTGGAGAGACTGTGTCCACAGCTTACGAAGGGGGTTTTGAGACTCATGCGCCCCACAGCTTATGCCTAGCTTGTGAGGCACCTGTGAGTGTCAAACACTCCTAACCCCTTCTTCCCTGGCCTGTGACACACAGTTGAGCATTTTCGAGGCGCTCCTAGCTTCCCTTACACTGTTCTGACATAAGACTCACGATCAGGAGATGTAATACAATAGAACTGAGACAAGGTGATTCCAAGAGGAACTTAGTCTTCCAATTTATTTGACAAGGTGTATCTCAACAAACAGCAATACACCAACAAAATAATCCCCCTAAATCCCACTAAACAGACACAACGAAAATCTTTACACAAGTTTAGCAGTACAATGCCCAACCTCCCACCTTTCCTGGCCTAACTGAGTTGGGAGTTCCGGGGACCAGAGGTTATACTCACTTCTGTACCTTCTGCAGTCTAGTGGTTTGTTTCTTCTATCTTCGGTGTCTTCGGACACTGGTTTTCCTTCAGTGTCGAGAGTCTTGCTGGTTGTTGGATGACGAGGGCAGGGAACCACCCACACTATGTCAGAAACCTCTTTTTATAGCCAGATTATCCAGTCCGCCTCTCCTGCTGAAATCGATTCTTCTCATTGGTGGGCTTTGTGATTTTGAAAAATGCAGCAGTTTTCGATTATTGCGGGTTTTTTCCACTGATGTTAACCTACTCAAGGTTTGAGTAAGTGTTGATTGCGTTGGCCTCCTGTAGCCATTGTGTAGGCCCTTGGGTTGTTTTGGGTTCCCTGGTTTCTAAAGATCTGCATAATTTTCCTTCAATTCAGTTTTTCTAACCTACTCAAGGTTTGAGTAGGTGTTAGTTGGGTTGGCCTCCTGTAGCCATTGTGTAGATCCTTGGTTTGTTTTGGGTTCCCTAATTTTCTGAAGATCTGCATAATTTCCTTCCATAGTGTAAACATGGGGAAGACAATAGTCCGATAATGGCTGTGAGTCAGTCCCACAGTTTGAGCAAGTGCTCTCCCATTGGCTTGAAAGCCCCATGCTTCGGGCTGACTCTGTCTCACCATTGGCCCTCCGGTGTCCTCCCCCGTCCAATCACTGCTCTGCCAAGGTCAAACTGTATCGGTTTCAATTCACAACACAGACTGATCCCACAGCCTTTTTCCTTCTGGGTAAAATGAGGGGGTTTTTGTCCTCCCCTACACCCAGAGAATGGTGAGAATGTGGAACTCGCTGCCACAGGGAGTGGTTGAAGTGAATAGTATCGATGCATTTAAGGAGAGGCTAGACAAGCATATGGGGGAGAAGGGAATAGAGGGTTATGCTGGTAGAGTTAAATGAGGAAAGATGGGAGGAGGCTCGAGTGGAGCATAAACGCCGGCATGGGCCGAATGGCCTGTTTCTGTGCTGTATATTCGATGTAATCCTATGTAATCAGTGGTCTGGGCTGTTCACTCTTGCCATCTAATAGCTAGTTACAGAGTAGCGTCTGCAGGGCGTTGCGAGGAGGAAATAAACCTCCGTTACTTTGTACATGATGTGATAAAGGCAGTATAAAGCAGTCTAAATATCTTTGTGTCTTCTCACGCTTACAGACTTGAGTGCTGAAGAACAACTTCGCCAGCTGAAGAATGAACGGACATGTAAAGTGTGCATGGATAAAGAGGTCTCCATTGTTTTCATACCTTGCGGACACCTGGTTGTGTGCAGAGACTGTGCTCCTAACCTCCGCAGGTGCCCCATATGTCGAGCTCTCATCAGAGGCAGCGTACGGGCCTTCATGTCCTGATGTCGCAGGTACAACATTCCCATTCTCCAGTTCCAGGGCAGGCTTTCTCCGCAGTCTGTTGGTTCGGGAGGTGGGGGCAGTGTCACAGTATTTCAGGGACATTCACTCTACCCACTGAGCCCGCTCTATGAAAGAGCTGTCCCAAACTAATCCCACTGCCCCACTCTCTCCCCATAGCCCTGTATCAATCCCAAACTAATCCCACTGCCCTGCTCTCTCCCCATAGCCCTGTATCAATCCCAAACTAATCCCACTGCCCCGCTCTCTCCCCATAGCCCTGTATCAATCCCAAACTAATCCCACTGCCCTGCTCTCTCTCCATAGCCCTGTATCAATACCAAACTAATCCCACTGCCCCGCTCTCTCCCCATAGCCCTGTATCAATCTCAAACTAATCCCACTGCCCCACTCTCTCCCTATAGCCCAGAATCAGGTGAATTTATAATGGGGAACAAAGAAATGGCAGACCAATTGAACAAATACTTTGGATCTGTCTTCACTAAGGACGACACAAATAACCTTCCGGAAATACTAGGGGTTCGAGGGTCTAGCGAAAAGGAGGAACTGAAGGATATCTTTATTAGTCAGGAAATTGTGTTCGGGAAATTGATGGGATCGAAGGCCGATAAATCCCCAGGGCCTGAGAGGCTGCATCCCAGAGTACTTAAGGAAGTGGCCCTAGAAATAGTGGATGCATTGGTCATCATTTTCCAACATTCTATTGACTCTGGATCAGTTCCTATGGACTGGAGGGTAGCTAATGTAACACCACTTTTTAAAAAAGGAGGAAGAGAGAAAACAGGGAATTATAGACTGGTTAGCCTGACATCGGTGGTGGGGAAAATGTTGGAATCAATTAGTAAAGATGAAATAGCAGCGCATTTGGAAAGCAGTGACTGGATCGGTCCAAGTCAGCATGGATTTATGAAGGGGAAACCATGCTTGACAAATCTTCTGGAATTTTTTGAGGATGTAACCAGTAGAGTGGACAAGGAAGAACCAGTGGATGTGGTGTATTTGGACTTTCAAAAGGCTTTTGACAAGGGCCCACACAAGAGATTAGTGTGCAAAATTAAAGCACATGGTATTGGGGCTAATGTATTGACGTAGATAGAAAACTGGTTGGTAGACAGGAAGCAGAGAGTTGGAATAAACGGGTCCTTTTCAGAATGGCAGGCAGTGACCAGTGGTGTGTCGCAGGGTTCAGTGCTGGGACCCCAGCTATTTACAATATACATCAATGATTTAGATGAAGGAATTTAATGTAATATCTCCAAGTTTGCAGATGACACTAAGCTGGGTGGCAATGTGAGCTGTGAGGAGGATGCAAAAAGGCTGCAGGGTGACTGGTTAGGTGAGTGGGCAAATGCATGGCAGATGAAGTATAATGTGGATAAATGTGAGGTTATCCATTTTGGTGGCAAAAACAGGAAGACAGAATATTATCTGAATGGTGACAGATTAGGAAAAGGGGAGGTGCAACAAAACCTGGGTGTCATGGTACATCAGTCCTTGAAGGTTGGCATGCAGGTACAGTAGGCGGTGAAGAAGGCAAATGGCATGTTGGCCTTCATAGCTAGAGGATTTGAGTATAGGAGCAGGGAGGTCTTACTGCAGTTGTACAGGGCCTTGGTGAGGCCACACCTAGAATATTGTGTTCAGTTTTGGTCTCCTAATCTGAGGAAGGACGTTCTTGCTATTGAGGGAGTACAGCGAAGGTTCACCAGATTGATTCTAGGGATGGCAAGACTGACATATGAGGAGAGACTGTATCAACTGGGCTTGTATCCACTGGAGTTTAGAAGAATGAGAGGGAATCTCATAGAAACATATAAAATTCTGACGGGATTGGACAGGTTAGAGGCAGGAAGAATATTCCCGTTGCTGGGGAGTTCCAGAACCAGGGGTCACAGTCTAAGAATAAGGGGTAAGCCATTTAGGACTGAGATGAGGAGAAACTTCTTCACTCAGAGAGTGGTTAACCTATGGAATTCTCTACCGCAGAAAGTTGTTGAGACCAGTTTGTTAGATATATTCAAAAGGGAGTTAGATATGGCCCTTACGGCCAAAGGGATCAAGGGATATGGAGAGAAAACAGGAAAGGGGTACTGAGGTTGAATGACCAGCCATGATCTTATTGAATGGCGGTGCAGGCTCGAAGGACCGAATGGTCTGCTCCTGCACCTATTTTCTATGTTTCTATCAATCCCCAAACTAATCCCACTGCCCCGCGCTCTCCCCATAGCCCTGTATCAATCCCAAACTAATCCCACTGCCCCGCTTTCTCCATATAGCCCTGTATCAATCCCAAACTAATCCCACTGCCCTGTTCTCTCCCCATAGCCCTATATCTCGTGCTTCGTACACTCACAGCCCCTCACACACCCGCCACTCCTCACACACCGCCTCCCTCACGCACCGCCCCTCACACGCACCGCCCCTCACACGCACCGCCCCTCACACACCCTCCCTCACACGCACCGCCCCTCACACGCACCGCCCCTCACACGCACTCCCTCACACGCACCGCCCCTCACACGCACCGCCCCTCACGCACCGCCCCTCACACGCACCGCCCCTCACACGCACCGCCCCTCACACACCCTCCCTCACACGCACCGCCCCTCACACGCACCGCCCCTCACACGCACCGCCCCTCACACGCACCGCCCCTCACACACCCTCCCTCACACGCACCGCCCCTCACACGCACCGCCCCTCACACGCACCGCCCCTCACACGCACCGCCCCTCACACGCACCGCCCCTCACACGCACCGCCCCTCACACGCACCGCCCCTCACACGCACCGCCCCTCACACGCACCGCCCCTCACACGCACCGCCCCTCACACGCACCGCCCCTCACACGCACCGCCCCTCACACACCCTCCCTCACACGCACCGCCCCTCACACGCACCGCCCCTCACACGCACCGCCCCTCACACGCACCGCCCCTCACACGCACTCCCTCACACGCACCGCCCCTCACACGCACCGCCCCTCACGCACCGCCCCTCACACACCCCCCCTCACACGCACCGCCCCTCACACGCACCGCCCCTCACACGCACCGCCCCTCACACACCCTCCCTCACACGCACCGCCCCTCACACGCACCGCCCCTCACACACCCTCCCTCACACGCACCGCCCCTCACACGCACCGCCCCTCACACGCACCGCCCCTCACACGCACCGCCCCTCACACGCACCGCCCCTCACACGCACCGCCCCTCACACGCACCGCCCCTCACACGCACCGCCCCTCACACGCACCGCCCCTCACACGCACCGCCCCTCACACGCACCGCCCCTCACACGCCCTCCCTCACACGCACCGCCCCTCACACGCACCGCCCCTCACACGCACCGCCCCTCACACGCACCGCCCCTCACACGCACCGCCCCTCACACACCCTCCCTCACACGCACCGCCCCTCACACGCACCGCCCCTCACACGCACCGCCCCTCACACGCACCGCCCCTCACACACCCTCCCTCACACGCACCGCCCCTCACATGCACCGCCCCTCACACGCACCGCCCCTCACACACCCTCCCTCACACGCACCGCCCCTCACACACCCTCCCTCACACGCACCGCCCCTCACACGCCCTCCCTCACACGCACCGCCCCTCACACGCACCGCCCCTCACACGCACCGCCCCTCACACGCACCGCCCCTCACACACCCTCCCTCACACGCACCGCCCCTCACACGCACCGCCCCTCACACGCACCGCCCCTCACACGCACCGCCCCTCACACGCACCGCCCCTCACACGCACCGCCCCTCACACGCACCGCCCCTCACACGCACCGCCCCTCACACGCACCGCCCCTCACACGCACCGCCCCTCACACAGCCTCCCTCGCACACCCTCCCTTGCGGGTAAAAGCTGTAGCAGCTTTCAGCAGGAGATGCTGGCTCTAACCCCGCTGGTTTATTGTGGACGGTTCAGCCATTAGGGACAATGAGGGCGTCTCCTCTCAGAGTGGCAACCATGCACATATTAACATTTGACTGACTAGTAACAAAGAGGGCAATTTACATCATTAATCACGACACAATAACTATAGGCACTGCCATTTAGGACTAAGGTTTAGGGTTAGAACAAGGGTTAGGTTTAGAGTGTTAGGGGTTTGGTTAGTAGTTGGTTTCGGATTAGAACCCGCTATTGACCAGGCGTTGTCGCTAGCTGCGTCTGATTGACATTATCACAAGCCCGAGATGTTTGGCCAAACAAAGTTCAACGTTAAATCCGGTTGAATCTTTCCTTTGCAAAGGTAACAGAAATCTCTTGCAAAACACAATCGCAGTTGCCACAATATTGGAGCAGCAGGAAAGATTGGAGGCTGGGGGTGTTTTCTTTGGACAGAGGAGGTGAGGTTAGGGCACAGGAGCAGGTGAGAGATTGTAGAGGGACGTGATTGTAGAGGCAAGGGCCCAGGAGCAGCACGGGCCCAGCCCACACTGCGATATATGTGTGCACTAGGTCCGTGCAGCAGAGCTGGTCTCCAGTCGTCCTGGTTAACCCTTGCCACTGGACCAAGACCTAGCTCTGTCAAGCCCGTGTGGTGGCTGGTGTGCAACGACCACCCCACGTTAGAAAAATCCACGCACAGGCATTTCCCACCCTTCAACATGTAGTTCGAGACCTAGAATATTAGGTCCTTCATTGAAACACCTGTGAACTCATCCCTTTTTGGCGTGGAAGCAAGTCATCCTCGATACGAGGGACTGCCTATGATGATGATAAAATTATGAGGGGCCTAGATAGAATGGATAGGAAGGACCTATTTCCCTTAGCAGAGGGGTCACCAACCAGGGGGCGTATATTTAAAGTAAGGAGGTTTAGAGGGGATTTGAGGGAAAATAATTGGGGGTCTGGAACTCACTGATGAAAGGGTGGTAGAGGCAAAAAACCTCACCACATTTAAAAAGTACTTGGATGTGCACTTGAAGTTCCGTAACCTACAGGGCTACGGACCAAGAGCTGGAAAGTGGGATTAGGCTGGGTAGCTCTTTGTTGGCCGGCACGGACACGATGGGCCGAATGGCCTCCTTCCGTACCTTCAATTTCTATGATTCTATGGAGCAGCTACAAACTTCGATAAAAAATCTCAGCGATTCTGACGGCCTGGAACAACATGGATCCCCTGGGTCCCACACAGGTACCAGCACTGACCACACGGGGTCTGTGTCTAGCTTAATCCCCCCCAGCCCACTCTTGTACAGCTTCCTATGGAGTCCCACTGCTGTAATGGATTTGCTTCATGGGTTCTTTACTTAAGAATTCATAGCAACACATTGCTATGGAGAACCAGTTGGTTTATTAACAAAGGTTCAATAATGACACGACACATTACCAGTTCATCCACCAGGCTCACAACCACCTGCCTCATCGTGGATCCCCCGAACCCAACTGGCTGGAGTTTTATTGAGTCTTGTGAACATCACATGACTGGCTAAGCTACTCCCAACTCAACAGTTCTACAACTCTTTTGGGGAAAACATAATAAATTAAATCAAGTGCCCCCGATCTGGGTGACAC
Organism: Pristiophorus japonicus; assembly: GCF_044704955.1. Taxonomy (NCBI): domain Eukaryota; kingdom Metazoa; phylum Chordata; class Chondrichthyes; family Pristiophoridae; genus Pristiophorus; species Pristiophorus japonicus. The sequence goes on along the minus strand of NC_091992.1, from coordinate 73,800,000 downwards.
TCCAAACACTTTTCACGTGTCCTTTTTTTGTTTTTTTTTTGTTTTTATTTTGGTGATTTTTGTGGGGTTTTTTGTTTTTTTGGGCACTAAAATCATAATTTTTCAAGTGCCCCCTATAAAAGGGGAGGGGGACACTAAAACCGGCATTTAAAATAAATTAGATTTTAGAACATATAAAATCAAATTAAAATTTGGTTGCCGGGGGTGATAATGCACTCCAGTCCCTCCGGCACCCACCTCTCGTGGAAGGCCGCGAGCGTACCGGTGGACACGGTGTGCTCCATCTCTAGGGACACCCTGGCCCGGATGTAACCGCGGAAGAGAGGCAGGCAGTCAGGCTGAACGACCCCCTCGACCGCCCGCTGCCTGGACCGGCTGATGGCCCCCTTGGCCGTGCCCAGGAGCAGTCCTACAAGGAGTCAACAGCTCTACAACTATTTTGTGTAAAACCATAAATCAAGTGCCCCCTTAGTAACGGGGAAGACTAAAACCGACAAATAAACAAATTAACTTTTTACCACAAACTTAAATCAAATTAAAATTTTGTTGCCGGGGGTGATGAAGCACCCCAGTCCCTCCGGCGCCCACCTCTCGCGGAAGGCCGCGAGCGTACCGGTGGACACTGTGTGCTCCTTCTCCAGGGACACCCTGGCGCGGATGTAACCGCGGAAGCGAGGCAGGCAGTCTGGCTGAACAACCCCCTCGACCGCCCGCTGCCTGGACCGGTTAATGGCCGCCTTGGCCAGGCCCAGGAGCATACTGACAGGGGCACATATTACAAATGGCAAAGGCCTTGCCACACATGACATGGCCCTGCTTGGCAGTGGCATGAACAGCCTCAAAGATGGGCAAGAAACTTAAAAATGAAATCTTGTCCTTACAAATCAAACTGAGCAGCTTCAATCATTGTGTTTTTTTTTTACAATTTGCAGCTTTCTCCTCCCGCCCCGAGGATCCGAAGATAATCTCAATGGACAGTCGCAGATTTTAACTTCGAGAGCAAAGAGGACCCAGCCCTCTGATCATTAATGCAAACTCTGACATTGGGGACTAACATTCAGCGATAAAAACGGCCAGTAGACGTGTGAGTTTGCCGAATGAAAGCTCTGGTCTGCTGACAGTTCCCCTCCCGCCCCCTGCTTCAGTCCTCCAACCCCTTGATGTTGCTGTGAATTGCAGAAGGCAAGAAGATTATGGATTGTAACAAAATAATGTGCATTGCTAATTAAACGGTAATAGCGAGTGAGATCCTGTGCATTTATTTTTTTTTAGCTCCGAGAAATCTGCTTTCTCTTGTATTATAATAACATAAGAAATAGGAGCAGGAGTAGGCCCTTCGAGCCTGCTAAGCCATTCAACAAATCATGGCTGATCTTCTACCTCAACTCCACCTTCCCGCACTATCCCTTTATCGTAAGTACAATATGGTGTGTAAAATCCTTTGTGGTACACACACCCCTCACCATTGCCTGGACTTTGCTCTCTCACCTTGCTCCTTCCTGTGGGGAGGTGTTAGACCAATGGCTAGAAACCCAGTGTCTTTACTGACTTAAAAACCAATCAAATGCTCTTCTCTGGCAACCACTTTCTGACAGGCAACTGCTATTTCTACCAGTGATTGGAGTGGAATGTTTGCTGTTGCTCAGATGGTTGATTGTAGCACTAACATGTACAGAGCAGTGGGCCCCAAGGTTTGATCCATCGTATCTTGAGTTAGCTGCCCTCAGACAGGCAGCAGATGGACAGCTACTACAAGCCTTGATTCTATAAAAGATAGCAGGTGGTGTGGCAGTATTGGTTAAGGAGAATGTTACAGTGCTGGAGAGAGAGGATGTCCTGGAGGGGTCAAGGTCAGAATCTATTTGGTTAGAGTTAAGAAACAATAGAGGTGCCATTACACTACTAGGCCACCAAACTAGTGGGAAAAATATGGAGCAGCAAATTTGCAAACATGGAAACATAGAAAATAGGTGCAGGAGTAGGCCATTTGGCCCTTCGAGCCTGCACCACCATTCAATATGATCATGGCTGATCATGCAACTTTAGTACCCCATTCCTGCTTTCTCTCCATACCCCTTGATCCCTTTAGCCATAAGGGCCACATCTAACTCCCCTTTGAATATATCTAACGAACTGGCCTCAACAACTTTCTGCGGTAGAGAATTCCACAGGTTCATAATTCTCTGAGTGAAGAAGTTTCTCCTCATCTCGGTCCTAAATGACTTACCCCTTACCCTTAGACTGTGACCCCTGGTTCTGGACTTCCCCAACATCGGGAACATTCTTCCTGCATCTAACCTGTCCAATCCCGTCAGAAATTTATATGTGTCAAAGAGATGCAAGAACCATATAGGGTAGTGATAATGGAGGACTTCAACTATCCTAATATTGACAGGGATAATAATAATGTAAAGGACAGAGAGGGGGAAGAATTTCTGAGGAGAATTTTCTTGATGAGTACATTTCCGGCCCAACGAGGAAGGAGGCATTGCTGGATCTGGTTCCAGGGAATGAGGTGGGTCAAATGCTGAACCTCCGCTGTACTGCCTCCAAGGCATGTGTGTTTTTCCTTAGATAAGGAGATCAAAACTTTGCGCAGTACTCCAGGTGTGGTCTCACCAAGGCCCTGTACAATTGTAGCAAGACTTCCTTACTCTTATACTCCAACCTCCTTGCAGTAAAGGCCAGCATGCCATGTGCCTTCCTTATTGCTTGCTGTACCTGCATGCTCGCTTTCTTGCACAAGGACACCCAAATCTCTCCGAACACCAACATTTAAAAGTTTCTCACCATTTAAAAAATATTATTTTTTATTCTTCCTACCAGAGTGAATAACCTCACGTTTCCCCACATTATACTCCATCTGCCATCTTACTGCCCGCTCACTCAGTCTATCTATATCCCTTTGTAGACCCTTTGTGTTCTCCTCACAGCTTACTGTCCCACCGAGCTTTGTATCATCAGCAAACTTGTTACAATCGGTCCCTTCATCCAAGCCATTGATACAGATTGTAAATAGCTGAGGCCCCAGCACCGATCCCTGTGGCACCCCACAAGGTACATACTGCCAACCGGAAAATGACCTGTTTATCCCGACTCTCTGTTTTCTGTCCGTCGACCAATCCTCTATCCATGCAACTATATTACCCTCAATCCCATGAGCCCTAATCTTACTTAGCAACTTTTTATGTGGCATCTTACCGAATGCCATTTGGAAATACAAATATACAGGTTGAACCTCCCTTATCAGGCACCATTCTCCACCACCGGGTGGCGCATGTGCAGAACTCCGACATGGACAATGTGAAAAAATTAACAATAAACCAGGAAGTCATCAGTTTAAATATGCTTAAAGGGAGCTATTCAAAAACATCTTAAAAATAAAGAACACAAGCAGGTTTCCTTTGGAGTTAATTGAATGAGTCGGAGCAGGAAGTTGGCAGAGCTTGTAATTAGAGTATATATTATGGTGTATATGAGAAGGTTGTGGCACAACAAATTGAACAAGGGAATGACTGGCATTCAAAGATCTCTGTGTCGCACTGCCTGCCAGCCCCAGCCCCACCCGATATCCCCGACCCCGCGACCCACCCTCCCCCCATGATCTCCATGCCGTGTTGCCAGCTAGCCCTAGTCCCACCCGATATCCCCAACCCCGCGATCTATCTCCCCCGCCCCCCATGATCCCTGTGCTGCACCGCCCGCCAGCCCCCAGCCCACCTTCTCCCCACCCCCCCAACAGAGAACCTATATATACAAATTTCAGATAACTTCAGAATTGCAAGGACGAAACCAGGAGCTGCTGAGCTGGGGGCTGGCAGGCAGTGCGGCACAGAGATCGCAGGCGGGGGGGCGGCGATGTATCGCGCGGTCGGGGACATCAGTATCGGGGCTGGCCGGCTGGGGCTGGGTGTATAGGTTCGCTGGAGCAAAGTGTCTGAGAGATCCAAAAGAGTTTATTTTCCCTTATTTATCAAGTATTTATAGTAAAATAAACTGCATATTCAATTGAGACAGAAACAGCTACCTGAATACTTTAGTGAAGACAAAATATTTAAAATGCCACATTATTAAATGGTTGGGCCCGGCTTCAGTCAGACAACAAATCAAAGATACAGTACAGGTATTTCTCTTTTTATTGAAGGTTTTATGGTGGGTTTGAAATCAAAGTAAAATGGCTGGGGACTCGGAGCTGTAAAAATGGTTTGTATAGCGTTCACGTGACCTCCCCTCGTCCGGCAAAATCCCTTATCCGGCATAGGCCCAGTCTCGAGGGTGCTGGATAAGGGCAGTTCAACCTGCCCTTTATCTACGCTGCTAGTTCCGTCCTCAAAAATCTCTAATAAACGTTTTAAACACAATTTTCCTTTTTCATAAAACTATGTTGACTTTGCCTAATCAGGTGATGATTTTCTAAGTACAGCTACCTTGTTACCACTTCCCCAATACAGGTTGAACCTCCCTAATCCAGAACTCCCTTATCCAGACCACCCCTCGTCCAGAACCATTCCCGGCCACCGGGTGGCGCATGTGCAAAACTCCAACATGAACAAATTGAACAAACTAAAGTCCTTCCTTGCTGCCGACTCCCGCAATCGCTGGCCTGACCTCCCAATCCTCAGGCTTACTACTATTCCTTGCAACATTAGAAGCCTCTGCTGTTAATCTAATGCTATCCTCAACTTCTTTTGTTAGATCACTTGTCCCATGGAGTTTTTATTTCTCAATGGAATGTATATTTGTTGAGAATTTGAAATATTTCTTTAAATGTTTGGCACTGCTTATCTACCGTCATACCCTTTAATCTAATTTTCTAATCTACCTCAGCCAACTCGCCCTTCATACCTATGTAATTGGCTTTATTTAAGTTTAAGACTCTTGTTTTGGATTTAGTATGTCACTCTCAAACCCAACATGTCACTCTTCCCCAGAGGATCCTTTACTATGAGATTACTAATTAATCCTGTCTCATTACACAATACAAGATCGAAAATAGCCTGTTCCCTGGTTGGTTGCATGATGTATTATTCTAGGAAACTGTCTCGAATGCATTCCATGAACTTGTCCTCCAGACTATCATAGAAATTTACAGCACGAAAGGAGGCCATTTGGCCCATCGTATCCGTGCTGGCTGACAAAAGAAACCTTTGCCAATTTGATGTGCCCAGTTTAAAAAACAAAAAGGGCCACTTTACAGCAAAATTCTAAAGAGGCAAAATGTGTTAAAAAGACAAGCCTGAAGGCTCTGTGCCTCAATGCGAGGAGTATTCGGAATAAGGTGGACGAATTAACTGCGCAGATAGCAGTTAACGGATACGATGTGATTGGCATCACAGAAACATGGCTCCAGGATGACCAAGGCTGGGAACTCAACATCCAAGGGTATTCAGCATTTAGGAAGGAAGGATAGACAGAAAGGAAAAGGAGGTGGGGTGGCGTTGCTGGTTAAAGAGGAAATTAATGCAATAGTAAGGAAGGACATTAGCTTGGATGATGTGGAATCGGTATTGGTGGAGCTATGGAATTCCAAAGGGAAGAAAACGCTAGTGGGAGTTGTGTACAGGCCACCAAATACTAGTAGTGAGGTTGGGGATAGCATCAAACAAGAAATAAGGGATGTGTGCAATAAAGGTACAGTAGTAATCATGGGTGACTTTAATCTATATATTGATTGGGCTAACCTAACTGGTAGCAATGCGGTGGAGGAGGATTTCCTGGAGTGTATTAGGGATGGTTTTCTAGACCAATATGTCGAGGAACCAACCAGAGAGCTCACCATCCTAGACTGGGTGATGTGTAATGAGAAGGGACTAATTAGCAATCTTGTTGTGCGGGGCCCCTTGGGAGAGAGTGACCATAATATGGTACAATTCTTTATTAGGATGGAGCGTGACAAAGTTAATTCAGAAACTAGGGTCCTGAATGCATGGCAGATGAAGTATAATGTGGATAAATGTGAGGTTATCCACTTTGGTGGTAAAAACAGAGAGACAGACTATTATCTGAATGGTGACAGATTAGGAAAAGGGGAGGTGCAACGAGGCCTGGGTGTCATGGTACATCAGTCATTGAAGGTTGGCATGCAGGTACAGTAGGCGGTTAAGAAAGCAAATGGCATGTTGGCCTTCATAGCGAGGGGATTTGAGTACAGGGGCAGGGAGGTGTTACTACAGTTGTACAGGGCCTTGGTGAGGCCACACCTGGAGTATTGTGTACAGTTTTGGTCTCCTAACTTGAGGAAGGACATTCTTGCTATTGAGGGAGTGCAGCGAATGTTCACCAGACTGATTCCTCGGATGGCGGGACTGACATATCAAGAAAGACTGGATCAACTGGGCTTGTATTCACTGGAGTTCAGACGAATGAGAGGGGATCTCATAGAAATGTTTAAAATTCTGACAGCGTAGATGCAGGAAGAATGTTCCCAATGTTGGGGAAGTCCAGAACCAGGGATCACAGCCTAAGGATAAGGGGTAAACCATTTAGGACCGAGATGAGGAGAAACTTCTTCACCCAGAGAGTGGTGAACCTGTGGAATTCTCTACCACAGAAAGTTGTTGAGGTCAATTCACTAAATATATTCAAGAAGGAGTTGGATGTAGTCCTTACCACTAGGGGGATCAAGGAGTATGGTGAGAAAGCAGGAATGGGATATTGAAGTCGCATGTTCAGCCATGAACTCATTGAATGGTGGTGCAGGCTCGAAGGGCCGAATGGCCTACTCCTGCACCTATTTTCTATGTTTCTATGAACTTAAGGAAAGGTAACTTTGACGGTATGAGGTGCGAATTGGCTAGATTAGACTGGCAAATGATACTTAAAGGGTTGACAGTGGATAGGCAATGGCAAACCTTTAAAGATCATATGGATGAACTTCAACAATTGTACATCCCTGTCTGGAGCAAAAATAAAACAGGGAAGGTGGCTCAACCGTAGCGAACAAGGGAAATTAAGGATAGTGTTAAATCCAAGGAAGAGGCATATAAATTGGCCAGAAAAAGCAGCAAACCTGAGGACTGGGAGAAATTTTGAATTCAGCAGAGGAGGACAAAGGGTTTAATTAAGAGGGGAAAATAGAGTACGAGAAGAAGCTTCACGGAAACGTAAAAACTGACTGCAAAAGCTTTGATAGATATGTGAAGAGAAAAAGATTTGTGAAGACAAACGTAGGTCCCTTGCAGTCGGATTCAGGTGAATTTATAATGGGGAACAAAGAAATGGCAGACCAATTGAACAAGTACTTTGGTTCTGTCTTCACAAAGGAAGACACAAATAACCTTCTGGATGTACTAGGGGACCGAGGGTCTAGTGAGAAGGAGGAACTGAAGGATATCCTTATTAGGCTGGAAATTGTGTTAGGGAAATTGACGGGATTGAAGGCCGATAAATCCCCAGGGCCTGATCGTCTACATCCCAGAGTACTTAAGGAAGTGGCCCGAGAAATAGTGGATGCATTGGTAATAATTTTCCAGCAGTCTATCGACTCAGGATCAGTTCCTATGGACTGGAGGGTTGCTAATGTAACACCACTTTTTAAAAAACGAGGGAGAGAGAAAACGAGTAATTATAGACCGGTTAGCCTGACATCAGTAGTGGGGAAAATGTTGGAATCAATCATTAAGGATGAAATAGCAGCGCATTTGGAAAGCAGTGATAGGATTGGTTCAAGTCAGCATGGATTTATGAAAGGGAAATCATGCTTGACAAATCTGGAATTTTTTGAGGATGTAACTAGTAGAGTGGACAAGGGAGAACCAGTGGATGTGGTGTATTTGGACTTTCAAAAGGCTTTTGACAAGGTCCCACACAAGAGATTGGTGTGCAAAATCAAAGCACATGGTATTGGGGGTAATATACTGACGTGGATAGAGAACTGGTTGGTAGATAGGAAGCAGAGAGTCGGGATAAACGAGTCCTTTTCAGAATGGCAGGCAGTGACTAGTGGAGTGCCGCAGGGCTCAGTGCTGGGACCCCAGCTCTTTACAATATATATTAATGATTTAGATGGTGGAATTGAGTGTAATATCTCCAAGTTTGCTGATGACACTAAACTGGGTGGCGGTGTGAGCTGTGAGGAGGACGCTAAGAGGCTGTAGGATGATTTGGACAGGTTAGGAGAGTGGGCCAATACATGGCAGATGCAGTATAATGTGGATAAATGTGAGGTTATCCACTTTGGGGGCAAAAACACCAAGGCAGAATATTATCTGAATGACGGCAGATTAGGAAAAGGAGAGGTGCAACGAGACCTGGGGGTCATGGTTCATCAGTCATTGAAGGTTGTCGTGCAGGTATAGCAGGCGGTGAAGGCGGCAAATGGTATGTTGGCCTTCATAGCGAGGGGATTTGAATACAAGAGTAGGGAGGTCTTACTGCAGTTGTACAGGGCCTTAGTGAGGCCTCACCTGGAATATTGTGTTCAGTTTTGGTCTCCTAATCTGAGGAAGGACGTTCTTGCTATTGAGGGAGTGCAGCGAAGGTTCACCAGACTGATTCCAAGGATGGCTGACTGTCATATGAGGAGAGACTGGATCAACTGGGCCTTTATTCACTGGAGTTTAGAAGGATGAGAGGGGATCTCATAGAAACATATAAGATTCTGACGGGACTGGTCAGGTTAGATGCGGGAAAAATGTTCCCGATGTTGGGGAAGTCCAGAACCAGGGGACATAGTCTTAGGATAAGGGGTAGGCCATTTAGGACTGAGATGAGGAGAAACTTCTTCACTCAAGAGTTGTTAACCTGTGGAATTCCCTGTCGCAGAGAGTTGTTGATACCAATTCATTGGATATATTCAAGAGGGAGTTAGATATGGCCCTTACGGCTAAGGGGATCAAGGGGTATGGAGAGAAAGCAGGAAAGGGGTACTGAGGGAATGATCAGCCATGATCTTATTGAATGGCGGTGCAGGCTCGAAGGGCCGAATGGCCTACTCCTGCACCTATTTTCTATGTTTCTATGAAGATTAAAAGTTCTCTACGGTTGTTGTATGACCTTTGTTACAAGCTCCTATTATTTGTTGATTAACACTGTCCAACTGTACAGCTCCTGTTTGGGGGCCGATAAACTACCCGCAGCGGTGTTTTCTGCCCCTAGTTATTCCTTATCTCAACCCATCCTGATTCTAGTTCCTGATCTTCCGAGCTGTGATCCTTTCTCAGTACTGAATAAGAACATAAGCAATAGGAGCAGGAGTAGGCCATTTGGCCCCTCGGGCCTGCTCCGCCATTCAATAAGATCATGGCTGATCTGATCACGGACTCAGCTCCACTTCCCCGCCACTCCCCATAACCTTTCATCCTTTATTATCAGGGATATGCCCCACCTCCTTTTCCATTCTGCCTGTCTCTTCGAAACAGCAAGTACCCTGGAATGTTTAAAGTTTCAGGTATTTGGCCTTTCAGAGATGTTACATCTCTAACTTCTTCCAGTTCTGATGAAAGGTCATCGAGCTGAAACATTAACTCTGTTTCTCTCTCCACAGATGCTGCCTGACCTGCTGAGTGTTTTCAGCATTTGCTGTTTTTATTTGTGAATCTTTACCCATTGAGCCCTTTGCACCTCTACCCCATTTACACTCTGTGGGGCCGATTTTCATCAAGGCCTCCGCTCGCCCAAGTGCCGCTGATGGCTGCCGATGTACTGGATGGTACTTTGGGCGGGATATTCATCGCCGAGGTCCCTCGAGGGTCAGCGGGCGGTAAATGGACGACAAACTCCGCCAATCTGGGCGGCAGTGGGCGGGAGGTCTCATTCTCGGCGGCAGAGGCACTTGTCGCCCAAGTGCCTCCGAGGATGGAGTCGGGCCCACGGAGAGTTGAAGAGCTGGAAAAGTAAATCACTTATTAAAAAATGTAAAAACTATCGGAAGACCTCCAGAGGACCCCATCCAGGTAAATCCTACACGGCAAGCGAGCCACAGGTGGGCAGAGAAAACGTTTCAAGGACACCCTCAAAGCCTCCCTGATAAAGTGCAACATCCCCATTGACACCTGGGAGTCCCTGGCCAAAGACCACCCTAAGTGGAGGAAGAGCATCCGGGAAGGCGCTGAGCACCTCGAGTCTCATCGCCGAGAGCATGCAGAAATCAAGCGCAGGCAGCGGAAGGAGCGTGCGGCAAACCAGTCCCACCCACCCTCTCCCACCTGTGACAGAGACTGTAATTCCCGTATTGGACTGTTCAGTCACCTGAGAACTCACTTTTGGAGTGGAAGCAAGTCTTCCTCGATACCAAGGGACTGTCTATGATGATGATGATGATGATGATGAAGTCGCTGTGGAAATTTAAAAAGAAATGTTCACTTACCTTTTTTTCAGGTTCTTCAGACTGCCCGTTGGGGACAGACTGGCCTCCAGCCAGCGGTCCTTCCCTGTTCGGCCGCCGACTTCCGCCCGCAGGAATCTGGGAGCTCGGCGGGCGGGAGCTCAGTTACGCCACTCGGCCGTACGCTGATGTCAGCGGGCACTTCCTGGTGGCTCTCCCCTCCCACCCGCTCCAGGCCATGTCGAGAGTGGCACTGGGCGGATCAAGAAGAGCAATGTCGGGGGCAGCGGGCGGAGAGTGATGAATTTCGGCCCCAGGAGTAGGTGGCCTCTGTGCTCCTCCCACCAAAATCTTTAAATCCATAGATGAAGTTATGAAGCTGGAGAAGGGAAACAAACAGTAAGAATATAAATTAGCTAAAAGAGTAGGCCATTCAGCCCCTCGATCATTGCTGATCCGGATCATACTGGAATCCGGACACTTGCACTGCCCAGCTGGGGGTAGTGAAAGGTCCTTCAATGCCTTACAGTGAAGAGCAAAAACATCGGAACAGGAGGAGGCCATTCAGCTCCGTGAGCCTGTTCTGCCATTCAACTAATGGCTGATCTGTATCTTAATTCCACTTACCTGCCTTGGGCCCATCTCCTTGGTCGATACCCTTGCCAAACAAAAATCTATCGATCTCAGTTTTGAAATTTTCTACCGGCCTCAACAGCTTTTTGGGGGATAGAGTTCCAGTTTTCCACTAAAACTTTATGCAAAGAAGTACCCCCAGCCCTTCAAATCACTTCCATCTCCCCTTCATCCTTTCCAACCGAATCTGTTCCACCTCCTATCCCCTGAACTCTGTCCCCACAAATTCCTAACCAAAACTTGCCTATTTTCCCCCGCCTCAATGCCAGCCCACATTGTTAATAGCATCACTGCGCCCTCTGCTCCACTATTGGGACCTGAGCCTTCAGCCATCTCAACTGTATACTTGAAATCCCTCCGGAAACTCTCCCCCACTCTGTCTCCCTCCCGATCATTAATTGCCATCTCCAGCCACCTCTCTCTACTCTCGGGATATCTGTTCCTCTTCCCCCGCCATGAAAATAGTTTGGGAACTTGTTTCTACACAAGTTGTTGTGGAGAAGGGAAATTAGAAACCGCTACGATTGTTGGTTTGGATTGAAGTCTATGAAGCATTTCATTGGCTGTAAAGAGTTTTGGGGCAACCTGAAAGCAAGAAGAAGGAATGTGCACTTATTCTATAACGGTTACAGCACGGAAGGCGGCCATTCGGCCCATCGATCCCGTGCTGACTCTCAACCAGTCCCACTCCTCTGCCCTTTCCCCATATCCCTACAATTTTTTTCCCTGCAGATACTTATCTAATTCCCTTTTGAAAGATAAGATTGAATCTGCCTCCACTACCCTCTCAGGCAACGCATTCCAGATCCTAACCACTCATAGTATAAAAACGTTTCTTCTTACATCACCTTTGCTTCTTTTGCCAATCGCCTTAAATCTGTGCCCTCTGGTTCTCGACCCTTCTGCCAATGGGAACAGTTTCTCTCTACTCTGTCCAGACCCCTCATGATTTTGAACACCTCGATCAAATCTCCTCCCAACCTTCTCTGCTCCAAGGAGAACAACCCCAGTTTCTCCAGTCTGTCCACATAACTGAAGACCCTCATTCCTGGAATAATTTTCGTAAACCTTTTCTGCACCCTCTCTAAGGCCTTCACATCCTTCCTAAAGAATTGGACCCAATACTCCAGTTGGGCCCAAATCAGTGTTTTATACAGGTTCATCATAATCTCCACACTTTTGTACTCTATGCCTCTATATCTGAAGCCCAGGATCCCGTAAGCCTTTTTAACTGCTTTCTCAACCTGCCCTGTGTGTGAGCACAAGCCCGCATTTCTGAACGCTTTGCCTCGGCTGCGGTCTGGAAATATCAAAAGGGTTAAAAGTTGGAAGATTAAAGATTGGATGGAAAGAGGCTGCTGGACGATACGGAGCCTTTTAGCCTTGAAATGTTGAGTATGAGTGTAACTTGTTACTATGCGAATAATAATCTATGCAAAGAAAGCCCTCTGCTGATCATGTGAGTTGTGTAGTAATTCATGTCATTGTCTGTATTTGAGTGTACCTTGTTACTATGCGAATATTCATTTGATGACATCGTCTGTATGTTAAACGATTCAGAAAGCCGTTAGCTGTGATTTCAGGACAATGCCTTTTTGATTCTACATTGTCTGCATGTTAATTGTCTAAATGTACTATGCAAAGAAATAAGGAACTATTTTTTGTCACACACACACGGACACTAGACACACTGGAATCTCGGAAGGAGGTCTTCCAGAACAAGGAGATGTCCACGGCCGAGTGTTGCAGACTGGTGCAATCCAAGATCCAGGAATACGTGCTGAGGGACTCACTAAAGGTTGGTGCAGTCGCCACAAAGGCACGATGGGGAAGAGCCACAGTTTAAGGCCTTTCTGCCACGATAAACCCAGGGGATGGAATCAGCCCCTCAGGCTGTACTTGTTAATCTGCTTGTATACATAGAGCACCATGTACTGAAAAACACCTGTGTTGTGCCATATATAATGAAAGTCTGCACTGGTTAGTAACTTGTAAAGAAATATAAATGTATTTCTATCCGTTCCGTGTACTGCTTTCATCTGCATAGTACTACACGTAACGTGATTCGTGATCGGTATTGAAATGTATCCTGGAATGTAATGTAAACCTGTTCTCATCTGCTCCATGTAATACCCTTATTTGCACAATACCACATGTAACGTGATTTACAGATTGTACTAAACTGTACCTTGAAATGAAATGCACGCTAGAGCATTGTATGGAACGGCTGTCAGCATCCAAACCAATTGTATGGAATTGCTGACCGCAAAGTACTGAACTATTTTCCAATGTATTGTGAAAATGTTATATGAATAAAGTATATTTTTGTAAAAAAAAAGTTTGTCACAAGCCGCCACAGAACTCGGTGCAAGCCAAAGCTGCTTTTGTGGAGTATCTCAGTAACTTCCTTACTGTGTTTGTTTAGTATGAATGTCTAAATAAAAGACTCGATCCTGCCTTTACTACAACTGAGTGTGTGTTTAAAGCAATGAAGCGAAAAGAGCAAGACAGCCTGCAGCCTTACAACACCCTGCCATCTTCAACGAGTTATGCACATATACCCCCAGGTCTCTCTGTTCCTGCACCCCCTTTAGGATTGTACCCTTTAGTTTATATTTCCTCTCCTCATTCTTTCTACCAAAATGCATCATTTCACACTTTTCTGCATAAAATTTCATCTGCCACATGTCCGTCTATGTCTTCCCGAAATCTATCCCTCTCCTCCTCACTGTTCACCATACTTCTAGTTTTGTGTCATCAACAAATTTTGAAATTGTGCCCTGTACACACACACCATTAATATATATCAAGAAAAGCAGTGGTCCCAGTACCGACCCCTGGGGAACACCACTGTATACCTTCCTCCAGTCTGAAAAACAACCCTTCACCACTACTCTCTGTTTCCTATAACTGAGCCAATTCCATATCCACGCTGCCACTGTCCCTTTTATTCCACGGGCTTCAACTTTGCTGGTCAGCCTATTGTGTGGCACTTTTGGAAGTCCATGTACAACACGTCAACCGCATTGCCCTCATCAACCCTCCGTTACCTCATCAAAAAACTCAATTCAGTTGGTTAAACACAATTTGCCTTTAACGAATCCGTGCTGGCTTTCCTTAATTAATCCACACTTGTCAAAGTGACTAATTTTGTCCCCGATTACTGATTTATATAGCGCCTTTGATGATCATGCAACGTTCCAAAGTACTTTACAGCCAATGAAGTACTTTTGGAGTGTAGTCATTGTTGTAATGTGAGCAAGCTCCCACAAACAGCAATGTGATAATGACCAAATAATCTGTCTTGGTGAAGTTGATTGAAGGATGAATATTGGCCAGGACACCAGGGATAACTAGAACATAAAAAATAGGAGCAGGAGTACGCCATTTGGCCCCTCGAGCCTGCTCCGCCATTCAATAAGATCATGGCTGATCTGATCTTGGCCTCAACTCTACTTCCCTGCCCGCTCCCCATAACCCTCAACACCCTTATCATTCAAAAATCTGTCTTATCTCCACCTTAAATATGTTAGAAACATAGAAAATAGGTGCAGGAGTAGGCCATTCGGCCCTTCGAGCCTGCACTGCCATTCAATAAGTTCATGGCTGAACATGCAACTTCAGTACCCCATTCCTGCTTTCTCGCCATACCCCTTGATCCCCCTAGTAGTAAGGACTTCATCTAACTCCTTTTTGAATATATTTAGTGAATTGGCCTCAACAACTTTCTGTGGTAGAGAATTCCACAGGTTCACCACTCTCTGGGTGAAGAAGTTTCTCCTCATCTCGGTCCTAAATGGTTACCCCTTATCCTTAGACTGTGTCCCCTGGTTCTGGACTTCCCCAACATTGGGAACATTCTTCCTGCATCTAACCTGTCTAAACCCATCAGAATTTTAAACATTTCTATGAGGTCCCCTCATTCTTCTGAACTCCAGTGAATACAAGCCCAGTTGATCCAGTCTTTCTTGATAGGTCAGTCCCGCCATCCTGGGAATCAGTCTGGTGAACCTTCGCTGCACTCCCTCAATAGCAAGAATGTCCTTCCTCAGGTTAGGAGACCAAAACTGTACACAATACTCCAGGTGTGGCCTCACCAAGGCCCTGTACAACTGTAGCAACACCTCCCTGCCCCTGTACTCAAATCCCCTCGCTATGAAGGCCAACATGCCATTTGCTTTCTTAACCGCCTGCTGTACCTGCATGCCAACCTTCAATGACTGATGTACCATGACACCCAGGTCTCGTTGCACCTCCCCTTTTCCTAATCTGTCACCATTCAGATAATAGTCTGTCTCTCTGTTTTTACCACCAAAGTGGATAACCTCACATTTATCCACATTATACTTCATCTGCCATGCATTTGCCCACTCACCTAACCTATCCAAGTCGCTCTGCAGCATCATAGCATCCTCCTCGCAGCTCACACTGCCACCCAACTTCGTGTCATCCGCAAATTTGGAGATACTACATTTAATCCCCTCGTCTAAATCATTAATGTACAGTGTAAACAGCTGGGGCCCCAGCACAGAACCTTGCGGTACCCCACTAGTCACTGCCTGCCATTCTGAAAAGTCCCCATTTACTCCTACTCTTTGCTTCCTATCTGACAACCAGTTCTCAATCCATGTCAGCACACTACCCCCAAATCCATGTGCTTTAACTTTGCACATTAATCTCCTGTGTGGGACCTTGTCGAAAGCCTTCTAAAAGTCCAAATATACCACATCAACTGGTTCTCCCTTGTCCACTCCACTGGAAACATCCTCAAAAAATTCCAGAAGATTTGTCAAGCATGATTTTCCTTTCACAAATTCATGCTGACTTGGACCTATCATGTCACCTCTTTCCAAATGCACTGCTATGACATCCTTAATAATTGATTCCATCATTTTACCCACTACCGATGTCAGGTTGACCGGTCTATAATTCCCTGTTTTCTCTCTCCCTCCTTTTTTAAAAAGTGGGGTTACATTGGCTACCCTCCACTTCATAGGAACTGATCCAGAGTCAATGGAATGTTGGAAAATGACTGTCAATGCATCTGCTATTTCCAAGGCCATCTCCTTAAGTACTCTGGGATGCAGTCCATCAGGCCCTGGGGATTTATCGGCCTTCAATCCCATCAATTTCCCCAACACAATTTCCCGACTAATAAGGATTTCCCTCAGTTCCTCCTCCTTACTAGACCCTCTGACCCCTTTTATATCCGGAAGGTTGTTTGTGTCCTCCTTAGTGAATACCGAACCAAAGTACTTGTTCAATTGGTCTGCCATTTCTTTGTTCCCCGTTATGACTTCCCCTGATTCTGACTGCAGGGGACCTACGTTTGTCTTTACTAACCTTTTTCTCTTTACATATCTATAGAAGCTTTTGCAATCCGTCTTAATGTTCCCTGCAAGTTTCTTCTCGTACTCCATTTTCCCTGCCCTAATCAAACCCTTTATCCTCCTCTGCTGCGTTCTAAATTTCTCCCAGTCCCCGGGTTCGCTGCTATTTCTGGCCAATTTGTATGCCACTTCCTTGGCTTTAATACTATCCCTGATTTCCCTTGATAGCCACGGTTGAGCCACCTTCCCTTTTTTATTTTTACGCCAGACAGGGATGTACAATTGTTGTAGTTCATCCATGCAGTCTCTAAATGTCTGCCATTGCCCATCCACAGTCAACCCCTTAAGTATCATTCGCCAATCTATCCTAGCCAATTCACGCCTCATACCTTCAACGTTAGCCTTCTTTAAGTTCTGGACCATGGTCTCTGAATTAACTGTTTTATTCTTCATCCTAATGCAGAATTCCACCATATTATGGTCACTCTTCCCCAAGGGGCCTCGCACAACGAGATTGCTAATTAATCCTCTCTCATTACACAACACCCAGTCTAAGATGGGCTCCCCCTTAGTTGGTTCCTCGACATATTGGTCTAGAAAACGATCCCTTATGCACTCCAGGAAATCCTCCTCCACCGTATTGCTTCCAGTTTGGTTAGCCCAATCTATGTGCATATTAAAGTCACCCATTATAACTGCTGCACCTTTATTGCATGCATCCCTAATTTCCTGTTTGATGCCCTCCCCAACATCACTACTATGTTTGGAGGTCTGTACACAACTCTCACTAACGTTTTTTGCTCTTTGGTGTTCTGCAGCTCTACCCATATAGATTCCACATCATTCAAGCTAATGTCCTTCCTAACTATTGCATTAATCTCCTCTTTAACCAGCATTGCTACCCCACCTCCTTTTCCTTTTATTCTATCCTATCCTTCAATGACTCAGCCTCCACAGCTCTCTGGGGTAGATAATTCCAAAGATTCATGGCCCTCCAAGAGAAGAAATTCCTCCTCATATCCGTTTTAAATGAACGACCCATTATTCTGAAACTATGGCTCCTAGTTCTAGTTTCCCCCACAAGGGGAAACATCCTCTCTGCATCTACCCTGTCAAGCCTCCTCAGAATCGTATATGTTTCATTAAGATCACCTCTCATTCTTATAAACTCCAATGAATATAGGCCCAACCTTTCTTCATAAGACAACCCCTTCATCTCAGGAACCTTCTCTGAACTGCCTCCAATGCAAGTATATCCTTAAATAAGGACACCAAAACTGTACACAGTACTCCAGATGCGGCCTCACCAATACCCTGTACAGTTGTAGCAGGACTTCCCTAATTTTATACTCCATCTCCCTTGCAATAAAGACCAACATTCCATTTGCGTTCCTAATTACTTGCTGTACCTGCATACTAACTGATTGTGTTTCATGTACAAGGACCCCCAGGTCCCTCTGTACAGCAGCATTTTGTAATCTCTCTCCATTTAAATAATAATTTCCTTTTTTATTCTTCCTACCAAAGTGGATAACCTCACATTTTCCCACATTATAGTCCATATGCCAAATTTTTGCCCTCTCATTTAGCCTATCTATATCCCTTTGTAGATTCTTTGTGTCCTCTTCACAACGTGCTTTCCAACTATTTTTGTATAATCAGCAAACGCTGACTCGGTCCTTTCATCCAAGTCATTAATATAGATTGTAAATAGTTGAGACCCCAGCCCCGATCCCTGTAGTACCCCACTAGTTACTGTTTGCCAACTGGAAAATGACCCATTTATCCCGACTCTCTGTTTTCTGTTAGTTAGCCAATCCTCTATCCGTATTACCCCCAACCCCATTAACTTTTATCTTGTGCAGTAACCTCTTATGTGGCACCTTGTCAAATGCCTTCTGGAGATCCAAATACACCACATCCACCAGTTCCCCCTTATCCACCGTGCTCGTTACATCCTCAAAGAACTCCCCTACTTTTCAATGCAATAGTGCCTGCCCTGCCCACCTGAGAGGGCAGACGGGACCTCGGTTCAACGTCTCATCCGAAAGGCAGCACTGCACTGGAGTGTCGGCCTGGATTTTATTTTGTGCTCAAGTTCCTAGAGTGGGACTGGAGCCTCTGGGCCTTGTGACGGTGTGACAGGCCCACGCATCAGGCCGGTGCTCACCCTGTGACAGGCCCACACCAGGCCGGGTTACTGTCGGGCAGCTCACACCAGGTGACGGCACAATCGCTCTGCGCCCCCATTGGCCCGCGATGTCGAGGGTTCAGGGTGACAGTGACCCCGCGCGGCCAAACTGCAACTCTCAGAGGGCGGCGCGGGGATGGCGCCTGCGCGCCATCCCCACGCGCCAAGCCCGGGGTGGGGAGTGGCTGCTGCGCATGTGCTATGCGAGAGACAAACTACAAGTCCCAGCATGCCGGCCGGCGCAAGCGCAGTGTGCTGGCCGACGGAGGGAGGCGGGGCAGAGCGTCGCTGCGCAGGCGCAGTGTGGCGGTCGGGGCGGGGCCGAGCGGCGCGGCGCAAGCGCAGTGCGCTGGCTGGAGGAGGGAGGCGGGCTGAGCGGCGGTGGCCGGGTGTCGGGCGGCTTGTCCTGGGCCGTGGATGGAGGAGTCCAAGGGCCCCAGTGACCCGGGCATGGCCGGCCACGGCCCCGAGAACTGGCTGTCCCGTTGGGAGCGGCAGTGCCTGGAGGAGGCCGAGCGCCCGGGGACCGGGGCAGCGGCCGAGAGCGGGGCCGGTGGCGGGGAGACCGAGAGCCAGCGGCTGTGGCTCTCCTTCCAGAACTCGGCCACCGCCATCGCCCAGCTCTACAAAGGTACCGGGGGAGGAGGAGGAGGTGGTGGAACGAAAGGAGGGGAGAGAGAAGGGGGAGGAGGGAGAGAGTGGGGGAGGAAGGGGAGGAGGGAGAGAGAGTGGGGGGGGAGGGGGAGGAGGGAGAGAGAGAGTGGGGTGGGGGGGAGGAGGAGGGAGAGAGTGGGGGGGGGAAGGGGAGGAGGGAGAGAGTGGGGGGGGAGGGAGAGTGGGGGGGAGGAGGGAGAGTGGGGGGGGGAAGGGGAGGAGGGAGAGAGAGTGGGGGGGAAGGGGAGGAGGGAGAGAGAGTGGGGGGGAAGGGGAGGAGGGAGAGAGAGTGGGGGGGAAGGGGAGGAGGGAGAGAGAGTGGGGGGGAAGGGGAGGAGGGAGAGAGAGTGGGGGGGAAGGGGAGGAGGGAGAGAGAGTGTGGGGGGAAGGGGAGGAGGGAGAGAGAGTGTGGGGGGGGGAAGGGGAGGAGGGAGAGAGAGTGGGGAGGAGGGAGAGAGAGAGTGGGGAGGAGGGAGAGAGAGAGTGGGGAGGAGGGAGAGAGAGAGTGGGGAGGAGGGAGAGAGAGAGTGGGGAGGAGGGGAGAGAGAGAGTGGGGAGGAGGGAGAGAGAGAGTGGGGAGGAGGGAGAGAGAGAGTGGGGAGGAGGGAGAGAGAGAGTGGGGAGGAGGGAGAGAGAGAGTGGGGAGGAGGGAGAGAGAGAGTGGGGAGGAGGGAGAGAGAGAGTGGGGAGGAGGGAGAGAGAGTGGGGAGGAGGGAGAGAGAGTGGGGAGGAGGGAGAGAGAGTGGGGAGGAGGGAGAGAGAGTGGGGGGGGGGGAGGAGGGAGAGAGAGTGGGGGGGGGGAGGAGGGAGAGAGAGTGGGGGGGGAGGAGGGAGAGAGAGTGGGGGGGGAGGAGGGAGGAGAGAGTGGGGGGGGGAGGAGGGAGAGAGAGTGGGGGGGGAGGAGGGAGAGAGAGTGGGGGGGGGAGGAGGGAGAGAGAGTGGGGGGGGGGAGGAGGGAGAGAGAGTGGGGGGGGGAGGAGGGAGAGAGTGGGGGGGAGGGGAGGAGGGAGGGAGAGAGTGGGGGGGAAGGGGAGGAGGGAGGGAGAGAGTGGGGGGAAGGGGAGGAGGGAGGGAGAGAGTGGGGGGAAGGGGAGGAGGGAGGGGAGAGTGGGGGGGAAGGGGAGGAGGGAGGGAGAGAGTGGGGAGGGGGGGGGAGGAGGGAGGGAGAGAGGGGGGGAGGAAGGAGGGAGAGAGTGGGGAGGGGGGGAGGAAGGAGGGAGATGGTGGGGGGAAGGGGATGAGAAGGAAGGGGAAGAGAGAGGAGGGGGGGGAGGAAGGAGGGAGATGGTGGGGGGAAGGGGTTGAGGCGGATGGGGAAACAAAAGGGTGGAGGAGAGATGGGGGAAGGAGGGAGGGGGAAATCAGAAGGTAGAGAGATTAGTGAAGGAGGGGGCAGAGAGGGTGTGGGTAGAGGGAGTTGATCTACATGTTCGCCACGATCTGGAGCTCCATCAACCTAAATTCACCATTCGACCCCATCTGTCCTCACTAGCCCCACAACCTTGGGAGAAGCATGAATCAGAGGACGGATCCTGGCCCAACTTAGGAAAGAACTGAATTTTCCCTTGACAACATAACGTGTAAAGTTGGTTACGATCCCCAATGTTCACCTCGTCTATGTCTCTATCTCTCTTTCCTCTTCAAGACCCTACATAAAACCTACCTCTTTGACCAAGCTCTCAGTGAACTGTCCTAATATCTCGTTATGTGGCTCGGTGTCCAATTTTCTTTTGTGCTCCTGTGAAGCGCCTTGGGGAACGTTTTACTTTGTAACGTCATGGCCCTGATGGAGAGATGGTCGAGGGGTGATGTCACCGTTTCCCTATATGAAGCTTCCCCTGCTTGAGACCCAGGTCTCTCTGAACACCAACATTTCCCAATCTCTCACCACTTAAAAAATACTCTGCTTTTCTATTTTTCCTACCAAAGTGGATAACCTCACATTTCTCCACATTATATTCCATTTGCCATGATCTTGTCTGTCTATATCCCCTTATCCTGTCTTATCATTTCCTTGCCGCTAAATTTGTTAAATCACAATCTCTCCACCACCTTTAACATTCCCATTAAAACCATTACTCTCTATCACCCTGGTATACCCTCATCTCCGTCCAAGTCCAAGGGATGCAGATTTGAATGTCTGTGGAGGATAACTGGATCAACCATCCATTGTCAAACCATATAAGAACATAAGAAATAGGAACAGGAGTAGGCCATCTGGCCCCTCGAGCCTGCTCCACCATTCAATAAGATCTTGGCTGATCTGATACTAGCCTGAACTGCTCCCCATAACCCTTGACTTCCTTATCTTTCAAAAATCTGTTTATCTCCAACTTAAATACATTCAATGACCCAGCCTCCGCAGTTGTCTGGGGTAGAGAATTCCAAAGATTCACGACCAAGGTCTGAGAGAAGAAATTCCTCCTCATTTCCGTTTTAAATTGGCGACCCCATATTCTGAAACTATGCCCCCTTGTTCTAGACTCCCCCCACGAGAAGAAACATCCTCTCTGCATCCACCTTGTCAAGCCCCCTCAGTATCTTATACGTTCCAATAAGATCACACCTCATCTTCTAAACTCCAGGGAGTAGAGGCCCAACCTGCTCAACCTTTCCTCATAAGTCAACCTCTTCATCTCCGGAATCAACCTCGTGAACTTTCTCTGAACTGCCCCCAATGCAAGTATATCCCTCTTTAAATAAGGAGAGAAATACTGTACACTCACATGAAGTGCGAGGAACTCATAGGATTCTGTGTCACTAAGATTGAGCCCATCTGTGCAGCCACCTCTAGCTTACCGGGCCAAACTTCTCTCTGCATTCCCCGCTGTCCGAGCCCTGAACTTGCATCTGTCTCCAGTTTCTCTCCTGTCTTCCCTCATGCCCTCTCCGAGCTCACTTCGTCTGAGACCCATCACCTGCTCCCTCGACCCTACTCCCACCAAACTGCTGACCACCCAACATCCCTCACCTTGGGTATTGTTCCCTCCCCCATTTCAAATCTTCCGTCGTCACCTCTCAAGAAAAAAAACTCTTGACTCCTCCATCCTTGCAAAATACTGCCCAATCTCAAACCTCGCTTTCCTTTCCTTTCCAAAGTCCTTTAACGTGTTGTTGCCTCTGATCAGCTTATTGCCCCTCCACAGTACTGAAACGGCCCTTATCAAAGACACAAATTACAATCTTTATTACTGTAATTGTGATAAACAATCCCTCCTCGTCCTTCTCTACTTATCTGCAGCCTTCGACACAGTTGACCACACCATCCTTCACCAACACTTCTCCTCCGTTGTCCAGCTGGGTTAGGGTCAGGATCATCCCAAACTCTTCTGCCCATATCCTAACTCACTCCACGCCCCGTTGACCCATCACCTACATTGGCTCCCGGTCCGGCAACGCTTCAATTTTAAAATCCTCATCCTTGTTTTTAAATCCCTCCATGGCCTCGCCCCTCCCTATCTCTGTGACCCCCTCCGGCCCCACAAGCTTTAGATCGCTGCGCTTCTCAAAATCTGGCCTCCTGCACAGCCCCAATAATTGCTCCACCATTGGCGGCCGTGTCTTCAGCTGCCTGGGCCCCAAGCTCTGGAATTCCCTCCCTAAACCTCTCTGCCTCGCTACCCTCATTTAAGATGCCATTTAAAATCGACCTCTTTGGCCAAGTTTTTGGCCATCTGTCCCAGTATCTCCTTAAGTGGCTCGCTGTCAGATTTTATTTGCTAATTGTTCTGTGAAATGCTGTGGGACGTTGTGTTACGTTAAATGCGCTATATATACGCAAGTTGTTGTTGTGTTAAAAGCGCTATATATACGCAAGTTGTTGTAATGTGGGCCACAGTCCCCAATAATTACATCATCTCCATGTTTTGAAGGATACACGATATAAGATACAGAATAACATATCAACAGAGACTTATAATTTATTTTGGAACTTGTAATGAAACAATTCCAAAATAGCCTCTGGTGGATACAGAGTCAATCGTAGCCTTCAAAAGGGACTTGGATAAATACTTGAAGGGGAAAAAGTTGCAGGGATTTGGGGAAAGAGCGGGTGAGTGGGACTAACTGGGTTGGGTGGCTCTTCACAAGAGACACCGCGGACTCGAAGGGCCGAATGGCCTCCTGTGCTCCTCTATTTTATAATTCTGTGTGAAATGTTGGGAAACGTTGTCGGTGAGAATGGTGATTTTAAAACCTCGACCTACCCATAGTGCAAATTAAACACTGGCATAGTCTCAGAATCAGGGGCCGCCCATTTAAAACTGAGATGAGGAGGAATTTCTTCTCTGAGGGTTGTAAATCTGTGGAATTCGCTGCCTCAGAGTTGTGGAAGCTGGGACATTGAATAAATTTAAGACAGAGGTAGACAGTTTCTTAACCGATAAGAGGTTATGGGGAGCGGGCAGGGAAGTGGAGCTGAGTCCATGATCAGATCAGCTATGACCGTGGCTCCTGTTCCCAGTATCCACCTCTTCCATATCTCTACCTCTCCTCCTTCAGGACTCTCCTTAAAACCTACTTCTGTGACCAACCTGTCCTAATATCTCCTGATGTTGCTCGGTGTCATTTGTTTGTTTACGCTCCTGTGAAGTACCTTGAGGGGTTTTGCCACATTAACGTCAATGTGGGGAGGACACAGAGCCGGCAAAGGGATAGAGACAGGTTAAGTGAGTGGGCAGTAAGGTGGCAGATGGAGTACAATGTGGGGAAATGTGAGTTTATTCACTCTGGTAGAAAGAATAGAAAAACAGAATATTTTTTAAATGGTGAGAAACTATTAAATGTTGGTGTTCAGAGAGATTTAGGTGTCCTAGTACAGGGAACACAGAGTTAGTATGCAGGTACAGCAAGTGATCAGGAAGGCACATGGCATGTTGGCCTTTATTGCAAAGGGAATGGAATATAAAAGCAGGGAAGTCTTGCTACAGTTATACAAGGTATTGGTGAGGCAACACATGGAATACTGCGTGCAGTTTTGGTTTCCATATTTACGAAAGGATATACTTGCTTTGGAGGCAGTTCAGAGAAGGTTCACTCGGTTGATTCCGGGGATGAGGGGGTTGACTTATGAGGAAAGGTTGAGTAGGTTGGGCCTCTACTCATTGGAATTCAGAAGATTGAGAGGTGATCTTATCGAAACCTATAAGATTGTGAGGGGGCTTGACAAGGTGGATGCAGAGAGGATGTTCCACTGATGGGGGAGACTAGAACTAGAGGGCATGATCTTAGAATAAGGGGCCGCCCATTTAAAACTGAGATGAGGAAGAATTTATTTCCTCAGAGAATAGTAAATCTGTGGAATTCACTGCCTCAGAGAGTTGTGGAAGCTGGGACATTGAATAAATTTAAGACAGAGATAGATTTTCTCTTAACCGATAAGGGGTTATGGGGAGCGGGCAGGGAAGTGGATCTGAGTCCATGATCGGATCAGCCATGATCGTATTAAATGGCGGAGCAGGCTCGAGGGGCCGTATGGTCTACTCCTCCTATTTCTTATGTTATGCCTTGGAGGCGGTGCAACAAAGGTTCACTCGACTGATACCTGCGATGAGAGGGTTGTCCTATGAGGAGCGATTGAGTAGATTGGGCCGATACTCTCTGGCGTTTAGAAGGATGAGAGGTGATCTCCTTGAATCATAGAAGATTCTGAGGGGGGATTGACAGGGTAGATGCTGGGAGGTTGTTTCCCCTGGCTGGAGAGTCTAAGACTAGAGGGGATAAGGGGTCGGCCATGTAAGACAGAGATGAGGAGGAACTTCTTCACTCAGTGGGTTGTGAATCTTTGGAATTCTCTGCCCCAGAGGGCTGTGGATGCTGAGTCTCTGAATATATTCAAGGCTGAGATCGATAGATTTTTGGACTCTCGGGGAATCGAGGTTTATGGGAATCGGGCGGGAAAGTGGAGTTGAGGTCAATGATCAGCCATGATCTTATTGAATGGCGGAGCAGGCTCGAGAGGCCGACTCCTGTTCCTAATTATGTTCTTGTAAAAATGCAAGTTGATGTAAGGTTGGCCACAGTCCCCAATATCCACCTCTTCCACATGTACTTGTGTTGTTCACAGTCCCCTCGAGCCTGCTCTGCCATTCAATGAGATCATGGCTGATCTTTGACCTCAACTCCACTTTCCCGCCCAATCCCTGGTTCCTGGAATCCAGCTGCCAATGAGGAAGTCCACCATCTCTACTAGTGAGAGATCATTGCATGATCCACTGTTTACCAAACGATCTCCATGTTTTGAAGGATACACGATATACGATACAGAATAACATATCAACAGAGACTTATAATTTATTTTGGAACTTGTAATGAAACAATTCCAAAATAGCCTCTGGTGGATACATAGTCAAGAGCAGCCTTCAAAAGGGACTTGGAGAAAAAGCTGCAGGGATTTGGGGAAAGAGCGGGTGAGTGGGACTAACTGGGTGGCTCCTCACAAGAGGCAGTGCGGACTCGATGGGCCGAATGGCCTCCTGTGCTCCACTATTTTATAATTCTTCTGCGTGAAATGTTGGGAAACATTGTCGGTGAGAATGGTGATTTTAAAACCTCGACCTACCCATAGTGCAAATTAACAAAGAACATCTAATGGTCCCCAATATCCACCTCTCCTGCATGTAATGTTGGCTACCATCCCAATATCCACCTCTTCTCCGCCTCTCTTCCTTCCTTTCCTCCTTCAAGACTCTCCTTAAACCCTAACTCTGTGACCATCAGTCCTAATATCTCCTTATGTGACTTGGTGTCAAATTTTACTTCATAACACTATTGTGGAGAGCCTTGGGACAGTGTGCTATAGGTTGCTACATAATTGCAACTTGTTGATGTAATGTTGATCACAGTCCCCAATATCCACATCTTCTACATGGAATATAACCCTGGGGTACAGTACTGGTGGGTGCAGGTCTGTCACTGTATAACACTGGGGTACAGTACTGGTGGGTACAGGTCTGTCACTGTATAACACTGGGGTACAGTACTGGTGGGTACAGGTCTGTCACTGTATAACACTGGGGTACAGTACTGGTGGGTACAGGTCTGTCACTATAACACTGGGGTACAGTACTGGTGGGTACAGGTCTGTCACTAACACTGGGGTACAGTACTGGTGGGTACAGGTCTGTCACTGTATAACACGGGTACAGTACTGGTGGGTACAGGTCTGTCACTGTATAACACTGGGGTACAGTACTGTCTCTGTATAACACGGGTACAGTACTGGTGGGTACAGGTCTGTCACTATAACACTGGGGTACAGTACTGGTGGGTACAGGTCTGTCACTGTATAACACTGGGGTACAGTACTGGTGGGTACAGGTCTGTCACTGTATAGCACTGGGGTACAGTACTGGTGGGTACAGGTCTGTCACTATAACACTGGGGTACAGAACTGGTGGGTACAGGTCTGCCCCGCCACAATCTCCGTTCTCTAGCCACGACTCCATCCCTCTCCCCAACTCCTTTCTGAGGCTGAACCAGACTGTTCGCAACCTCGGTGTCATCGCTTAAATGAGCTTTCGACCACATATCAGCATAACTAAAACCACCTATTTCCACCTCCGTAACATCGCCCGTCTCCGCTCATCTGCTGCTGAAACCCTCATCCATGCCTTTGTTACCTCTAAACTTGACTATTCCAACGCACTCCTGGCTGGCCTCCCACATTCTACCCTACGTAAACTACCCTACGTGATCCAAAACTCGGCTGCCCCGTGTCCTAACTCGCACCAAGTCCCGCTCACCCGTCACCCCTGTGCTCGCTGACGTACATCGGCTCCCGGTTAAGCAATATCTCTATTTCAAAATTCTCATCCTTGTTTACAAATCCCTCCATGGCCCTCGCCCCTCCCTATCTCTGTCATCTCCTCCAGCTCCATAACCCCCCCCCCCCCCCCCCCCGAGATGTCTGCTCCTCTAATTCTGCCCTCTTGAGCATCCCTGATTATAATCGCTCAACCATCGTTGGCCGTGTCTTCTGTTGCCTGGGTCACAAGCTCTGGAACTCCGTCCCTAAACCTCTCCACCTCTCCACCTCTCTACCTCTCTCTCCTGCGCCAAGATGCTCCTTAAAACCTACCTCTTTGACCTGCGCTAATTTCTACTTGTGCAGTATTACTGCATAACACTCCTGTGAAGCGCCTTGGGACATTTCACTACGTTAAAGGCGCTATCTTAATACAAGTTGTTGGTAACAAGATCAAATGAGATCTTTGTCATACTTTGCTTTTTAAATGAATGTTTGCATGACATGGTTGCTTGAGGAATGTTATTAACTGAATATGTTTATACTATTTATTAAGATCCCAGATATTGATGGTTACTTTATTTCAGTCCTGTTAGTTTGTTTTTTTTCACTAAGTTTGTGGAGCTCAGCTGCTTGTCAGTAATGACTTGGTTGTGGTGCAGTGGGACTGGTTTTAATCGCCATTTCGGACTCGTTGGCTGAGGGTTCCAATTTAAAGAGAGCGTCTGTTGCCTTTCAGATCGTGTGTACGAGCAGCAGCTGGGTATTCAGAGTCTCTGGAAGCCGTTCCAGGCAGCAGCTACTTCTGTCACTTGTCTATATAAAGGTACGTCACTGATCATTCGAGCTGGGCTGTCCCTGCACTGGCTCCCGCTCCTGCTACCCGGCCTTCAAAGCCCAGCCAAGCTGAATATTTCTGCTCAGACTTGCTGCTTTGTTCTGTTTGAATGTTGCAGGCCTAGAAGTTTGCCTCATTGGGCTAAAACCTTAAATCGACAAAACGTGGAATTCTCATTTCCAGCATGTCACAAAGTGCTTCATGGCCAGTGAATTACTGTATGTGGGAAAATGCAGAATCCTGGCCATAGTGAGTGAGGACTCCCTTACAGGAGTTGTGCCTGGGACACTGAACCCAAGAAATGTATCTGGAGCAAACCCCCCCACCCCAAACTATACAAGGTAATTAATGACACTGAAAATTTATCTGACACTACTTCAGGTTATACCAGGATAGTGGGAAAAGGTTAAAACTGGTGAACAGTAAATCTCGGAAAGAAATCAGGAAGGAATATTTCACACAGCAGTCAGTGCTGACAAGGTGTGGGGGTGTCATTCCCCAGAATGAACCTAATTTCCTCTTCCTTAAGACCAGCGGACGCAGTCTTGAAAGTTTATGGCGGACAACTGGTTTTTACCGTTCATCACCAGGTCTGGCTGGACCACACACAGCACTATCGGACCCTGCTCTCCTCTGCCAAAACTGCTCACTATTGCAGGATCATCCTGGAATGCAAAGATAACCACTGGCCTTTCTTCTCGACTACAAATGGTCGTCTTAAACTCCACTCCCCTGCTCCCTCTGCCCTCGCCTCCAACATGAAGTGTGAGGAGCTCACGGCATTCTTTGTCACTAAGATTGAGACCATCCATTCAGCTGCCTCTGCCGCTTTCCTCCCTTCCCCTAGCCCACTGGGCCAAACTGCCCCTAAGGTTCCCCCCCTGCCCTAGCCCTGAACTTGTACCTTTCTCTAATTTCTCCCCAATCTCCCATCATACCCACTTCGAGCTCATCTTGTCCATGGGACCAACTTCCTGCTCCCTTGACCCTATTCCCACCAAACTGATGATCACCGAACTTCCCTCCCTGACCCCGTGTTAGCTGATATTAATAGTTCCCTCTTCTAGGGTACTGTCCCCTCCCCTTCATACCTGCCGTCATCACTCCCTCCTCAAAAAACCCACCCTTGACCCCTCTCCATGCAAACTACCGACCCATCTCGAAACCTCCCTTTCCTCTTCAAAATCCTTGCATGTGTTGTCGCCTCCCAAATCTGTGCCCTTCTTTCCCACAATTCCATGTTTGAATCCCTCCAATACGATTTCTGCCCCTGCTACAGTACCGAAACGGCTCTCATCAAAGTCACAAATGACATCCTATGTGATTGTGACTGTGGCAGTGGTAAACTATCCCTCCTCGACCTTTGACACGGTTGACCACTCCATCCTCCTCCACTTCTCCTCCGTCGTCCAGCTGGGTGTGACTGCACTTGCCTTGTTCCATTTTATCTATCGAATCGGAACCAGAAAATCACCTGCAATGGCTTCTCTTCCCACCCCCGCATCGTTACCTCTGGTGTCCCCCAAGGATCTATCCTTGGCCCCCTCCTATTTCTAATCGACATGTTGCCCCTTGACGATATCATCTGGAAACTCAGCGTCATTTACTTGTCCATAGCTCGTTCTTTCTCTCTCTCTCTCTCATTCTTTCTCTCTCATTCTTTCTCTTTCTTTCTCTCTCTCTTTCTCTCTCTCTCTCTCTCTCTCTCTCTCTCTTTCATTCTTTCTCTCTTTCTCTCATTCTTTCTCTCTTTCTCTCTCTTTCTCTTTCTCTTTCCCTCTCTCTCTCTTTCCCCTTCCCCTTTTTTCTCTCTCTTTCTCTTTTCTCTCTCTTTTTTTCTCTCTTTTTTTCTCTCTTTCCCCCCCCCCCCCCCATAGTTACACCCAGCTCTACCTCACCACCATCTCTCTCGTCCCTCCACTGTCTCTCGGTTGACACGCTACTTGTCCGACATCCGGTGCTGGATGAGCAGAGATTTCCTCCAATTAAATATTGGGAAGACCAAAGCCATTGTCTTCAGTCCCCACCACAAACTCCATTCCCTGACCATGAACTCCATCCCTCTCCCTGCTAACTGTCTGAGGCTGAGCCAGACTGTTTGCAACCTTGGTGTCATATTTGACCCCGAGCTGAGCTTCCGGCCACATCATCACCAGCACCGCCTACTTACACCTCCGTAACATCGCCCGACTCCACCCTTGCCTCAGCTCCTCCGCTGCTGAAACCCTCATCCATGTCTTTGTTACCTCTAGACTTGACTATTCCAACGCACTCCTGGCTGGCCTCCCACGTTCCACCCTCGTCAGCCCGTGTCCTAACTCGCACCAAGTCCCGTTCACCCATCACCCCTGTGCTCGCTCAACCAGTTAAGCAAAACCTCAATTTAAAAAAAAAAATTCTCAATCCTTGTTTTCAAGTCCCTCGCCTCCAGCCCTACAACCCTCTGCAATATCTGCACTCTTGTGCATCCCTGATTTTAATCTCCACCATTGGCGGTCGTGCCTTCAGCTGTCAACGCCCTGAGCTCTGGAATCCCTGCCCTCACACAATCGACTATCCCATCTATACTCCCGGTCTCGGCTCCCACATGAAGAACAGGAAGCTGTGACTGAGGGGCTCCGGACACCCGATCTTGCCCCAATCTTACTCAGTGATTTCTGGAGAAGTGAAAAACAATGCAAACAGGAATACGCACCAGCTTGGCAGTTAATGCTCAGATCAGGAAGTTAGTGATACTGAATCTGCACCAGTGCTGTACTGTACTGCAGGTGTGTGGCATTGTCAAAGGTGTTGTCCTTTGGATGAGATGTTAAATGGAGGTCCTACCTGGTGAATAATGGGCTGGCATTCTGCAAGGATTAGATCAAATGGGCTGAAGGGAGGCTTTCATCCCAACCACGATTTTGTACCTGAATAATTCCGTTTCCCTGTTTCCTTGTTGTTTTTTTGATTACACTGAAAGGAAATGTGCTTGAGCAACCCAAAATTGTAGGCAGCATTTGGTTTGATCATTTCTCATTTGTTACCTTCCTGACATTAGATGCTGGGCTCCTTTTGAAAACCAGACCAGCTAGGCAGACCCCAGCCTGTGTCACAATCGTAACGCAACCCCGCCCCCCACACACATACACACGAGCCTAACATTCCCCTTTCCCTCCCCAGATGGGCTTGAAGCGTACAGAGCGAGCTTGGATCTGGGCGTGCAGGCAGGCTATCAGAGGCGAAACAAGGAAATGCTGGCCTGGGTGAAAAAGAGGAGGCACATCATACACCGAGAGGACTTGCTGAGCTTCCTGTGCAGGAAGTCACCACCCTCGAGGAACAGCAGATTGGCACCGCGGCTAAACATACCCGCTTCAGTGCTGGGGCCACAGGACGATTCCAGCCGGACTGCGGAGGGTGATCTGCAGGCATTCACTGATGCCATTGCTGTGCATGGTAAATAAAAAGTTATTCAGCAAGGTTTCTGACTGACTAATACCCAGAAATACCACTCACATTCAGCCCTTTGTGAGGAGCGTGAGATTATAAACTATTGGACAGCTTGATGGTTTGAGAGTTCGAGCCATGGAGGGTTGCCCCTCCTGGCAACCCTTCACCATCTTGTGTACTCTGTTCTCATTTACTAATCCCTCAACAGCCTCGCTGTGATCTCCTCCAGCCTTGCATCCCAGCTGAAGCCCTTTGCTGTTCAACACTAGCCTCCTGTCCGTCAACGTTCCCTCATCGCTGTCCTGCCCACCGCCCCCCCCCCTCGCTTTCACCATTGGTAGTAGAGTTTTCAATCATCATTCCTGCCCTCTGGGGCAACCTCCCTTATTCCTCCACCGTGCTGCCCTTCTCCACTCTGGGGCTCCCTCCCTCACTCCTCCACCGCACTGCCCTTCTCCACTCTGGGGCTCCCTCCCACACTCCTCCATCGTGCTGCCCTTCTCCATTCTGGGGCTCCCTCCCTCACTCCTCCACCGCGCTGCCCTTCTCCATTCTGGGGCTCCCTCCCTCACTCCTCCACCGCACTACCCTTCTCCACTCTGAGGCTCCCTCCCACACTCCTCCACCGCACTGCCCTTCTCCACTCTGGGGCTCCCTCCCTCACTCCTCCACCATGCTGCCCTTCTCCCCACCTTCAAAAGCCGCTTCACAACCCATCTCTTCGGTTACATTTCTGGTCATCTCCCCGACCTTTCTAACTCCTGCTCAGTGTTCCTACCTCAGACCTTTCATATCATAGAATCATAGAAATCTACACCACGGAAAGAGGCCATTTCGGCCCATCATGTCCCCACTGGCTGACAAAGAGCTATCCAGCCTAATCCCATTTTCCAGCTCTGGGTCGTAGCCCTGTAGGTTACAGCACTTCAGATGCACATCCAAGTACTTTTTAAATGTGGTGAGGGTTTCTGCCTCTATCACCCTTTCAGGCATTGAGTTCCAGACCCCCACCACCCTCTGGATGAAAATATTCCCCCTCAACTCCCCTTTAATCCTCCTACCAATTATTTTAAATCTATGTCCCCTGGTTGTTGACTGCTCTGCTAAGGGAAATAGGTCTTTCCTATCCACTCTATCTAGGCCCCTCATAATTTTATACACCTCAATAAGGTCTCCCCGCAGCCTCCTCTGTTCCAAAGAAACCAACCCCAGCCTATCCAATCTTTCCTCATTGCTAAAATTCTCCAATCCAGGCAACATCCTCCTAGATCTCCTCTGTACCCTCTCCAGTGCAATCACATCTTTCCTGTAATGCAGTGACCAGAACTGCACACAGTACTCCAGCTGTGGCCTAACTAGTGTTTTATACAGTTCAAACATAACATTTTGTTAAATGTGCAGTATAATTTGCTGCTAAAGAGTCTGGTAAGTGCAACAGAATCCAAGGCGTATTTAAATAAAGGTCCTGTAGTCTCGGTCTCCGTTTCCTCTTCCACCACCTCGAGCTGATTGCCATATTTCTGTCTCCCGAGAAGCAGTGTGAGACAGCCTGGGCCTCGGATGTGTGTGGCAGTCTGATGAGCTGCCTAACCTCCCTGGGGCCAGGGAGCATTCTGTCTGGCTTGTCTGTCCTACCTGGTGGTACAAGTCACGTGTGCCTTACTCTCACCGCTGGAATGCAGACACTTGCAAGCTTTGCAATACAGACTCCATTAACCGTGCGAGTTTGTCAGTCTGCCTAGAAACTGAATTTCAATCCCATTTATTTCCCTTGCTTCCTTCCAAGGGAACAGACCGATTCAGAGGTGTCATATATTTTATAACATTGTTTATTGACTGAATTCTCTGATTGAATATTGGGGAGACCGAAGCCATTGTTTTCGGTCCCTGCCACAAACTCCGTTCCCCAGCCACTGACTCCATCCCTCTACCCAACCCCTGTCTGAGGCTGAACCACACTGTTTGCAACCTTGGAGTCATATTTGACCCTGAAATGAGCTTTCAACCACGTATCCGCAGCATAACTAAGACCACCTATTTCCACCTCTGTAACGTCACCTGTCTCCGCCCCCTGCCTCAGCTCATCTGCTGCTGAAACCCTCATCGTTGCCTTTGTTACCTCCAGACTTGACTATTCCAACACACTCCTGGCTGGCCTGCCATATTCTACCCTACGTAAACTAGAGGTGATCCAAAACTCTGCTGCCCGTGTCCTAACTCGCACCAAGTCCCGCTCACCCATCACCCCTGTGTTCGCTGACCTACATTGGCTTCCGGTTAAGCAACGCCTCAATTTCAAAATTCTCATCCTTATTTTCAAATCCCTCTGTGTCCTCGCCCCTCCCTATCTCTAATCTCCTCCAGCCTCAACCCCCGAGATGCCTGCGCCCCTCTTGAGCATCCCTGATTATAATCGCTCAACCATTGGTGGCCATGCCTTCTGTTGCCTAGGCCCTGAGTTCTGGAACTTCCTGCCTAAACCTCTCCGCCTCTCTCCCTCTCTTTCCTCTTTCAAGACGCTCCTTAAAACATATCTCTTTGACCAAGTTGCGTTAATTTCTACTTGGACGGCTCGGTATCAAATTTTTATTGCATGATACTTCTGTGAAGTGCCTTGGGATGTTTCACTTCGTTAAAGGCGCTATATGAATACAAGTTGTTGTTTGTTTGTGGGACCTAGAAAGGAAACTTCCCAGCTCGCTGCTGAGAGGTGAGAATGAAGACCATCTTATCCAGAAGGTGGGCTTTTCTCAAGGGGTTGCGTGGGGGGGGAGTGAAATGAACAATGTTCCCCGTAATGTTTTTGGGGGCGGGGGGGGTGCGGCCCCTGTAACTGACCGCTCTGCGTGGTTTTTGCCATTTGAACACCATGGAGCTGGCTGCACGGGACCTACAGATCGCCGCACGGTCACCCAGCTAAACGGGAACAATGGAGCTGAAGCCATAATGTTGCATCCCAAGTTCGTGGTGCCAAGCAGTGATGGGGCACAGGTTTTCTTTTATTAATGCTGGGGATGTGGGCGTCGCTGGCAAGGCTGGCATTTATTGCCGGTCCCCAATTGCTCTCAGTGGCTGTGGGCCTTCTTGAGCTGCTGCAGTTTAATACGACTGAGCGACTTGCCTGGCACCTGGGATGGGGGGGGGGGGGCAGCGAAGAGCCAATCACGGTGCCCCGATTCTCCATGTGGTGACTTACTGACGATGAGTTGCTGGAGGTGAGACACTGCTTCACAGGGAGGGGATGCTGCACTTGCATTGACCAGGGCAGTAGTGGCAAATCTGCATTGCACGTGTAGACGCCAGACCATAGTAAATATATGTAACCGTATGATTTAGAACACACGGACCGTCTGACCGATCGTGTCTGTGCTGATTCCTCGCTGGAGCAGTCGGAATCCAATCCCACTGTCCGGTGCTCTCCCATAGTCCTGTATCTGCCTCTGCTTCAAATATTTATCCAATTTTACCTAAAAAAAAAAACCAATGCTCTCTGCCTCAACCATTCCCTCCTCCAACAACCCACTGTGTCAGATTTCCTGAACCTCCCCTCACCCTAGTGACCATTTTATATTCATGTCCCCTCATCACCGACTCCCCAACCAGAGGGAATAATCTTTCCTTGTTCACTCTGTCCAAACCCTTCATAATTTTAAAACCTTAATTGAATCTCTCATCCCTCTCTGCTCCAGTGGAAACAGTCCCAGGGGCTGATAGTGCCTCCGGGGGAAGCTAACTGGGCTTTATTGACCCAGTGACTGGCCACCACGGGGCCTGCAGAGTGCACAGTGGCCCTCCCCTTTAAGTAAAGGGCAGGGCCGTTGTAGCACGTCAGCATCTGCGTAGTGTTGCCGACCCGGGAGTGCTGAGGGGTGCATGGCCCAATTCCACGTTGGGGGCAGGACTTCTGGGCCGGGCGCAGGTAGGTTATCATCCCCGATCAGGGTGAGGGGCAATTTTGCCCCCCTAGTATCTCAAGTCTCTAATAACTATAGTTTCTCATCCCTGGCAGCCCCCTGGTGAATCTACACTGTACCCTCTCTCTGGCTTTAATGTTCCCTCTATAATGGGGTGCCCGATATTGTCCACAGTACTCAGGCCCAGGCATTACCTTGCACAAGTTTATCAATGCCTCTTTACTCTTGCACTCTCTCCCTCTAATTAATGCAAGCTCAAGCTGGTGTTGGTCTTTATTGCTGTAACTACCTGCCCTCGCACTAGCAGAGAGTGATGTATTTTGCCCCCTCTGTTCCGCGCCCCCTTTCCTTGGGATGACTGATCCACATTGCTGGCTTTGATGGAGGGCGCCTCGGCCCTGTTGACTCTCCAGGACTGACCGAACAACAGCGTAATAAGAAATAGGAGCAGGAGTCGGCTACCTGGCCCCTCGAGCCTGCTCCGCCATTCAATATCATGGCTGATCTAATCTTGGCCTCAACTCCACTTCCCCGCCCGCTCCCCATAACCCTCGACTCCCTTATCGTTCAAAAATCTGTCCATCTCCACCTTAAATCCATTCAATGACCCAGCCTCCACAGCTCTCTGGGGCAGAGAATTGCACAGATTCACGATGTTGGCCAGTGGTGTGCAGCGGCGGTGAGATTGATCGTTTTTGTTTTTTCTCGCTGTTCCCCCCCCCCCCCCCCCCCCCGGCAGGCCTCAGTGGCGCCATGGCGAATGTCAGCGTGCGCTCCGGAACGCCAGGCTCCCCGACACACGTGGGCAGCAATGCAACCTCGGCACGGCGACGTGGCAGCCTGCAGGACGTGGACTTAAATAGCTTTATCGCCGAGGAGATGGCCCGCCACCTGGACAGCTCGAGGAAGAGGGCCCCGGCCCAGTGCAGCGACGTCATCACCGAATCACCCAGCCACAAGCGCAGCCGGATGCTATGAGGGGACGAAGGGGGGCACATTCCCGAGCGGCTGGAGGTAATCCCGCACTTCAGGCACACGGGCGGGCGGGCCGAACAGGGAATAATAGGAACCAAAAAAAACCAAGTAAACCTTTGGCCAAACTCTGGAACAAACGTTTATTGAATAAAAGTGTATTGTGATGACTTCAATATTGCGACACACTCGTACTTGAAAATGCAATATCAAAGTGGGTTTTTAAAGGGCATTCTGCAGATTTCTATCTAAGTATTGCCTGCATTATGTGGCTCAGTTAATGTCATCTTTGTTTTCTTTTTTGTAATTTTCTTTTTGGCACTTTATTTAGCGGTAATTTTGAGACTTGTTTGTGACGGACTGGCTCGCAGTTACTTGACCCTCTGTGCCCCCCTCACACACCCCGGGGCCTGTGTACCAGGCTGTGTGCCTCCTGCCCGTACAGATGCCATTGTCACTCATCGGTATATTTTGCGTGCGTCGTGTTCGGTTCTGAGACTGGAAGGTGAACATTTCTGAGAAGGTTATTGTGGGTGACTCGGGATACTTGGGGCACTCTACCCACCTCCGGGGTCCTCCTGTCTTTCACAATCGAAGGTTGCAAAGTTATCGAGTGGCAAAGCCAGCGCACCACCTCATGGTCGGCACAGCGGTGGCAGAAACCAGGGTGCCAAGTCACTTGCCTTCTCGCCCTCCTGCAGAAAAATGGGGCTAAACTTTATGAAGACTCGCCATTTAAAAAAAAACAATTTCCTGAAGACTGCCATTATCTGGCATATCTGTAAAGGGATCCCGGAATTGTGTGCCTGCTATAATCCAGAGTCCCTCAGTGTCTTCACTTAAAACCAGATTACCTTGATCTTACACCTCAAAGGGGAAACAATATGTTCACAACCTTTAAGGTTACAGCACACACTTTCCTGTAAAGTAGTGTGACTCGGGGAATGTTCCAGTGTTGGCCATTGCGTTTTCCTGGTCACACAGGGTCAAGTAATTGTGAAACGGTTTAAAGTATAAATCATACCTGTTTGAATTGTGAAAAACTTTGAATTGCAATGCTCTGGCTAATCACAGTTGTGAATCCATTAAATACTGAAGCAGCAACTCTCCCAATCTGTCTCGTCTCTCCCTTTCTCTCCCCCTCCCTCCTTCTATTGATGACATTGAGTTCAGTTGAGATACGTTTCAAGGTTGCTCCCCCTACCTCAGCTTAAACAGAGTGTTGTTATTTGGTCATGGGCCCGTGCGAGCCTAATCCTATCTTAATTTGCAGTCCACACAAACCCACTTTCTTGCAGGTGTCTAGATAATGATTCCCTCACTCGGGTACACCCAGCAAATTCTGTTTATTCCTCTTCGAAAGGCAGTCAGTACCTCCTGAAACTAAAGGTAGTAGAATAATGCACAGAAGCCGTAAGATGCGGTAAGTTACTGAGTACAGTAGTTTAAGTAGTCTACTAGTGGTAAAATATCCTTTTCCATGGCTCAGTGGTAGGGCACTTGTCCGAGTCGGAAGGTTGTAGGTTCAAACCCCACTCCAAGAACTGGGGGAGTGCTGCACTGTTGGAGGTGCCGTCTTTTGGATGAGACGTTAAACCGAGGCCCCGTCTGCCCCCTCAGGTGCATGTTAAAGATCCCATGGCACTATTTGAAGAGTAATAGGAAGTTTTCCCTGATGCCCTGGCCAATATTTATCCCTCAACTGACATCACTAAAACAGATTTGCTGTGCTGCGTTTCCCACATTACAACAGTGACTACACTTAAAGTACTTCGTTGGCTGCAAAGCGCTTTGAGACAACCTGAGGTTGTGAACTCCTCCAACTTCGTGAGAACTTCGGCATCATTCTTCCTGCACCGAAACCGACTCTCGTTCCCATGGCAATAACCTCCATCCTTCAATTCTCTACCCTTCAAATAGCTCCTGGATTCTCTCGCCTGCTATCCTGTCTCCGAACTTGGACAACAGTTTGCTAATGCTCCAATCTGATTTTAACTCTGGACTCCTTACTATTGTCGCCA
This sequence comes from Pristiophorus japonicus, assembly GCF_044704955.1. Taxonomy (NCBI): domain Eukaryota; kingdom Metazoa; phylum Chordata; class Chondrichthyes; family Pristiophoridae; genus Pristiophorus; species Pristiophorus japonicus. Next base: position 73,762,007 of record NC_091992.1, on the reverse strand, counting down.
ACAAATTCCCTGTTACAACTAGGAAATATGCATCCTTAGAATTGCCACATAACTGGGCCTCTATAACTTGAGTTTCCGTGTGTCCATTCTAGTGCTCATTTTAGCTGCTGTTCCGGACCCGAGCCGTTCGCTTCTGTTCCCACTCCTTCTCCCGCTTTTTCTTTTCTCTCTCTCCATCCCTGACTCGCTCTTGTCGTCATGCCGCCATTTATCTCTCCTCTCTCGGATACTCTGCCCTCTCAATCCCGACCCCAACCCTTCATTACTCTTCGACCTTCCTGCTCTCCTGCGGCCGTCCCAGGCTCCACTCCCTCCTGGATAAGCCCACAGTTTCCCTCTGTGTCTCTCTTGGCATCCTCCGAAGGGCCCAACCGTGACACTCGTCGCTGTCTCCTCACGAACAGGAACCCCGACTGTCCCATCCTCTCTCACCGACCTTGCCGCCCAGCTTGCCCGGGTTGGGGGGCTGGGGCTAACCGTGGCAATCTCCTCCCCATCCCTCCAAGCGCTGACCCTGTGGACGCTGGCAGTGGATCAGCCATCACCGACCCTCTCCGCATCTCCTTGCAGAATGTCCGTTCACTTGCGAACAAGGCCCTTGCAATCCATGAGCCGATCGTGGATGATTGCATCGACATCATGGCCCTGACGAAAACTTGGCTGAGGGGCGATGATACCTTGCCCTTAACGAAGCCTCCCCACCCGGCTATACCTTCCACCACTTGCCCCGCCCAGACCGCCATGGTGGCAGTGTGGCTCTCATCACCAAATCACACCTTGGTCTGTCCCCCGACACCTCCGCCACCTTCTCCTCCTTTAAACATTTCACCCTATTCCACCCCTCTCGCCTCTCATTTCAAATCCTCGTTCTCTCCCGCCCGCCCAAGTGTGATAAAATCTTCACCGCTTTCCTCCCTCAGCCTTTGCACTGAGCGACTTCTCATCCTGTGATTTCAACCTCCATCTCAACTCATCATGCTCCCTCTCCTCTCAGTTCACTGCCCTCCTGTCCTCCCTTAATCTCTCCCTCCATGTGAACTCCTCAACCTAGATTCACGGCCACCCCCTCGACCTTGCCATCTCTCGTGGCCTCGCTATTCCGACCGGGTCACTTATAGATAAGGCCAGCTCTGACCCACATCCCCCTTCCCCCACCCAACCCTACTTCCTTCTGCATCCACCCCTGGAAAAAACTCTCTCACAACTGCACTTATCAACTCCAAACTGTCCACCCTCCGGCCCTCCTTTCACTGACATTCCCCAGCCACACCCTCACCACGGCCTTTGATGCCCGAGTCCCTATTAAAGCCATTACTCTCTCCCACCCTCACCGTTCCCCCGGTATAGCCCTCATCTTCGCTCCCTCAAGTCCAAGGGACGCAGACTTGAGCGGATGTGGCGGACAACGGGTTTAGCCATTCACCGCCAGATCAGACTGGAACACATAAAGCATTATCGGGTCCTGCTCTCATTTGCCAAACTGCTCACTATCCCAGGATCATTCTGGAATGCAAAGATAACCCCCGGCTGCTATTCTCTACTGCTAACTGTCTCCTTACACCCCTCTCCGCTGTCTCCACCACACTCACCTCCAATAACAAATGTGAGGAGTTCATGGACGACTTTGTCTTTAAGATTGAGACCATCCGATCAGCTGCCTCGGCGAGTTCCCTTCCTTCCCCTAGCCCACCAGGCCAAATTTCCTCTAATGTTCACCCTGAACTCTTTCTCCAGTTTCTCTCCGATCTCCCCTCTTGACCTCTCCATGCTATCTTGTACATGTCTCCAAGGATCTATCCTTGGCCCCCTTCTATTCCTCATCTATATTCTGCCCTTTGGCAGCGACATCCAAAAACACAGCTTCAGTTTCCACATGTACGCTGACGACACCCAGCTCTACCTCACCACCACTTCTCTCGACCTCTAGACTTGACTACTCCAATGCACTCCTGGCTGGCCTCCCACATTCTACCCTACATAAACTTGAAATCATCCGAAACTCGGCAGCCCATGTTCTAACTCGCACCAAGTCCCGCTCACCCATCACCCCTGTGCTCGCCGACCTACATTGGCTCCCGATTAAGCAATGCCTCATTTCAAAATTCTCATCCTTGTTTACAAATCCCTCCATAGCCTCACCCCTCCCTATCTCTGTAATCTCCTCCAGCCCCACAACTCACTGAGATGTCTGCGCTCCTCTAATTCTGCCCTCTTAGCATCCCTGATTATAATCGCTCAACCATTGGTGGCCATGCCTTCTGTTGCCTGGGCCCCAAGCTCTGGAACTCCCTCCCTAAACCTCTCCACCTCTCTACCTCTCTTTCTTCGTTTAAGACGCTCCTTAAAACCGACCTCTCTGACCTCATCTGCCCTAATTTCTACTTATGCAGCTCAGTGCCAAATGTTTATTTTATAACACTCTTTGGGACGTTTTACTACGTTAATTATCATAGGCAGTCCCTCGGAAGCGAGGAAGACTTGCTTCCACTCTTAAAATGAGTCTTTAGGTGGCTGAACAGTCCAATACGAGAACCACAGTCCCTGTCACAGGTGGGACAGATAGTCGTTGAGGGAAGGGTTGGTTGGGACCAGTTTTGCCGCATGCTCTTTCCGCTGCCTGCGCTTGATTTCTGTATGCTCTCGGCGTAAAAGGTGCTATATAAATACATTGTTGTTGTTTTGATCTTCCAGAATTCCCCATGGATTCAAATAAAGCAAATGTAACCCCAATGTTCAAGAAAGGAGGGAGGGAGAAAACAAGGAATCTGAGGCCAGTTAGCCTGACATCAGGTGTAGCGAAAATGTTAGAATCTATTATTAAAGATGTGGTAACGGGACACTTGGAAAATCACTGATTAGGTAGAGTCAACACGGTTTCATGAAATGTATAAAACACTGGTTCGGCCTCAACTGGAGTATTGTGTCCAATTCTGGCCACTTTAGGAAGGATGTGAAGGCCTTAGAGAGGGTGCAGAAAAGATTTGCGAGAATGGTTCCAGGGATGAGGGACTTTAGTTACGTGAATAAACTGGAGAAGCTGGGGTGGTTCTCCTTGGAGCAGAGAAGGTTGAGAGGAGATTTGATCGAGGTGTCCAAAATCATGAGGGGTCTGGACAGAGTAGATAGAGAGAAACTGTTCCCATTGCTAGAAGGGTCGAGAACCAGAGGACACAGATTTAAGGCGATTGGCAAAAGAACCAAAGGCGACATGAGGGAAAACATTTTTACGCAGCGAGTGGTTATGATCTGGAATGCATGGCCTGAAAGGGTGGTGGAGGCAGATTCAATCATGGGTTTCAAAAAGGAGTTGGATGAGGTAAAAAAATATGCAGGGTTACGGGGAAAGGGCGGGGGAGTGGGACTGGCTGAGGTGCTCTTGCAGAGAGCTGGCACGGGCCGAATGGCCTGCTTCCGTGTTGTAACCATTCTATGATTCCAAGAATACAAAAGCAGAATATTTTTAAAAGATGAGAGACTAGTAAATGCTGGCACAAAAGCAAAATACTGCGGATGCTGGAATCTGAAATAAAAACAGAAAAAGCTGGAAATACTCGGGGGTCCCAGGCAGCATCTGTGGAGAGAGAAACAGAGTCAACGTTTCAGGTCAGCGGCCCATCACCATGTAACAGATTCTTCAGCAAGTGTCGAGGCAGTGAAAGGCGGAGGGGAGGAAAGAGCAAAAGGGAAGGTCTGTGATAGAGTGGAAGGCAGGAGAGATTTGAGACAAAATGGATGATGGGCATAAATGAGATGGTAATGGCACAAGTTAGGAAACAAAAGATGAGTCGAGATGGGGAGTGAATGGAATCATCAGCTGCCCAGGGAAAGAGTAAAAAAAAAAGAAAGGGCGGGAAGGGAAAAAAAATTCTGGGCAGCAGTTAATGTCTGAAATTGTTGAGCTCGATGTTGAGTCCAGGAGGCTGTAAAGTGTCTAATCGAAAGATGAGGTGCTGTTCCTCGAGCTTGCGTTGAGCTTCACTGGAACAGTGTAGGAGGCTGAGGACGGAGAGGTCAAAGTGGGAGTGGATCGGGGAATTAAAGTGACAGGCGACTGGAAACTCAAGGTCACACTTACAGACTGAACGGAGGTGTTCCGCAAGAAGTACAAGTAAATCGCTGTTTCATCTGGGAAGAGGTAAAAGGCAGGTGTTGCATCTCCTGACCTTGCACAGGAAGAACCTTACATAAGAACATAAGAAATAGGAGCAAGAGTCGGCCATTTGACCTCTTGAGCCTGCTCCGCCATTCAATAAGATCGTGGCTGATCTGATCTTGGCCTCAGCTCCACTTCCCTGCCCGCTCCCCATAACCCTTGACTCCCTTATCGCTCAAAAATCTGTCTATCTCCAGCTTAAATACATTCAATAATCCAGCCTCCACAGCTGAGGTAGAGAATTCCAAAGATTCACGACCCTCTGAGAGAAGAAATTCCTCCTCATTTCTGTTTTAAATGGGCGGCCCCTTATTGTGAGACTATGCTCCCTAGTTCTAGATTCCCCCACGAGGGGAAACATCCTCACTGCATCTACCATGTCAAGCCCCCTCAAAATTCTATATATTTCAATAAGATCACCTCTCATTCTTCTAAACTCCAATGAGTATAGGCCCAACCTGCTCAACCTTTCTTCATAAGTCAACCCCCTCACCTCAGGACTCAACCGAGTGAACCTTCTCTGAACTGCCTCCAATGGAAGTATATCCTTCCTTAAATAAAAAGACCAAAACTGTATGCAGTACTCCAGGTGTGGCCTCACCAATACCCTGTACAGTTGTAACAGGACTTCTCTGCTTTTGTACTCTATCTCCCTTCCAATAAAGGCCAACATTCCATTTGCTTTCCTGATTACTTGCTGTACCTGCATACTAACTTTTTGTGTTTCATACACAAGGACCCCCAGGTCCCTCTATACTGCAGCATTTTGTAATCTCTCCCCATTTAAATAATAGCTTTTTTATTTTTCCTACCAAAATGGATAACCGCACATTTTCCCACATTATACTCCATCTGCCAAATTTTTACCCACTCACTTAGCCTATCTATATCCCTTTGTAGATTCTTTGTCTCCTCGCAACTTGCTTTCCCACCTATCTTTGCATCATTAGCAAATTTGGCTACATTACACTCTGTCCCTTCATCCAAGTCATTAATATAGATTGTAAATAGTTGAGGGCCCCAGCACTGATCCCTGTGGCACCCCACTAGTTACAGTTTGCCAACCTGAAAATGACCCATTTATCCTGACTCCCTGCTTCCTGTTAGTTAACCAATCTTCTATCCACGCTAATATATTGCCCCCAACCCCATGAGCTCTTGTGTAGTAACCTCTTATGTGACACCTTATCGAATGCTTTCTGGAAATCCAAATACATGACATCTACTGGTTCCCCTTTATCCACCCTGCTCGTTACATCCTCAAAGGTCTCAAGCATATTTGTCAAAAATGATTTCCCTTTCATAAAACCATGCTGACTCTGCTTGACTGCAATATGATTTTCTAAATATCCTGCTACTACTTCCTTAATGATGGACTCCAGCATTTTTCCAATGATAGATGTTAGGCTAACTGGTCTATAGTTTCCTGCTTTCTGTCTCCCTCCTTTCTTAAATAGGGGCGTTACATTTGCGGTTTTCCAATCCACTAGGACCTATCCAGAATCCAGGGACTTTTGGTAGATTACAACCAATGCATCCACTATCTCTGCAGCCACTTCTTTTAGGACCCTAGGATGCAGGGCATCAGGTCCGGGGGACTTGTCCACCTTTAGTCCCATTAATTTGCCTAGTACTTTTTCTCTAGTGATAGGGATTCTTTTAAGTTCTTCCACCCCCCCCCCCCCCCCCCCCAAAAGCCCCTTGATTATCAGTTATTGGGATGTTTTTAGTGTCTTCTACCGTGAAGACTGATACAAAATATTTGTTCAAAGTCTCTGCCATTTCCCTGTTTCCCATTATTAATTCTCCAGTCTCATCCTCTAAGGGACCAACGTTTACTTTAGATACTTGCTTCCTTTTTATATACCTGTAGAAGCTCTTGCTGTCTGTTTTTATATTTCTTACTAGTTTGCTCTCATAAGCTTTCTTCTGAGATGTCGTGGGAAGGGGAGGGGTTGCTGGGGGTGACTGCGGAATGGACCAGGGGATCGCGGAGGGAGCGGTCCCTTCGGAATGCTGGGAGGGGAGGGGAAGATGTGATTGGTGGTGGGATCACGCTGAAAGTGGGGGAAATGGCGGAGGTTGATCCGTTGAACCTGGAGGCTGGTGGGTGAAAGGTGAGGACAAGGGGAACCGTGTCGTGGTTCTGGGAGGGAGGGGAAGGGGTGAGAGCAGAGATGCGGGAAATAGGGACATGGTGGAAGGGAATCCTCGGTTGAGGAAAAAGGAAGACATGTCAGAGGCACTAGTGTGGAAAATGGCGTCAGCGCAGATGCGACGGAGACGGAGAAACTGGGAGAATGGAATGGAGTCCTTACAGGATGCGGGGTGGGAGGAAGTGCAGTCCAGGGAGCTGCGGGAGTCAGTGGGTTTATAGTGAATGTTTGTCAATAGACTATCCTCAGAAATGCTGATATTCAGAGGGATTTGGGGATCCTTGAACATAACTCACAAAATTAACATGTAGGTACAGTAAGCAATTAGGAAGGCAAATGGTATGTTGGCCTTTATTGCAAGGGTGTTGGGAGGACAAGAGTAAGGAAGTCTTGCTGCAATTATATAGGGCTTTGGTGAGACCACACCTGGAGTATTGTGCACAGTTTCGATCTCCCTACCCAAGGAAGGATATAGTTGCCTTAGAGGGAGTGCAAAAAAGGTTCATTAGATTGATTCCTGGGATGAGAGGGCTGTCTTATGAGGAGAAATCAAATAAAATGGGCCTATATTCTCTGGTGTTTAGAAGAATGAGAGGTGATCTCAATGAAACACAAGATTCTGAAGGGGGATTGACAGGGTAGATGCTGAGAGGTTGTTTCCCCCGGGGCTGGAGAGCCTAGAACTAGGGGTCAGGAGGAGGGTTCGGACATTTAGGACAGATGAGAAATTTCTTTACCGAGGGTTGGGAATCTTTGGAATTCTCTACCCCAAAGGGCTGTGGATGCTCAGTCATTGAGTATATTCAAGGCTGAGATCGATAGATTTTTGGACTATAAGGCAATCCAGGGATATGGGGAACGAGCAGGATGGTGGAATTGAGGTAGAAGAGCAGCCATGATCTTATTGAATGGCGGAGCAGGCTCGGGGGGCCGTATTGGCCTACTCCTGCTCCTATTAGTTTTGGGTCCATTTCACGTGCTGTTTGATGAGCAGTGGGACTTTTCAGTGAGAGACTTGGACTTTGATGATTTGGAGTTGTAAGTGGGTGGTGAGTTTCCAAATCACAGAGCTGTGTTACACCGTGTGAAACCTCTCATATTACCGATGTGCCTGTAGTCTGTCGGCAACCTAATAACAGGATTCACACCCTGAGGAGTGCGTTTTGTATCAGACTATCACTGATTTCCTGCAAACATCTCCCTCGTGCGGTTTAGCAATCGGAGTTTCTGTTCCAGTGCCAATCTGCCAAAGTTAACATTTCAAACAGCCTGTTCCAACCCTCAAACAACTTTTAACTTCTGAACAGAGATGTTAACACCAAGTCACACTCCTGACTTGTGCCTGTAGGTGGTGGCGAGGCTTTGGGGGGGGGGGGGGGGGGGGTGGTCAAGAGGTGAGAAACTTATTGCAGAATACCCAGCCTCTGACCTGCTCTTGTAGTCACGGCATTTATGTAGCTGGTCCAGTTAGGTTTCCGGACAATGGTGACTCCCAGGATGTTGATGGTGGACTTGGTAATGGTAATGCCATTAAGTGTCTAGGTTCTCTCTCATTGCAGGTTGTCCATCTCTTCCTGTCCCCCGCCCCCCCACCCCCACTTCATTGGTGCACACCTCTAGTCAAGTGGGAATTCTGCCTTCTGTGGAGCTGGTCCCTTATTGGATCCAGAGAAGACAGAATCTCCAGAGAACCGAACCCTTCTTTGGGCTACATTAAGGTGAGGGAGCTTGGGGGGCCCTTTGGCCTTTGCCGAGGATTCATGCCGGCCTGGTGCGGAAACCTCCAGCCTTTTCTGGGTCGGACCTGTGCACGGCCGTGTCTGAGAGCACCGGCACAGGACCCACCGCGACCGATGGCCAGACCTCTCGGCCAATCCCTGCCTTGCTTTCCTCATTCATGCACACCCGTCCATAAGGTGGATGTAGTACATGCCCCTCCCTGACCGGGTCCAGCCTGTGAGACAGAAGGGAGACCAGGGACACTGAAGAACGATCCCTTGTACCTACCTCCCTCCCTCTGCCTGCCCAAGATCCATTGAAAAATTGGCTGGTGGGGGAGTGGGAGGCGTGTTGGCATAACGCATATCCCTTGGTCTCCTTTTGATGTGGCACAGCTTTGAGTAACTATTCACTTATATATTTCAGTGTTCACCGTTCCTCAGCATCTCCGACTACTGCCTCCTGCAATCGAAGAATGATACAGTGCAGGAGGCCGCCATTCGGCCCATCGTGCCTGTGCCGGCTCTTTGAAAGAGCGATGCAATTAGTCCCACTCTCCTTGCTCTTTCCCCATTGGCCTGCAAATATTTCCATTTATCCAATTCCCCAGTGAAAGTTTCCACCGCCCTTTCACGCAGTGTGTTGTACAAAGTCAGGAAGAGTCAAATGGCTGTTCCGTCCATCAAAGTCACCAATTCATCCAGCCCAGCTTCAAAAAAGAAATCGGGGAATGTCTTGTATGAGCCCCAATACTCTCATTGGTGTTACATGCCTTGATTACCAAATGGCATTCAATAACGTACTGTATAGGATAAAATGAAATCCTAGAGATCTGCATGGAGTGCCATGTGTGTAACACAAATGCATCCGATGTTAAATATCAACTCGAAGGGATTTGGAAGGATTTGCAGTGATTGCATGTCAACTGGAAGACTCCGAACAAAAAAAGCAATCAACGGCTATTCGCTCAAAGGGGGGTGGAGGCAATGTTTGTTCAATAAATCTCTGGTCAGACCCCGTCTGCATTCAGATCCCATAGCACTATTTGAAGAAGAGCAGGTGTCCTTGGCAATATTTATCCCTCAACCGACATCACTAAAACATTTATCTCATTACTGTTTGTGGGAGCTTGCTGTGCACAAATTGGCTGCTGCGTTTCCTACATTACAACAGTGATGACACTTCAGAAGTACTTCATTGGCTGTAAAGGGCTTTGGTATGTCCTGAGGTTGTGAATGGTGCTATACAATGGTGCCTTATTTCTAAAGGCAATTAAAGATAATGGCCAGCACACTAGTGTTAAAGAATACACAGCAATGGAAGGTTTGTGATAAATATATACATCCCTATATGGTCATGTGATCCCAGTTGGCTACACCCAGATATTTTGAGGTCTCTGTAGCGACTGAAGTTTAGGTGCGTGTCCCCGTCATGTTATTCAGGCCGGAGAGCGGATCCCTGTCTTTGTGGGAAGGTTACATAGGATTACATTACACAGGATATACAGCACAGAAACAGGCCATTCAGCCCAACCAATCCATGCCGGTGTTTAAGCTCCACTCGAGTCTCCTCCAGTCTTTCCTCATCTAAATCTATCAGCCTAGCCCTCTATTCCCTTCTCCCTCATATGCTTGTCCAGCCTCCCCTTAAATGCATCGATACTATTCGCTTCAACCACTCCCTGTGGTAGCCAGTTCCACATTCTCACCACTCTCTGGGTAAAGAAGTTTCTTCTGAATTCTCTATTGGATTTCTTGGTGACTATCTTATATTGATGGCCTCTAGTTATGCTCTTCCCCACAAGTGGAAACATTCTCTCTGAGTCCACTCTGTCAAAACCTTTCATAATTTTAAAGACTTCTATTAGGTCACCCCTCAGCCCTTTTTCAAGAGAATCAAGACCCAGCCTGTTCATCCTTTCCTGATATGTATACCCTCGCTTTTCTGGTATCATCCATGTAAATCTTCTCTGCACCCTGTCCAGTGCCTCTATATCCTTTTTATAATATCGTGATCAGAGCTGTACGCACTACTCCAAGTGTGGTCTAACCAAGGTTCAATACAGGTAAGTGTGACAGAAATTTACAATAGACAGAATATGAATTCTAAAGTGCGATGGACAGGAATGAACTCCTGTAATTAGGACAGGATCATCACAACATGGAAAACACAGTCGGTTGGGTTGTCACTCGGTCCCTGTAATGATGCAACGTTGGTGGCCACCCAACGCTTGTGCCCTGACCCATGTCCCCAAGGTGTGGGCCTGCCTCGGGTAAGGGGAGGGAGGGCAATGGCTAAGGTACTTCCTGCAATATAGTATAGCCAGTGGCCTGGCCGAAGTGTCCAGTGTTGCTAAGACCTAAATATTCAGAAATACATCCTTTTGACATATGCCCATCAGTTGCATCTCATTACAATATGCTCATCTACATTTGCATCTCATTACAACATGCCCACCTATATTTGCATCTCATCAATATGCCCACCTGTATTTGCATATCATCACAATATGTCCACCTACAGATGCAGTGTGACCCAGCTCCAGCCTGGCCGTGGGGAGCTGCCCCACTGTATTATTCTGCTACTAAGGTGCAGGGCCCAAGATTCCTGGGTTGGTGGATAGCCCAAGGCGGTAACACACTTTGTGGGGTCGGGGATTCCTGCCGAGGCCGATTTCAGCCGGGATTGTGTTGAAGAAGGAGTTGCACGGGACGATGTTGCCCGTTGTGAATTCCGCACACAGAGTCGCCCACCCGTCAGAATGTGCAGCGCTGTTTACAGGACGCAGTTTGCCAGCAGCTGCTGAGCAAGGAAGGGCGGACTGGGTTAAAGGGGCATGGCCCAGATTGCTGAGATTGTGCGTGGGGATGATTGGCCGCATCTTGGGACTCGGCAGGTACTGGGGGGGAAATATTCTGATACTCGCGAAGCCTCCCCCCACATTCTGTATTGCCTTTGGAAAGTATTCTATTTCAGGATAATGCTGGGTTTCCCAATGGAGATTCCTGTTTATTTGATCCTTGTGTCGGAGCAGAGGGGCAGCTCGGGGCTATAAGGGAATCCAGAGGAAAGCCAGACCATCCCAGCTTCACCCACCGACCTAGGCGCATGGTCGGGGTGGGACCTTTCCCACGAGCTGTGTCTCGAGGCTGTGCTTCAGTCATGAAGCTTTAGAGCAGCTCTTTTCATTGCTTGCAGCACACACCTGTACCCAGGGCCCACAGCCACACCTGTACCCAGGGCCCACAGCCACACCTGCACCCAGGGCCCTCAGCCACACCTGCACCCAGGGACCACATCCACACCTGCACCCAGGGCCCACTGCACACACCTGCACCCAGAGCCCACTGCACACACCTGCACCCAGGGCCCACATCCACACCTGCACCCAGGGCCCACTGCACACACCTGCACCCAGGACCCACAGCCACACCTGCACCCAAGGCCCACAGCACACACTTGCACCCAGGGTCCACAGCACGTACACTGAAGCACAGAGAGTGACCACAGCTTTCAACCTGTACCCCACAGGCTCATTCCAGGGAGCCACAGGGAACCTTTCTCAGATCAGTCAGCTTGCAATGCACTTCCGTATAAGTAAGTCAGTGATGCCCTGTATTTATATAATGACAGTGCTTTCACACAGATAACCAAGAGGGCCAAATCCCATTAATGCCGATGTATTTGAGCAGTCCAGGATGGCACCCACTGTGCTCCTGGGACCCATGGGTGATTTACTGTGACATTGCCCATGGGAAATCAAGACCCAGTCTCGCTAACATCATAGGCAATCCCTCAAAATCGAGGAAGACTTGCTTCCACTCTCAAAGTGAGTTCTCAGGTGACTGAACAGCCCAATACGGGAATTACAGTCCCTGTCACAGGTGGGACAGACAGTGGTTGAGGGAAGGGGTGAGTGGGGAGTCTGGTTTGCCGCACGCTCCTTCAGCTGCCTGCGCTTGTTTTCTGCATGCTCTCGGCGACGAGACTTGAGGTGCTCAACGCCCTCCCGGATGCTCTTCCTCCACTTAGGGTGGTCTTGGGCCGGGGACTCCCAGGTGCCGGTGGGGATTGCACTTTATCAAGGAGGCTTTGAGGGTGTCCTTGTAATGTAACCTGGGGATCGCTTGCCGTGTAGGAGTTCCGAGTAGAGCGCTTGCTTTGGGAGTCGGGCATGCGGACGATATGGCCTTCCCAATGGAGCTGGTCAAATGTGGTCAGTGCTTCGATGCTGGGGATGTTGGCCTGATCGAGAACACTGATGTTGGTGCGTCTATCCTACCAGTGGATTTCCAGGATCTTGCGGAGGCAGCACTGGTGGTATTTCTCCAGCGCTTTGAGGAGTCTACTGTATATGGTCCACGTCTCTGAGCCATATAGGAGGGTGGGTATCACTACTGCCCTGTAGACCATAAGCTTGGTGCCAGATTTGAGATCCTGGTCTTCAAACAGTCTCTTCCTCAGGCGACCGAAGGCTGCGCAGGCACACTGGAGGCAGTGTTGGACCTCGTCATCGATGTCTGTCCTTGCTGACAGTAGGCTCCCGAAGTATGGAAAGTGGTCCACGTTGTCCAGGGTGACTTAGATAGGTTAGATGAGAGGGCAAATGCATGGCTGATGCAGTATAATGTGGATAAATGTGAGGTTATCCACTTTGGTGGCAAAAACGTGAAGGCAGAATATTATCTGAATGGCAGCAGATTAGGAAAAGGGGAGGTGCAACGAGACCTGGGTGTCATGGTACATCAGTCATTGAAAGTTGGCATGCAGGTACAGCAGGCGGTGAAGAAGGCAAATGGTATGTTGGCCTTCATAGCTAGGGGATTTGAATGTAGGAGCAGGGAGGTCTTACTGCAGTTGTACAGGGCCTTGGTGAGGCGTCACCTGGAATATTGTGTTCAATTTTGGTCTCCTAATCTGAGGAAGGACGTCCTTGCTACTGAGGGAGTGCAGCGAAGGTTCACCAGACTGATTCCCGGGATGGTAGGACTGACATATGAGGAGAGACTGGAGCGACTGGGCCTGTATTCACTGGAGTTTAGAAGGATGAGAGGGGATCTCATAGAAACCTATAAAATTCTGACGGGACTGGACAGGTTAGATGCGGGAAGAATGTTCCCGATGTTGGGGAAGTCCAGAACCAGGGGTCACAGTCTAAGGATAAGGGGTAAGCCATTTAGGACCAAGATGAGGAGAAACTTCTTCACTCAGGGAATTGTTAACCTGTGGAATTCCCTACCGCAGAGCGTTGTTGATGCCAGTTCATTAGATATATTCAAGAGGGAGTTAGATATGGCCCTTATGGCTAAAGGGATCGAGGGGTATTGAGAGAAAGCGGGAAAGGGGTACTGAGGTGAATGATCAGCTATGATGTTATTGAATGGCTTGAAGGGCCGAATGGCCTACTCCTGAACCTATTTTCTATGTTTCTATGTCCAGGGCTGCGCCATGGATTTTGATGACTGGGAGCAGTGTTGTGAGGCGGGGTCAGGTTGGTGGAGGTTACAGATGTTTAGTGTAAGGCCCATGCTTTTGTATGCCTCAGTGAAGATGTTGACAATGGCTTGGAGTGCGGCCTCTGAATGTGCGCAGACGCAAGCGTCGTCCACGTACTGTAGTTCGACGACAGAGGATGGGACGGTCTTGGATCTAGCCTGGAGGCGACGAAGGTTCAACAGGTTCCCATTGGTTCTATAGTTTAGTTCCACTCCAGCGGGGAATTTGTTGAGAGTGAGATAGAGCATTGCAGCGAGGAAGATCGAGAAGAGCGTTGGTGTGATGACGCAGCCCTGCTTGACCCCATCTAATCTTCAGGCTCAGAGTGCGGGGGCATCATCGGACCAGGGCATGGAGATGTAATTCAGTCCCCGTTATAAAATCATACAACCTTATTTTTATTTTCTAAAACCCCCTGATTTTATATTATTGTTTATAGTTTAATAGCAAAATATATGACAATTGGGGAATTGACTGGCGTGTCGGGGGTAGGAGCGGAAAGCTGGGAGACCCAGCTAGTAACAGCGCCACCCTTGGCAGGAAGTGTAATTACAGCGACATGTTTACATAGTCCCTGAAATTCCTGTAACACCATTCCCGCCGGCAATCTGGTAAAATAAAGAAAAAACTGCCCACTTACCTTTCTCTCCTGCGCCCTCTTGAACTTCCGACTCTTTAATGAAGATTCCCAGGCATCGAGTGACGTCACGCGAAGCCTGTGGCTTCTTTCGGAGCCTGTCCCCGCCCACAGGAGCTCATTTACATAGGCCACGCCCCCCATTTTTTCACCTTCAGTGCTTTAGAGATCACTGCAAGGCTTTGAAAGGTGAAATTTTTCAATGATTTTTTAATCTTATAGAATAGTTTAAAGATTGTCTAATTTATTTTAAACATTTTAACAGTTTTAAACAATTTAAAGTTAATTAAAGCAATATAAAGACTTTAAAAATGTCTTGCATTTCTGAACGTGCCGTGGTTGTGCAGTGTGTAATAGCATAGCCAGCAAATAACAAATAGCGACTTCTAAACTGCATGTACAAAGGAAAGGAGAAGAAAATGTTTATAAGATTGATGGCCACAACATTTCTGGTTTGGGGGAGGGTGCAAGTTGGGGGGGGACAGGAATTGTTGGCCGGGCCGATGTATGACACAACTCACTGAAGATGCAACTGCCCTCCTAGTGCAGCAGCATACAGATGACGGAATTAGGATGGGATGACAGCACTTGTCCTAAATTCCAAAACTCCTGCCCTCCCATCCGTTCGCGAGAAGCTGAGCCTCTCTGTAAAAGGTGCAGTTTGTCGGGACCCATTCACCAAGGTGGAAGTACCTGGTTGAAAGTACGCTGTTCAACTGAGATTGTTTGTGGAAACTTTTGGCTATATTTTGGGACTCAGTACAATTGCTAGAAAGCCTTTGCACTATTATTCTCAAGAAGCCACCCTCTACATTCTGCATTACCCTTGGAAAGCATTCTATCTCAACACAATTACTGAGCTAGGTACCTTTCCAAGCTGCAATAGACAACGTGGTACCTCAAATGTTATAAAAGTTGGAAGATTTGAATTTCTCCTTACTTTGAGAGGAAGCTGCTTGTTTCCATTTCTTGCTGTTTATTTAGTTTGTGTTAAGCTTTTACTCTACAGAACGACTGCTGCTTATGCTGAAGGTTATTCAGCTGTTCGAAGCAAAGTTTCAGGTAGATGGGCACAGAATGCAGGCTCTACGTCTGCTTTATCTCGCGCAGAACTTTTGTGCCCTATTCCTGGGCAGAAGATCTCTAAAAGTCGGAATTTTGCGTGAGAACTCATCGCACGGGCAAGACCTGTCAAGCTCTTGTTCAGCCATGAACTCATTGAATGGCGGTGCAGGCTAGAAGGGCCGAATGGCCTACTCCTGCACCTATTTTCTATGTTTCTATGTTTCTATGACAAACCGGTTTTCAGCGCATGCGCATTGTGTGCTGAAAATCTGCTTTTCCGATGCCTTCACGGGTCCGTAGGAACTCCGTACGGACCCGGGACATCAGAATTTCAGGGCCAATACCAACATGGACAGGAATTTATAATGGGAAGAGTTTAGTCAAAAGTGTAACCAAAATCTGACAACGTGAGGTGAGCTTTTGTGGACAGGAAGAGCATGCAGATGTAAAATGATTAATATTTATATGTGTCTATATAAAAACAAACCAGTTCTTGCACATGAAAAGAACAATGCTGTTAATTACATTAAGGAAAGAAAACAATTTGATCTTTGTATCTTTTAATTAAATGTACTCTAAGTAAATTAAACTTTAAGCTTTATGATGACATTTTCCACTTTATTTTCATCTCCAGAATATTGGCTGCAATATCGCTGGGACCCTCCTGGCGGCGCTGTTGATCAATGCGGAGACACTGTTAGCGCCACCTGTGTCGATAGTGTGGATCTGCAGACAAGTTGTTCACCATGTTTTGTGCACAAATTTGAAAGGCTGCGTCGATTTGCACCGCGATATTGGATACAGTGGATAAAGAGGAAATTAACGCAATAGTAAGAAAGGACATTAGCTTGGATGATGTGGAATCGGTATGGGTGGAGCTACGGAATATCAAGGGGCAGAAAACGCTAGTGGGAGTTGTGTACAGACCACCAAACAGTAGTAATGAAGTTGGGGACAGCATCAAACATGAAATTAGGGATGCATGCAATAAAGGTACAGCAGTTATCATGGGTGACTTTAATCTACATATTGACTGGGCTAACCAAACTGGTAGCAATGCGGTGGGGGATGGTTTTCAGACCAATATGTCAAGGAACCAACTAGGGAGCTGGCCATCCTAGACCGGGTGTTGTGTAATGAGAAAGGACTAATTAGCAATCTTGTTGTGCGAGGCCCCTTGGGGAAGAGTGACCATAACATGGTAGAATTCTTTATTAAGTAGGAGAGTGACACAATTAATTCCTGAACTTAAGGAAAGGTAACTTCGATGGTTTGAGGCATGAATTGGCTGGAATAGACTGGCAAATGATACTGAAAGGGTTGACGGTGGATAGGCAATGGCAAACATTTAAAGATCACATGGATGAACTTCAGCAATTGTACATCCCTGTCTGGAGTAAAAATAAAACGGGGAAGGTGGCTCAACCGTGGCTAACAAGGGAAATTAAGGATAGTGTTAAAGCCAAGGAAGAGGCATATAAATTGGCCAGAAAAAGCAACAAACCTGAGGACTGGGAGAAATTTAGAATTCAGCAGAGGAGGACAAAGGGTTTAATTAAGAGGGGGAAAATAGAGTACGAGAAGAAGCTTGCAGGGAACATAAAAACTGACTGCAAAAGCTTCTATAGATATGTGAAGAGAAAAAGATTAGTGAAGACAAATGTAGGTCCCTTGCAGTCGGATTCAGGTGAATTTATAATGGGGAACAAAGAAATGGCAGACCAATTGAACAAATACTTTGGTTCTGTCTTCATGAAGGAAGACACAAATAACCTTCCGGAAGTACTAGGGGACCGAGGGTCTAGTGAGAAGGAGGAACTAAAGGATATCCTTATTAGGCGGGAAATTGTGTTAGGGAAATTAATGCGATTGAAGGCCGATAAATCCCCGGGGCTTGATAGTCTGCATCCCAGAGTACTTAAGGAAGTGGCCCTAGAAATAGTGGATGCATTGGTGATCATTTTCCAACAGTCTATTGACTCGGGATCAGTTCCTATGGACTGGAGGGTAGCTAATGTAACACCACTTTTTAAAAAGGGAGGGAGAGAGAAAGCGGGTAATTATAGACTGGTTAGCCTGACATCAGTAGTGGGGAAAATGTTGGAATCAATTATTAAGGATGAAAGAGCAGCGCATTTGGAAAGCAGTGACAGGATCAGTCCAAGTCAGCATGGATTTATGAAGGGGAAATCATGCTTGACAAATCTTCTGGAATTTTTTGAAGATGTAACTAGTAGAGTGGACAAGGGAGAACCAGTGGATGTGGTGTATTTGGACTTTCGAAAGGCTTTTGACAAGGTCTCACACAAGAGATTGGTGTGCAAAATCAAAGCACATGGTATTGGGGGTAATATACTGACGTGGATAGAGAACTGGTTGGCAGACAGGAAGCAGAGAGTCGGGATAAACGGGTCCTTTTCAGAATGGTAGGCAGTGACTAGTGGAGTGCTGCAGGGCTCAGTGCTGGGACCCCAGCTCTTTACAATATTCATCAATGATTTGGATGAAGGAATTGAGTGTAATATCTCCAAGTTTGCAGATGACACTAAACTGGGTGGCGGTGTGAGCTATGAGGGGGACGCTAGGAGGCTGCAGGGTGACTTGGACAGGCTAGGTGAATGGGCAAATGCATGGCAGATGCAGTATAATGTGGATAAATGTGAGGTTATCCACTTTTGGGGGCAAAAACGCGAAGACAGAATATTATCTGAATGGCAACAGATTAGGAAAAGGAGAGGTGCAACGAGACCTGGGTGTCATGGTTCATCAGTCATTGAAAGTTGCCATACAGGTACAGCAGGCGGTGAAGAAGGCAAATGGTATGTTGGCCTTTATAGCTAGGGGATTTGAGTAGAGGAGCAGGGAGGTCTTACTGCAGTTGTACAGGGCCTTGGTGAGGCCTCACCTGGAATATTGTGTTCAGTTTTGGTCTCCTAATCTGAGGAAGGACATTCTTGCTATTGAAGGGGTGCAGCGAAGGTTCACCAGACTGATTCTCGGGATGGCAGGACCGACATATAAGGAGAGACTGGATCAACTGGGCCTTTATACATTTAGAAGGATGAGAGGGAATCTCATATAACATATAAGATTCTGACGGGACGGGACAGGTTAGATGCGGGTAGAATGTTCCCGATGTTGGGGAAGTCCAGAACCAGGGGACACAGTCTTAGGATAAGGGGTAGGCCATTTAGGACTGAGATGAGGAGAAACTTCTTGCCTCAGAGAGTTGTTAACCTGTGGAATTTCC
The DNA here is from genome assembly GCF_044704955.1 of Pristiophorus japonicus. Lineage (NCBI taxonomy): Eukaryota > Metazoa > Chordata > Chondrichthyes > Pristiophoridae > Pristiophorus > Pristiophorus japonicus. Next base: position 73,743,531 of record NC_091992.1, on the reverse strand, counting down.
TGCCACAGAGAGTTGTTGATGCCAGTTCATTGGATATATTCAAGAGGGAGTTAGATATGGCCCTTACGGCTAAGGGGATCAAGGGGTATGGAGAGAAAGCAGGAAAGGGGTAGTGAGGGAATGATCAGCCATGATCTTATTGAATGGCGGTGCAGGCTCGAAGGGCCGAATGGCCTACTCCTGCACCTATTTTCTATGTTTCTATTCCCACAGACAGGATATGGGAGGAAGTTACACACACAATGCTTTGTCTGGAATGTGTAATTTGATCCAGTCATTGTCAGGCAGGCTACCGAGTTTAGAGAGTGCACAGCGCTCACCCTCTGCGGATCAGATAGGAAGGGGTGAGATTGCAACATGAGGATGAGACTTTTAGAATCACAGTGTTGGTGGATCATGAGCCAGTGTAGGTCAGCGAGCACAAGGGTGATGAGTGAACAGGAACTCTTTGAGTTAGGATATGGGCAGAAGAATTCTGAATTAGCTCAAGTTTATGGATGTGGAAGATGGAAGGCCAGCCAGGAGAGCGTTGGCAGGAGGTAGCAAAGGCCTGGCTGAGGCTTTCAGTGGCAGATGGCACGAGATAGGGGCGGAGACGGGCGATGTCATGGAGGTGGAAGTAGGTGACCTTTGCGAAGGAGCAGATATGATGTTGGAAGCTCAGGTCAGGGTGCAGAGATGGCGAACAATGTGTTTCAGCCTGAGACGGTGGTCAGGGTGAGGGAATGCAGTTTGTGGCAAGGATTGAAGACAGTGTCTTTGGTCTTCCCAATGGTTAATTGGAAGAATTTTCAGTCCATTGAAGACTGGATATTGGACGAGCAGTGTGACAACACAGACAGTGCAGAGGTCGAGAGAGGTGGTGAGGTAGAGCTGGGTGTCATTAGCGTACATGTGAAAACTGACGTCATGTCTTCAGATGATGTCGCCAAGGGGCAACATATCGATGGGAAATAGGAGGGGGCCAAGGATAGATCCTTGGGGGACACCAGAGGTAACGATGTGGGGGTGGGAAGAGAAGCCAATGCATGTAATTCTCTGGCTACGACTGGATTGGTGATAGTGGAACAAAGCAGGGCAGCCCCACCCAGCTGGACAACGGAGGAGAGGCATTGGAGAAGGATAGTGTCAGCTGTGGCTCAGTGGGCAGCACTCTCACCTCTGAGTCAGAAAGTTGTGGGTTCAAGTCCCACTCCAGAGACTTGAGCACAAAATCCAGGCTGACACTCCCAGTGCAGTGCTGAGGGAGCGCAGCACTGTCGGAGGTGCCGTCTTTTGGATGAGACGTTAAACCGAGGCACTGCCTGCTCTCTCAGGTGGATGTAAAATGTACAACAGCACTATTTAAAGAACAACAGGGGAGTTATCCCCGGTGTCCTGGCCAATATTTATCCTTCAATCAACATAACAAAAGCAGATGATCTGGTCATTATCATATTGCTGTGTGTGGGAGCTGAATGTGTGCAAATTGGCTGCCACATTTCCCATATTGCAACAGTGACTACACTCCAAAAAGTACTTCATTGGCTGTAAAGCACGTTGGGACATCCGGTGGTTGTGAAAGACGCTATATAAATCCAAGTCTTGCTTTTTTTAATCGTGTTTAAAACTTTTAAAATGAAGATGAGGAGGGATAGTGCATCACACCACAGAGGATGGCACTCTTGACTTCGATTAGGGCCGAGATCTGATCATAGAGATTCAAACATGGGGTTACAGGTCTGAGGGGGAGAGGGAGAATGTGATCCTGGTCTCGGGAGAAGAGGGAGACGTGATTGTCATGTATCTTACATTATTATATATAACTGTATCCTAACATGCTATACATGACGAAAATAAGATATGACCTGTAACCACCAGCATACCTTACCACCAGGGGTGCACTTGCAAGAGACAGGTATATAAGGACAGGTCTCAGGCAAGTGCAGCATTCCAGAGCTGTGAAATAAAGGTGCAGGTCCAGAGTGACCTTGACTTCACTACATGCCTCGTGTGAATCTGTACTGAGGGGACAGGACTTTACAGTGGCGACGAGTTACGGGATTACAGAATCCACAGATTGGCGAACAACGGATCAGATGAAAAGTACAATGCGGGAGACAATTGAGAGGACTTTATAGAAAGGCTCCAGCAAAGCTTTGTAACCAAAGACTGGTTAGGCGACGATAAGGCAGACAAGAGAAGAGCCCATCTCTTCACCAGCTGTGGCTCGAAAACATACGCTTTAATGAAGGATCTGTTGGCACACGAGAAACCAGCAAGCAAGTCGTTTGAAGAATTGAGCACACTAGTAAGAGACCACCTGAAGCCAGCGAGCAGCCTACACATGGCCAGACACAGGTTCTACAACTACAGACGCTGTGTGGGCCAGAGCATACCCGACTTCGTGGCGGAACTTCGGAGCTTGGCTAGTTTATGTGAGTTCTCCAATGAACTGAGGAGAGAAATGCTGAGAGACTTTTTCATTGAAGGAATGGGCCACGCAGGCATATTCCGAAAGCTCATAGAGACCAAGAACCCGACCTTAGAGGCAGCAGCACTGGTTGCACAGACATTCTTGGTAGGGGAAGAAGAAACGAGGTTGATTTACAATGTAGGTACGACAACTAATGAAATATTGGAACAAGAATTTCACAGCACTAAACAAGCTGCTACCCCCACACACAGACAAAACCGGGAGAACAGGTTCTCGACAGCAGGCAGAAGCCATCAAGGGCCACAGGAACGGCTGTTCACACCTCATCAACCCACAATGCGAGCAATCAACTACAAACTGAGAGAAGCTCAAGAGAGATCAGCCAGACGCAGCTCATTCTTTGAAAACGCTTTGAACAATGGAACAGGTCTGTGCTGGAGGTGTGGGGGTGGGCACTCGGCAAGGGGATGTCGATTTCAGCAGGCTGTTTGCAGAAATTGTGAATATACAATGCATTTGGCCCGCATGTGCAAAAAAACGGCAGCTCGGCTGGTATACGAATCGGATGGGTCGGAAAGCGGACCAGAAGATGGTGGGGACAGTACCCGGGACACCGGTGTACAGCGGGTGAACACGATCAATGGCCGCTGCTCCTACAACAGGATGCCTCCTATAATGATGAGGGTCCTACTTAACGGGATATCTGTCAACATGGAGCTGGATACGGGAGCGAGTCAATCTCTCATGGGTGCTCAACAATTTGAACAACTGTGGCCGCATAAAAGAGACAGACCAAAACTCACAAGGGTCGACAAAACACGAAGGATCTATACCAAAGAAATCGTACCAGTCCTTGGCAGCGCCATGCTCTCTGTCACACACAAAGGGATAGTGAACCGACTTCCCCTGTGGATTGTCCCCGGAGACCCCCCAGCACTGCTGGGGAGAAGCTGGCTGGCAAAACTAAACTGGAAATGGGATGATGTCCATGCCATGTCATTAGAGGAACGGACCTCCTGCTCAACAGTTATAAAGCGATTTGAACATCTCTTTCAGCCAGGTGTGGGCACTTTCAAAGGGGCCAAAGTCAAAATCTACAACACACAGGATGCTAGACCGGTCCATCACAAGGCCAGAGCTGTACCCTATGTGATGAGGGAAAATATTGAACACGAACTAGACAGGCTTCTGCGGGAAGGCATTATATCACCTGTGGAATTTAGCGACTGGGCAAGTCCCATCGTCCCAGTCATGAAGCATGATGGATCCGTACGAATCTGTGGGGACTACAAATCTACCATAAACAGAGTCTCCCTACAGGACCAGTACCCGCTGCCCAGAGCGGAGGACTTATTTGCCACATTGGCTGGAGGTAAACTTTTCTCAAAATTAGACCTTACATCTGTATATATGACGCAAGAATTGACCGAGGAATCCAAGCTACTCACCACCATCAACACACATCGAGGCTTTTTCATGTACAATCGATGCCCATTCGGCATCAGGTCGGCAGCTGCCATATTCCAGCACAACATGGAGAGTCTGCTCAAGTCCATCCCGGGGATGGTTGTATTTCAAAACGACATACTTATCACGGGCAGGGACACCGACTCCCATCTCCGTAATTTGGAGGAAGTACTAAAGCGGTTGGATCGGGTAGGCCTACGAGTCAAGAAATCCAAGTGCCTGTTTCTCGCACCTGAGGTTGAATTTTTGGGCAGAAGGATTGATGCTGATGGAATCTGCCCAACAGAGTCCAAAACAGAAGCAATTCGCCTGGCAAACAGGCCCCGGAATGTCTCAGAACTGCGCGCCTTTCTCGGGCTATTCAATTACTTTGGGAAGTTTATGCAGAACTTAAGCACGCTGCTGGAGCCTCTCCACGTGCTACTGAGAAAGGGGTGCGATTGGTTTTGGGGGGACGCCCAGGAACGCGTCTTCTATAAGGCACGCAACCTTCTGTGTTCCAACAGTGTTTTGACTTTCTTTGACCCAGGTAAAAAGCTAGTTCTCACATGCGATGCGTCAGCGTATGGGGTCAGGTGCGTTCTGAAACATGTCAATAGTGTGGGCAAATTACAACCCATAGCTTATGCCTTCAGGTCACTTTCAGGGGCGGAGCGCGGGTACGGAATGGTCGAGAAGGAGGCGCTCGCGTGCGTGTACGGTGTCAAAAAGATGCACCAATACCTTTTCGGGGCCAAGTTCGCATTAGAAACCGACCACAAGCCCCTTACGTTCCTCCTATCCGAGAGCAAGGCAATAAACGCCAACGCCTCAGCGCGAATTCAACGGTGGGCACTCATGCTGGCGTCCTATTACTATACCATAAGGCACAGACAAGGTACAGACAACTGTGCCGACGCGCTCAGCAGGCTACCCCTGGCGACCACGGAAGGGTCTGACGAACAGGACTGTGAGATAGTCATGGCAATCAATGCCTTTGAGTCCACAGTTTCGCCCATGACGGCTCGCCAAATCAGAGCCTGGACAGCCAGCGACTCCACGTTATCCTTAGTAAAAAGATGTGTCCTAACCGGTGACTGGGCAGAGGCTCACGATGCCTGCCCCGAGGAATTAAAACCCTTTGACAGGCGCATGCATGAGCTATCACTACAAGCAGACTGCCTGATGTGGGGCAGCTGAGTAGTCATGCCTCTGCGAGACAGAGAGGCATTTGTCCGGGAGCTCCACCGCGAGCACCCGGGGATTGTTCTCATGAAGGCCAGAGACAGATCCCACGTCTGGTGGCCTGGTATTGACGCGGACCTGGAGCTCTGTGTCCGAAGGTGCACCATTTGTGCCCAACTCAGCAATGCCCCCAGGGAGGCTCCACTGAGCCCGTGGCCTTGGCCTACCAAACCGTGGTCGCGGGTGCACGTAGACTATGTGGGCCCATTCATGGGCTAAATGTTCCTTGTAGTTGTAGATGCATTTTCAAAGTGGATCGAATGCACCATTTTAAACTCGAGCACAACCTCCACCACTGTGGAGAGTCTCGCAACCATGTTTGCAACGCATGGAATCCCTGACATATTGGTCAGTGACAATGGTCCGTGCTTCACCAGCGCAGAATTCCAAGACCTTATAATTGACCACGGCATAAATCACGTTAAAACGGCACCGTTCAAGCCGGCCTCCAACGGCCAGGCAGAGAGAGCTGTGCAAATCATTAAACAAGGAATGCTTAAAATCCAAAGTCCCACGCTGCAGGGTTGCCTGTCGCGACTGCTGCTGGCATACAGATCTCGTCCGCACTCATTGACTGGGATCCCCCCCGCGCAACTGTTGATGAAAAGGACTTTAAAAACAAGGCTCTCATTAATCCTCCCAGACATGCACGAAATCGTTGAGGCAAAGCGCCGTAAGCTGACTGAGTACCATGACAGAAATTCGAGGGGGAGATGGAATGAGATTGGGGACAAAGCGTTTGTACTGAACTATGGCAGGGGTCCCAAATGGCTTGCAGGGACAGTAACGGGCAAGGAAGGAAACAGGCTACTGCTAGTACAAATGGACAATGGCAAAACCTGCCGGAGGCATGTAGACCAAGTCAAAAGCAGATTGACCAACAACACTGCGGAACCAGAGGCAGACTACAATGTGGTTAAAGAGGAGATTAATGCAATAGTTAGGAAAGATATTAGCTTGGATGATGTGGAATCTATATGGGTAGAGCTGCAGAACACCAAAGGGCAAAAAACGTTAGTGGGAGTTGTGTACAGACCTCCAAACAGCAGTAGTGATGTTGGGGAGGGCATCAAACAGGAAATTAGGAGTGCATGCAATAAAGGTGCAGCAGTTATAATGGGTGACTTTAATATGCACATAGTTTGGGCTAGCCAAACTGGAAGCAATACGGTGGAGGAGGATTTCCTGGAGTGCATAAGGGATGGTTTTCTAGACCAATATGTCGAGGAACCAACTAGGGGGGAGGCGATCTTAGACTGGGTGTTGTGTAATGAGAGAGGATTAATTAGCAATCGCATTGTGCGAGGCCCCTTGGGGAAGAGTGACCATAATATGGTGGAATTCTGCATTAGGATGGAGAATAAAACAGTTAATTCAGAGACCATGGTCCAGAACTTAAAGAAGGGTAACTTTGAAGGTATGAGGCGTGAATTGGCTAAGATAGATTGGCGAATGATATTTAAGGGGTTGACTGTGGATTGGCAATGGCAGACATTTAGAGACCGCATGGATGAATTACAACAATTGTACATTCATGTCTGGCGTAAAAATAAAAAAGGGAAGGTGGCTCAACCGTGGTTATCTAGGGAAATCAGGGATAGTATTAAAGCCAAGGAAGTGGCATACAAATTGGCCAGAAATAGCAGCGAACCTGGGGACTGGGAGAAATTTAGAACTCAGCAGAGGAGGACAAAGGGTTTGATTAGGGCAGGGAAAATGGAGTACGAGAAGAAGCTTGCAGGGAACATTAAGGCGGATTGCAAAAGTTTCTATAGGTATGTAAAGAGAAAAAGGTTAGTAAAGACAAACGTAGGTCCCCTGCAGTCAGAATCAGGGGAAGTCATAACGGGGAACAAAGAAATGGCAGACCAATTGAACAAGTACTTTGGTTCAGTATTCACGAAGGAGGACACAAACAACCTTCCGGATATAAAAGGGGTCAGAGGGTCTAGTAAGGAGGAGGAACTGAGGGAAATCTTTATTAGTCGGGAAATTGTGTTGGGGAAATTGATGGGATTGAAGGCCGATAAATCCCCAGGGCCTGATGGACTGCATCCCAGAGTACTTAAGGAGGTGGCCTTGGAAATAGCGGATGCATTGACAGTCATTTTCCAATATTCCATTGCCTCTGGATCAGTGGAGGGTAGCCAATGTAACCCCAATTTTTAAAAAAGGAGGGAGAGAGAAAGCAGGGAATTATAGACCGGTCAGCCTGACCTCAGTAGTGGGTAAAATGATGGAATCAATTATTAAGGATGTCATAGCAGCGCATTTGGAAAATGGTGACATGATAGGTCCAAGTCAGCATGGATTTGTGAAAGGGAAATCATGCTTGACAAATCTTCTGGCATTTTTTGAGGATGTTTCCAGTAAAGTGGACGAAGGAGAACTTCTGATGTGGTATATTTGGACTTTCAGAAGGCTTTCGACAAGGTCCCACACAGGAGATTAATGTGCAAAGTTAGAGCACATGGGATTGGGGGTAGTGTGCTGACGTGGATTGAGAACTGGTTGTCAGACAGGAAGCAAAGAGTAGGAGTAAATGGGTACTTTTCAGAATGGCAGGCAGTGACTAGTGGGGTACCGCAGGGTTCTGTGCTGGGACCCCAGCTGTTTACATTGTACATTAATGATTTAGATGAGGGGATTAAATGTAGTATCTCCAAATTTGCGGATGACACTAAGTTGGGTGGCAGTGTGAGCTGCGAGGAGGATGCTATGAGGTAGCAGAGTGACTTGAATAGGTTAGGTGAGTGGGCAAATGCGTGGCAGATGAAGTATAATGTGGATAAATGTAAGGTTATCCACTTTGGTGGTAAAAACAGAGAGACAGACTATTATCTGAATGGTGACAGATTAGGAAAAGGGGAGGTGCAACGAGACCTGGGTGTCATGGTACATCAGTCATTGAAGGTTGGCATGCAGGTACAGCAGGCGGTTAAGAAAGCAAATGGCATGTTGGCCTTCATAGCAAGGGGATTTGAGTACAGGGGCAGGGAGGTATTGCTACAGTTGTACAGGGCCTTGGTGAGGCCACACCTGGAGTATTGTGTACAGTTTTGGTCTCCTAACTTGAGGAAGGACATTCTTGCTATTGAGGGAGTGCAGCGAAGGTTCACCAGACTGATTCCCGGGATGGTGGGACTGACCTATCAAGAAAGACTGGATCAACTGGGCTTGTATTCACTGGAGTTCAGAAGAGTGAGAGGGGACCTCATAGAAACGTTTAAAATTCTGACGGGTTTGAACAGTTGGATGCAGGAAGAATGTTCCCAATGTTGGGGAAGTCCAGAACCAGGGGTCACAGTCTAAGGATAAGGGGTAAGCCATTTAGGACCGAGATGAGGAGAAACTTCTTCACCCAGAGAGTGGTGAACCTGTGGAATTCTCTACCACAGAAAGTAGTTGAGGCCAATTCACTAAATATATTCAAAAGGGAGTTAGATGAAGTCCTTACTACTCGGGGGATCAAGGGGTATGGCGAGAAAGCAGGAAGGGGGTACTGAAGTTTCATGTTCAGCCATGAACTCATTGAATGGCGGTGCAGGCTGGAGGGGCTGAATGGCCTGCTCCTGCACCTATTTTCTATGTTTCTATGGAACTCGCACCACACCTGGTTGACAGACAGAGGGAACAACCTGAGGAAAGGGCAATCCCAACAGACAGCCCAGGTGAGTCAACAATAATCACACCAATCGAAACAGAGAGTCCAGGCAAGATACCAGCAACCACACCCAAAGAAAAACAGACACCAAGGCAAACAACTGAACCACAACTCAGACGCTCCACGCGAGAGCATAGACCACCTGAGAGACTGAACCTATAAAGACAATAAGACCTTGGGGGAGGGTGATGTCATATATCTTACATTATTATATATAACTGTATCCCAACATGCTATACATGACTGTAATAAGATATGGCCTTGCAACCACCAGCATACCCTACCACCAGGGGTGCACTTGCAAGAGACAGGTATATAAGGACAGGTCTCAGGCAAGTGCAGCATTCCAGAGCTGTGAAATAAAGGTGCAGGTCCAGAGTGACCTTGACTTCACTACATGCCTCGTGTGAATCTGTACTGAGGGGACAGAACTTTACAGTGGCGACGAGGATGGGATTACAGAATCCACAGAATGGCGAACAACGGATCAGATGAAAAGTACAATGCAGGAGACAATTGGGAGGACTTTATAGAAAGGCTCCAGCAAAGCTTTGTAACCAAAGACTGGTTAGGCAACGATAAGGCAGACAAGAGAAGAGCCCATCTCTTGACCAGCTGTGGCTCGAAAACATACGCTTTAATGAAGGATCGTTGGCACACGAGAAACCAGCAAGCAAGTCGTTTGAAGAATTGAGCACACTGGTAAGAGACTACCTGAAGCCAGCGAGCAGCCTACACATGGCCAGACACAGGTTCTACAACTACAGACGCTATGTGGGCCAGAGCATACCCGATTTTGTGGTCGAACTTCGGAGGTCGACTAGTTTATGTGAGTTGTCCGATGAACTGAGGAGAGAAATGTGGAGAGACTTTTTCATTGAAGGAATGGGCCACGCAGTCATATTCCGAAAGCTCATAGAGACCAAGAACCCGACCTTAGAGGCAGCAGCATTGGTTGCATAGACATTCTTGGTAGGGATAGAAGAAACGAGGTTGATTTACAATGTAGGTACGACAACTAACGAAATATTGGAACAAGAAGTTCACAGCAGTAAACAAGCTGCTATGCCCACACACAGACAAAACCGGGAGAACAGGTTCTCGACAGCAGGCAGAAGCCATCAAGGGCCACAGGAACGGCCGTTCACACCTCATCAACCCACAATGCGAGCAATCAACTACAAACTGAGAGAAGCTCAAGAGAGATCAGCCAGACACAGCTCATTCTTTGGAAACACTTTGAACAATGGAACAGGTCTGTGCTGGAGGTGTGGGTGTGGGCACTCGGCAAGGGGATGTCAATTTCAGCATGCTGTTTGCAGAAATTGTGAATATACAGGGCATTTGGCCCGCATGTGCAAAAAAACGGCAGCTCGGCTGGTATACGAATCGGATGGGTCGGAAAGCGGACCAGAAGATGGTGGGGACAGTACCCGGGACACCGGTGTACAGCGGGTCAACACGATCATTGGCCGCTGCTCCTACAACAGGACGCCTCCTATAATGATGAGGGTCCTACTCAACGGGATATCTGTCAACATGGAGCTGGCTACAGGAGCGAGTCAATCTCTCATGGGCGCTCAACAATTTGAACAACTGTGGCCGCATAAAAGAGACAGACCAAAACTCACAAGGGTCGACACCACACGAAGGAGCTATACCAAAGAAATCGTACCAGTCCTCGGCAGCGCCATGCTCTCTGTCACACACAAAGGGACAGTGAACCGACTTCCCCTGTGGATTGTCCCCGGAGACCCCCCAGCACTACTGTGGAGAAGCTGGCTGGCAAAACTAAACTGGAAATGGGATGATGTCCATGCCATGTCATTAGAGGAACGGACCTCCTGCTCAACAGTTATAAAGCGATTTGAACATCTCTTTCAGCCAGGTGTGGGCACTTTCAAAGGGGCCAAAGTCAAAATCTACAACACACAGGATGCTAGACCGGTCCATCACAAGGCCAGAGCTGTACCCTATGTGATGAGGGTAAAGATTGAACACGAACTAGACAGGCTTCTGCGGGAAGGCATTATATCACCTGTGGAATTTAGCGACTAGGCAAGTCCCATCGTCCCAGTCATGAAACCTGATGGATCCGTACGAATCTGTGGGGGCTATAAATCTACCATAAACAGAGTCTCCCTACAGGACCAGTACCCGCTGCCCAGAGCGGAGGACTTTTTGCCATATTGGCTGGAAGTAAGCTATTCTCAAAATTAGTCCTTACATCTGCATATAAGACGCAAGAATTGACCGAGGAATCCAAGCTACTCACCACCATCAACACACATCGAGGCCTTTTCATGTACAATCGATGCTCATTCGGCATCAGGTCGGCAGCTGCCAGATTGCAGCGCAACATGGAGAGTCTGCTCAAGTCCATCCCAGGGACGGTTGTATTTCAAGACGACATACTTATCACGGGCAGGGACACCGACTACCATCTCCGTAATTTGGAGGAAGTACTAAAGCGGTTGGATCGGTTAGGCCTATGAGTCAAGAAATCCAAGTGCCTGTTTCTCGCACCCGAGGTTGAATTTTTGGGCAGAAGGATTGCTGCTGATGGAATCCGCCCAACAGAGTCCAAAACAGAAGCAATTCGCCTGGCACCCAGGCCCCGGAATGTCTCAGAACTGCACGCCTTTCTCGGACTACTCAATTACTTTGGGAACTTTATGCAGAACTTAAGCACACTGCTGGAGCCTCTTCACGTGCTGCTCAGAAAGGGGTGCGATTGGTTTTGGGGGGACGCCCAGGAACGCGCCTTCAATAAGGCACGCAACCTTCTGTGTTCCAACAGTGTTTTGACTTTCTTTGACCCAGGTAAAAAGCTAGTTCTCACATGCGATGCGTCAGCGTATGGGGTCGGGTGCGTTTTGCAACATGTCAATAGTGCAGGCAAATTACAACCCATAGCTTATGGCTGCAGGTCACTTTCGCGGGCGGAGTACGGGTACGAAATGGTAGAGAAGGAGGCGCTTGCGTGCGTATACGGTGTCAAATAGATGCACCAATACCTTTACGGGGCCAAGTTCGCGTTAGAAACCGACCACAAGCCCCTCACGTCCCTCCTATCCGAGAGCAAGGCAATAAACGCCAACGCCTCGGCGCAAATTCAACGGTGGGCACAGACCAGGAACAGACAACTGTGCCGACGCGCTCAGCAGGCTACCCCTAGCGACCACGGAAGGGTCTGACGAACAGGACTGTGAGATAGTCATGGCAATCAATGCCTTTGAGTCCACAGGTTCGCCCATGATGGCTCGCCAAATCAGAACCTGGACGGCCAGCGACCCCACGTTATCCTTAGTAAAAAGATGTGTCCTAACGGGTGACTGGACAGAGGCTCGCGACGCCTGCCCCCAAGGAATTAAAATCCTTTCACAGGCGCATGCATGAGCTATCACTACAAGCAGACTGCCTGATGTGGGGCAGCCGAGTAGTCATGCCTCTGCGAGGCAGAGAGGCATTTGTCCGGGAGCTCCACTGCGAGCACCCGGGGTTCGTTCTCATGAAGGCCATAGCCAGATCCCAAGTCTGGTGGCCTGGTATTGACGCGGACCTGGAGCTCTGCGTCCGAAGATGCACCATTTGTGCCCAACTCAGCAATGCCCCAAGGGAGGCTCCACTGAGCACCTGGTCCTGGCCTACCAAACCGTGGTCGCGGGTGCTCGTAGACTATGTGGGCCCATTCATGGGCAAAATGTTCCTCGTAGTTGTAGATGCATTTTCAAAGTGGATCGAATGCACCATTTTAAACTCGAGCACAACCTCCACCACTGTGGAGAGCCTCGCAACCATGTTTGCAATGCACGGAATCCCTGACACATTGGTCAGTGACAATGGTCCGTGCTTCACCAGCGCAGAATTCCAAGACTTTATAATTGACCACGGCATAAATCACGTCAAGACGGCACCGTTCAAGCCAGCCTCCAACGGCCAGGCGGATAGAGCAGTGCAAATCATTAAACAAGGCATGCTTAAAATCCAAAGTCGCACGCTGCAGGGTCGCCTGTCGTGATTGCTGCTGGCATACAGAGCTCGTCCGCACTCATTGACTTGGATCGCCCCCGCACAACTGTTGATGAAAAGGACTTTAAAAACAAGGCTCTCATTAATCCTCCCAGACATGCACGAAATCGTTGAGGCAAAGCGCCGTAAGCTGACTGAGTACCATGACAGAAATTCGAGGGAGAGATGGAATGAGATAGGGGACAAAGTGTTTGTACTAAACTATGGCGGGGGTCCCAAATGGCTTGCAGGGACAGTAACGGGCAAAGAAGAAAACAGGCTACTGGTAGTACAAATGGACAATGGCAAAACCTGCCGGAGGCATGTAGACCAAGTCAAAAGCAGATTTACCAACAACACTGCGGAACCAGAGGCAGACTACAATGTAGAACTCGCACCACACCTGGTGGACAGACAGAGGGAACAACCTGAGGAAAGGGCAATCCCAACAGACAGCCCAGGCGAATCAACAACAATCACACCAATCGAAACAGACAGCCCAGGCGAGATACCAGCAACCACACCCAAAGAAAAACAGCCACCAAGGCAAACAACTGAACCACAAATCAGACGCTCCACGCGAAAGCATAGACCACCTGAGAGACTGAACCTAAAAAGACAATAAGACCTTGGGGGAGGGTGATGTCATGTATCTTACATTATTATATATAACTGTATCCTAAGATGCTAGACATGACTGTAATAACATATGACCTGTAACCACCAGCATACCCTACCACCAGGGGTGCACTTGCAAGAGACAGGTATATAAGGACAGGTCTCAGGCAAGTGCAGCATTCCAGAGCTGTGAAATAAAGGTGCAGGTCCAGAGTGACTATGACTTCACTACATGCCTCGTGTGAATCTGTACTGAGGGGACAGGACTTTACAGTGGCGACGAGGATGGGATTACAGAATCCACAGAATGGCGAACAACGGATCAGATGAAAAGTACAGTGCGGGAGACAATTGGGAGGACTTTATAGGAAGGCTCCAGCAAAGTTTTGTAACTAAAGACTGGTTAGGCGATGATAAGGCAGACAAGAGAAGAGCCCATCTCTTGACCAGCTGTGGCTCGAAAACATACGCTTTAATGAAGGATCTGTTGGCACACGAGAAACCAGCAAGCAAGTCGTTTGAAGAATTGAGCACACTGGTAAGAGACCACCTGAAGCCAGCGAGCAGCCTACACATGGCCAGACTCAGATTCTACAACTACAGACGCTGTATGGGCCAGAGCATACCCGACTTCGTGGCAGAACTTTGGAGGTTGGCTAGTTTATGTGAGTTCTCCGATGAACTGAGGAGAGAAATGCTGAGAGACTTTTTCATTGAAGGAATAGGCCACGCAGTCATATTCCGAAAGCTCATAGAGACCAAGAACCCGACCTTAGAGGCAGCAGCACTGGTTGCACAGACATTCTTGGTAGGGGAAGAAGAAATGAGGTTGATTTACAATGTAGGTACGACAACTAACGAAATATTGGAACAAGAAGTTCACAGCACTAAACAAGCTGCTACCCCCACACACAGACAAAACCGGGAGAACAGGTTCTCGACAGCAGGCAGAAGCCATCAAGGGCCACAGGAACGGCCGTTCACACCTCATCAACCCACAATGCGAGTAATCAACTACAAACTGAGAGAAGCTCAAGAGAGATCAGCCAGACGCAGCTCATTCTTTGGAAACTCTTTGAACAATGGAACAGGTCTGTGCTGGAGGTGTGGGTGTGGGCACGCGGCAAGGGGATGTCGATTTCAGCATGCTGTTTGCAGAAATTGTGAATATACAGGGCATTTGGCCCGTATGTGCAAAAACACGGCAGCTCGGCTGGTATACGAATCGGATGGGTCGGAAAGCGGACCAGAAGATGGTGGGGACAGTACCCGGGACACCGGTGTACAGCGGGTCAACACGATCAATGGCCGCTGCTCCTACAACAGGATGCCTCCTATAATGATGAGGGTCCTACTCAACGGGATATCTGTCAACATGGAGCTGGATACGGGAGCGAGTCAATCTCTCATGGGCGCTCACCAATTTGAACAACTGTGGCCGCATAAAAGAGACAGACCAAATCTCACAAGGGTCGACACCACACGAAGGAGCTATACCAAAGAAATCGTACCAGTCCTCGGCAGCGCCATGCTCTCTGTCACACACAAAGGGACAGTGAACCGACTTCCCCTGTAGATTGTCCCCAGAGACCCCCCAGCACTGCTGTGGAGAAGCTGGCTGGCAAAACTAAACTGGAAATGGGATGATGTCTGTCGAGGAAATATTTAGCTTAAATTAACTCAGGCGGAGACTTTCAGAAGTGCACTTTGAGAGAATTTATTTTTAAAAAGCGAGATATATCTCGGAGAGCCTGCTTGGACCGTACCAAGGCAAAACTCTGCTGTACAAGCCAATTGTCCCTATCTTTATACAGAAATTGAATACAGAAATAGAAAAGGAATCTTATTCATTAGTCCCGCGAGTACAAAGGTCGTCTCGGGAGGTACACACTTTATCTGTCCTTGCATAGTTTCTCTCTGTTCACAGTCTGATAAGCAGAATAAAAGGAGACTCCCTTTTAATACCAGATGGTCATTGCATCTCTAAGTTTCAAGGCTAAAAAAGCGTGGCTATTTTTCTAATCCTATTATTTCTTTAAGCATAGCAAAAACAAAATTTAACCCTTCCCTTTTCCATAAGCCATAGATTCATAGATTCTTTCTTCCACAATTCCCTCCTTTTTGATCTTTTTATTTTTTAGATCAACACAATTTCCTGTATTCTCTTCTTGAGCAAAAGGGGGTGTATACCCTTCAGGATAGGGTCGCATTTGGAGATATTCGTCTTCATCAACCTTTTCCTCTAAGCGACTTAACCTTCCTTTCATGTATATACCTTTTCTTTCTATTTCGGAGAGCAGGCCTATTACTTGACTAATTACATTTTTTAATTTTATCCACATTCCGCAAAGGATTATTAATAATACAAGCATAACCACACCTACGATTACTATGGGGTGTATAGCAAGCTTCAGTACTGCTGTAATCCTTCATCCCAGGCATTTCTGATCTTTATATCTTCCCCTACCAGTCCTCCGACGGCCTGGATTTTATTTTGTAGGGTCTCGATAACCATGGAGTTCAATGCTCCTATTCCTGCTCCCACTCCACCTAACACAGTCTCTAATACATCCCGTTTCTTTCTTTGGGGTCTTTCTTTTTCAAAAGATACCTTAACACTGGTTGTGTGGCAACCATCTTCTTTCTTTGGGGGATATTTAATTCGTATTGTTAGATTTAATACACCTGGGGATCTTATCACTGGGATGCAAGTGGTCAGTATCCTTTTTAGATGTCCCGGGTCTCGGTCTTCTGGGTGGCCGGATTCTTTTACTGACCATTTTACCACAAATGGGTCTCCTCCATTCACCGGGGTGTTATTCATGCACAACATCCGCTGCCCTTCTACCATACTTGTATATGAATAACAGAGGAAGTCTTTTCTCTCGTCCGGCCCTCCTATGTACCCCCATCTCTTGTTTTTCCCCGTGCTGTGGGTACACTTCATCCACACATCGGCCTGGAATTCATCAACAACTGATACCCTTTCCCCAATATAAACTGAAACCCCCTCTTTCTTCCTTCATTCCACATGCCTCACATCGTGCCGTAAAATTCCCTACCTTACAACTTTCCCTTCCATACTCTTCCTTCTTTTAGGACTTCTTCCTCCTGCCGGGAGTTCCCTGTCGCTAAAATGATCAGTATACATAACGTCCATTTATAATTTTTCCAAGAGTCTCTTCCCATCTTCCCTTTCTTGTTTGTTTCTATACCACTCTTGAAATAAGTCGTTACAATAACAACACGTCCACACGATAGTAACAGTGACCCAAATAATAAAGGCCCAAACTGGCACACAAATGAGCTCTGACATCCGTCCGTGAATTTTGGGCAATATTTTCAAGTCCAAATATTTAATACAAGAGCAGGTACAGTTCTTCAGCGAGAAGATGGCTGTTTTCTTAGTCGAGCGACCGTAGTACGTCCTGGTTCAATGCCTTTTCCTTCGGCTGTAATTCGTCGGGGAAATAATATTTACAGCGGGTTGCATGCACCCAGTTCGGGTGCTTTTCCAACTTAAAGCGGTTCGTGTTGTGAGAATTATCTGATATGGTCCTTTCCACCTAGGAGAAAAGGATTCTTTATTTAATGTTTTTACTAACACTTGATCTCCAGGTCTGAAAGGGTGCATATTTCCTTCCGACGGGGGCACCTGTGTCTGCTTTATTTGTTCATGCAGACTTCTTGCTATTTCACACATGGCCTGAGCATACTTTAGTGATTTTTCATCATTCCAAATTAATGCTATTTTTTCATCTGCCAGTGGTGGTTTTACACCAGTAGGCATTGGTCTTCCCAATAAGGCTTCATGTGATGTGAAATCAGTGTTTCGGTTTTTCTGGTTTCTCATTGTATACAATACTAATGGTAAGGCTTCTGGCCACTTCAGTCCAGTCTCCTGACATACCTTGGTAAGGGTAGATTTTATTACCCCATTTACTCTTTCTACCATTCCCGAGGACTGTGGCTGATATGGTATATGTAACTTCCACTGGAACCCTAACGCTTCTGCAAGGTTTTGCACTATTTTCCCGGTGAAGTGGGTTCCCCTGTCACTGTTGATTCCCATAGGTATCCCATATCTTGGTACTATTTCTTTAAATAGAATTTTTACTACTGTTCGGGCATTTTCAAAGGGCATACTTGGTTGGGGTAGATGATCATATCCAGCAGGTGTTTTACCTCTGTTATTTTGTTGACAAATTTGGCATGTTCTAGCAACTTTCTCAATTACTACTGTTATTCCTGGTGCATACCACTGTGCATTAATAGCATGTATCATCCTCCTTTTCCCATGTGAGCCTGACCGTATGCTAGGCGAGACAGGGGCAAAAATAGAGATCTAGGGCAAACAGTTCGCCCATCAGGGTGATACCAAATGTCGTTTTTTAGAAAACAACCCTGGTTTTCCCAAGTTCTTCCTTCCTGCATGGTAACTTGTTGTTGGGCTGTTTTAAGTTGTTGGATGTCAAGTACCTGTGGAGGGGAAACTGAGACTGCTTGAAGGCAGTCTGCCGGTGCCGAAGCGGCCTGTTTGATTGCTTTGTCAGCCCTCCTATTTCCTACTGATACTTCATCCTCACTGGTTGTGTGAGCTGCACATTTGATAACGGCTACCTTACTTGGCAACTGAATGGCGTCTAATAGATTAAGCACCAGTTGAAAGTGCTTAATGTGCTTTCCACCAGAGGTGATAAAGCCTCTGTTTTTCCATAGTTGTCCAAAATCATGGACCACACCGAATGCATATCTAGAATCAGTATAGATATTAGCAGTATGATCTTTAGCTATTATACAAGCTCTAGTGAGGGCAAACAATTCAGCAGCCTGAGCCGAGGTTCCGGGAGGCAGGGCGAATGCTTCAACAGTTTCGTGGGGATTTACAATAGCATAGCCTGCCAAAAACAAATCATCCGACGGCCTATGTGATGATCCATCCGTATAGAGAATAAGATCAGGATTGTCCATGGGCTCTGTGAGCAAATCTGGTCTTGGTAAGGTGGCTACTTCCACCGTTAACAGACAATCATGCTGGTCTGGATCCTCTACTTCTTTAGTAGGAAGAAAGGTGGCTGGGTTCACTACCGGTGCACGTCGAAAGGTATAGTTAGGGTGTGACAGCAGTAATACTTCATAACCTGTTCTTCGAGACGCTGTAAAGTGTTGTGTGGCAGCTGAATTCAAAAGTAATAACACAGCATGGGCTGTAATGACAGTACATGGATGATCCAAAACAATAGGTACCGACTTTTCCACCATGACCGCAGTAGCAGCTACAGCACGTAGACATGCTGGCATTCCTCTTACTACTGGAGGCAGCAAAACCGAATAATAAGCAACTGGTCTATTTCCCCCACCATGTTCTTGGGTTAGTACTGCTGTTGCAAATCCTTCTTTCTCATTCACATACATCTGAAAAGGTTTACCATAATTCGTAAGTCCCAACGCCGGAGCATTAGTAATGGCTTTCTTTAACTGTTTAAATGCCTCCTCTCTCTGGGGTCCACTCCACCTTGGGTGGGGCATCATTTAGGGCAGCTGTTCTTAGGACCGCATCCCATTCTCGATAATTGTCTGAATTCTTTCTGGTCCTAGCTGCCTCTGCCCTTGAGATATGTGAAAACCCAGGTACTGGACTTGAGTCTGACAAAATTGTAACTTTTGTAACGACACTCGGTGCCCTCTTTCACATAGGTGCTGTAACAGTTTCAAGGAATCTTGCATGCACCTGTATCCGTGGCTAGAAGCCACAAGCAAATCGTCCGCATACTGCAGCAGTACAGACTGGTCTGATAATGAACAGTCTTCGAGGTCTCTTTTTACTGCTGCTGCATATACTGCGGGGCTTTCGGTGTATCCTTGGGGCAACCTGGTCCATGTGTACTGCTGCTTCTTGTGGGTGAAAGCAAACAGATACTGACTTTCTTGATTTAACGGGATAGAGAAAAAAGCTGAACACAGGTCTATCACAGTAAAGACAGTTGGCTGTTGGTGGTATAGCAGATAGTATAATGTTGGTGTCCGGTACCACAGGGGTGATAGGGACTACTATCTTATTAATAGCTCTCAGATCTTGCACAAATCTCCATTCATTCGGCCTATTAACCTTTGGTATGGGCAGTATCGGAGTGTTACACGGGCTCTGTGTCTTTTCTAAAACTCCTTGTTCCAACAATGCAGAAATGACTGGCTCTATCCCATTTTCTGCCTCTGGAGGCAGTCTGTACTGCCTAATGCTTGGTAACACGGCGTTCTTTATCAATTGTACCCGATGGGGTACTGCAGAATGTGCTTGCCCAACATGATTCTTATGCTTTGGCCAAAGTTCAGAAGATACTTGATTCAATGCCATTGGCAGCTTAGGGCTTGGTTGTTCCGGGGGTTGCTGTTTTTCAAAAGTGGAGGCATGATTTTTACCTTTCCACAGGAGAATCCCCCTGTTGTGGGTGATAAAGTCTATCTGAACATTTTGTAATTTTATTACTGCCCAAGGTTGATAGCCGTGTTGCTGTTTTTCTCTTTCTATTCCTACAATCATCGGACCCATATCTTTAGGTTTCGCTGGCGGTTTTACAGCCAATGTCAGATGGGGTGTCGAGTTCGCTTCTCTAAACCGCTGTTGCTGTAAGGGTGTCAAATCGATGGCTACCCCCAATCCTTCTGGTCCAAAATAAATGCGGGGCGTAGCTTCTATTATTTCTTCTCTATTTAAAAAGGATTGTACCAAACACTGGTAAGTTTCAGCTTTTTGGCGAGTGTATCAGGCTGTACAGTGAAGCTGAACTGCCTCAAAGCTTGTCAAAATTATATACATCAATTCTTCAGTATTAGAGTCAAATTTAGCTTTTAAGTTTTGTATAACTTCATGTATCAAGGAGGAATAGAAGTTGCCAATCAATTTCCAACAATAGAGGGCAGCCTTTTCTTTGTTATCCTCCCTTTTCTCTTCTTTAATCCCATTAAAGAACTGATGTATATTATTTGGAGGGAGCTCCATGTACATTCCTTCCTTTGTGCAATAAATTGTGGCTCCTAGTTTGCACAAAGTCTGTCTTCCTAATAAAGGGAGCGGCATTGTTTTAGAGACTATCAAAGTCTCATCATTAACTGATTGTCCTTCAATTATCAATTTGGTAGGTTCAGATAAAAATTCTTTCATGGGGATACCGGCCACACCCATACTTAAGACGGTGGTGTTGCTTACAGGTAATCCCACAGAGGATGGTACAGAAGACAGTAGCACCGGTATCCACCAGGAAATTCATATAAGTGTCTCCTACTTTTACTACTGCCAGAGGGTTTTCTTCTATGTCTGCCGCTAAGCGGAGGGCTGCCGCCTGTACCACTAAGCCTCCGGGGCATCCCTATACTGATTATTCTGTGCCTGTCCTCGTCCCTTTTGCTGATTTACTGACCTGTTGTTTTAGCCATATTTTCCTTATAGGTAAATAGTCCCTCTCTATCCATGTTAGCCAGTACTGTAACTGTCTCTTTCCAACTTTTTCCTTGCCAGTCCAAAACCCTTATTTTGTATGTTCTTGCTTGTTGTGGCAACATACAATTTAACAAGGTTTGCACTGCCAAAGGTTCATTTTGATCCATTGGTATTCCTGCATGCTCGTCCCAACTATTTTTCCATCTGCCTGTAAAATCTATTCTTCTGCTTTCTGCAAGCAGCGGGTGACTTACCCTATATCTCCATGCTTTTTAGCTCCCTTTAATATGGCATCCTTGCCCCGGTGCTGCAACCAATGTTCCCGGGACTCATTTCCTTCTATTTTCCCGCCAATCTCCGTTTTCGCCGGCGGGTATAGGGAACATATCTTTTACCCCTTGCCAAGAGGACCCATATGCTGCCTGCAGTAATAATTTCACATCTCCGGGGAGGGGGTTATAAATGGTACAGGTTTGCTCAAGCCAGTTGTGAAAGGCTACTGGCTTCTTAACAGGATTAGGGGCAGCTGATATCATATCCCGAGCTTCTCCCGGTGTCCAGGGCTTTAGGACAGCCGTTGTTCCGATCATTACACGGGGGGCTTGTGTCGTGGGGGTAGTGGAGGAATCGGCCTGTCTTATGGTATTCCTGGTATTCATTCCTGGGGCAGGGGTTGTGCTATCATCCACGACTCCTCCCCCCGCCCCCCCCCCCCCCGTCTCCATTTTCATTTTCTAGTGGGTTTTGTGGATTTCCTGGTGGGTTTTGTGGATTTTCTCGTCGCCTAGAGGCCTGATCCAGCTGAGCGGCCACTATTTCTATAATCTCCTGCCAATCATCCGGCTTGGTGGTTGGAAGACGGGGATATAAGCCGACAGGGGAAGCGGTCAAAACCGGGGCACTCGGGGGGCTGTAAGAGGGAGGGGGCTTCTCCTTACCCTCCTCCTCTTTCTTTTTATTTTTCGGGGGCTGGTGCCTCTTTGCCACCTCTGTCCATTTTTTAAAACAATTCTCCATATAATCTTTATCCCAAGTGGGATCCCCCGCCCCATTTTTGGTGGTCTGTCTCCATTCCTCAATTAAGGACAATTTAAAACTTCCTCCATATGCCAATCCCCATCAGACCAACCGTACAAATCGCTACTAAACGTTACCGCGTATCTGTCGTCTCCTGTTTCTTTAATTACAGTGTCCGCCGGCGAGCCGGGCGGCACAATGGGATCTCCTACCTTCTCTCGTTGCTTTACTACCTTACTGATTCTTTTCTCAGTCTTAGGATGTACTTTCATTCTTTCAGTTGAGAGGTTGTCCTTCTTTCCTTTTCTAGGAGCTGGGCGCGAGCGCCCTGCTCGACTAGAGCCGTTTCCCATTCTTCCGGGTGCAACGTCTCGCGATCTTTTCTGAAATGAGAGTTAGGACAATCCTACAAAATATACAATAATTTACAAAGCGCTCACCGGTGTTCTCTTTTCTGCTCAGCTCGGGGTCTCCTTTTGCCTTTTTGTTATTTTAGCTTCTTTGCGGTAGCTACCTTATGCCTCACCCCCTAGGGGATCTCGGCGGCCCGTCCCCCTTTCAGCTAGGACGGCCTAGGGACCTTCCTCCTTTCAGCTAGGAAGGTCCTTAAAATTCCTCTTTTCTCTTTAAAAGTTAAATTTAGTTCTTTTGGATCTCGTTTTTTTTAGAGATCCTGCCGGACTACGCCAGAATCTGTCGAGGAAATATTTAGCTTAAATTAACTCAGGCGGAGACTTTCAGAAGTGCACTTTGAGAGAATTTATTTTTAAAAAGCGAGATATATCTCGGAGAGCCTGCTTGGACCGTACCAAGGCAAAACTCTGCTGTACAAGCAAATTGTCCCTATCTTTATACAGAAATTGAATACAGAAATAGAAAAGGAATCTTATTCATTAGTCCCGCGAGTACAAAGGTCGTCTCGGGAGGTACACACTCTATCTGTCCTTGCATAGTTTCTCTCTGTTCACAGTCTGATAAGCAGAATAAAAGGAGACTCCCTTTTAATACCAGATGGTCATTGCATCTCTAAGTTTCAAGGCTAAAAAAGCGTGGCTATTTTTCTAGTCCTATTATTTCTTTAAGCATAGCAAAAACAGAATTTAACCCTTCCCTTTTCCATAAGCCATAGATTCATAGATTCTTTCTTCCACAATGTCAATGCCATGTCATTAGAGGAACGGACCTCCTGCTCAACAGTTATAAAGCGATTTGAACATCTCTTTCAGCCAGGTGTGGGCACTTTCAAAGGGGCCAAAGTCAAAATCTACATCACACAGGATGTTAGACCGGTCCATCACAAGGCTAGAGCTGTACCCTATGTGATGAGGGAAAAGATTGAACACGAACTAGACTGGCTTCTGCGGGAAGGCATTATATCAGCTGTGGAATTTAGCGACTGGGCAAGTCCCATCGTCCCAGTCATGAAACCTGATGGATCCGTACGATTCTGTGGAGACTACAAATCTACCATAAACAGAGTCTCCCAACAGGACCAGCACCCGCTGCCCAGAGTGGAGGACTTATTTGCCATATTGGCTGGAAGTAATCTTTTCTCAAAATTAGTCCTTACATCTGCATATAAGACGCAAGAATTGACCAAGGAATCCAAGCTACTCACCACCATCAAATACACACATCGAGGCCTTTTCATGTACAATCGATGCCCATTCGGCATCAGGTCAGCAGCTGCCAGATTGCAGCGCAACATGGAGAGTCTGCTCAAGTCCATCCCGGGGATGGTTGTATTTCAAGACGACATACTTATCACGGGCAGGGACACCGACTACCATCTCCGTAATTTGGAGGAAGTACTAAAGCGGTTGGATCGGTTAGGCCTACGAGTCAAGAAATCTAAGTGCCTGTTTCTCGCACCCGAGGTTGAATTTTTGGGCAGAAGGATTGCTGCTGAGGAATCCGCCCAACAGAGTCCAAAACAGAAGCAATTCGCCTGGCACCCAGGCCCCGGAATGTCTCAGAACTGCACGCCTTTCTCGGACTACTCAATTACTTTGGGAACTTTATGCAGAACTTAAGCACACTGCTGGAGCCTCTCCACATGCTACTCAGAAAGGGGTGCGATTGGTTTTGGGGGGACGTCCAGGAACGCGCCTTCAATAAGGCATGCAACCTTCTGTGTTCCAACAGTGTTTTGACTTTCTTTGACCCAGGTAAAAAGCTAGTTCTCACATGCGATGCATCAGCGTATAGGGTCGGGTGCGTTTAGCAACATGTCAATAGCGCGGGCAACTTACAACCCATAGCTTATGCCTGCAGGTCACTTTCAGGGGCGGAGCGCGGGTACGGAATGGTAGAGAAGGAGGCGCTCGCGTGCGTGTACGGTGTCAAAAAGAATGCACCAATACCTTTTCGGGGCCAAGTTCGCGTTAGAAACCGACCACAAGCCCCTCACGTCCCTCCTATCCGAGAGTAAGGCAATAAACGCCAACGCCTCGGCGCGAATTCAACGGTGGGCACTCATGCTGGCGTCCTACGACTATACCATAAGGCACAGACCAGGCACAGACAAATGTGCCGACGCGCTCAGCAGGCTACCCCTGGCGACCACGGAAGGGTCTGACGAACAGGACTGTGAGATAGTCATGGAAATCAATGCCTTTGAGTCCACAGGTTCGCCCATGACGGCTCGCCAAATCAGAGCCTGGACGGCCAGTGACCCCACGTTATCCTTAGTAAAAAGATGTGTCCTAACCGGTGACTGGACAGAGGCTCGTGATGCCTGCCCCGAGAAATTAAAACCCTTTCACAGGCGCATGCATGAGCTATCACTACAAGCAGACTGCCTGATGTGGGGCAGCCGAGTAGTCATGCCTCTGCGAGGCAGAGAGGCATTTGTCCGGGAGCTCCACTGCGAGCACCCTGGGATTGTTCTCATGAAGGCCATAATTAGATCCAACGTCTGGTGGCCTGGTATTGTCGCGGACCTGGAGCTCTGCATCCGAAGGTGCACCATTTGTGCCCAACTCAGCAATGCCCCCAGGGAGGCTCCACTGAGCACCTGGTCCTGGCCTACCAAACCGTGGTCGTGGGTGGACGTAGACTATGCATTCATGGGCAAAATGTTCCTCGTAGTTGTAGATGCATTATCAAAGTGGATCGAATGCACCATTTTAAACTCGAGCACAACCTCCACCACTGTGGAGAGCCTCGCAACCATGTTTGCAACGCACGGAATCCCTGACATATTGGTCAGTGACAATGGTCCGTGCTTCACCAGCGCAGAATTCCAAGACTTTATAATTGACCACGGCATAAATCACGTCAAGACGGCACCGTTCAAGCCGGCCTCCAACGGCCAGACGGAGAGAGCAGTGCAAATCATTAAACAAGGCATGCTTTAAATCCAAAGTCCCACGCTGCAGGGTCGCCTGTCGCGACTGCTGCTGGCATACAGAGCTCGTCCGCACTCATTGACTGGGATCGTCCGCGCACAACTGTTGATGAAAAGGACTTTAAAAACAAGGCTCTCATTAATCATCCCAGACATGCACGAAATCATTGAGGCAAAGCGCCGTAAGCTGACTGAGTACCATGACAGAAATTCGAGGGAGAGATGGAATGAGATAGGGGACAAAGTGTTTGTACTAAACTATGGCAGGGGTCCCAAATGGCTTGCAGGTACAGTAACGGGCAAAGAAGGAAACAGGCTACTGGTAGTACAAATGGACAATGGCAAAACGTGCCGGAGATATGTAGACCAAGTCAAAAGCAGATTTACCAACAACACTGCGGAACCAGAGGCAGACTACAATGTGGAACTCGCACCACACCTGGTGGACAGACAGAGGAAACAACCTGAGGAAAGGGCAATCCCAACAGTCAGCCCAGGTGAGTCAACAACAATCACTCCAATTGAAACAGACAGCCCAGGCGAGATATCAGCAACCACACCCAAAGAAAAACAGCCACCAAGGCAAACAACTGAACCACAAATCAGACGCTCCACGTGAGAGCGTAGACCACCTGAGAGACTGAAGCTATAAAGACAATAAGACCCTGGGGGAGGGTGATGTCATGTATCTTACATTATTATATATAACTGTATCCTAAGATGCTATACATGACTGTAATAAGATATGACCTGTAACCACCAGCATACCCTACCACCAGGGGTGCACTTGCAAGAGACAGGTATATAAGGACAGGTCTCAGGCAAGTGCAGCATTCCAGAGCTGTGAAATAAAGGTGCAGGCCCAGAGTGACCTTGACTTCACTACATGCCTCGTGTGAGTCTGTACTGAGGGGACAGAACTTTACACTGGCGACGAGAATAGGATTACAGAATCCACAGATTGGCGAACAACGGATCAGATGAAAAGTACAGTGTGGGAGACAATTGGGAGGACTTTATAGAGAGGCTCCAGCAAATCTTTGTAACCAAAGACTGGTTAGGCAACGATAAGGCAGACAAGAGAAGAGCCCATCTCTTGACCAGCTGTGGCTCGAAAACATACGCTTTAATGAAGGATCTGTTGGCACACGAGAAACCAGCAAGCAAGTCGTTTGAAGAATTGAGCACACTGGTAAGAGACCACCTGAAGCCAGCGAGCAGCATACACATGGCCAGGTACAGGTTCTACAACTACAGATGCTGTGTGGGCCAGAGCATACCCGACTTCGTGGCGGAACTTCGGAGGTTGGCTAGTTTATGTGAGTTCTCCGATGAACTGAGGAGAGAAATGCTGAGAGACTTTTTCATTGAAGGAATAGGTCACGCAGGCATATTCCAAAAGTTCATAGAGACCAAGAACCCGACCTTAGAGGCAGCAGCACTGGTTGCACAGACATTCTTGGTAGGGGAAGAAGAAACGAGGTTGATTTACAATGTAGGTACGACAACTCACGAAATATTGGAACAAGAATTTCACAGCACTAAACAAGCTGCTACCCTCACACACAGACAAAACCAGGAGAACAGGTTCTCGACAGCAGACAAAAGCCATCAAGGGCCACAGGAACGGCCGTTCACATCTCATCAACCCACAATGCGAGCAATCAACTACAAACTGAGAGAAGCTCAAGAGAGATCAGCCAGACACAGCTCATTCTTTGGAAACTCTTTGAACAATGGAACAGGTCTGTGCTGGAGGTGTGGGTGTGGGCACTCGGCAAGGGGATGTCGATTTCAGCATGCTGTTCGCAGAAATTGTGAATATACAGGGCATTTGGCCCGCATGTGCAAAAAAACGGCAGTTCGGCTGGTATACGAATCGGATGGGTCGGAAAGCGGACCAGGAGATGGTGGGGACAGTACCCGGGACACCGGTGTATAGCGGGTCAACACGATCAATGGCCGCTGCTCCTACAACAGGACGCCTCCAATAATGATGAGGGTCCTACTCAACGGGATATCTGTCAACATGGAGCTGGATACGGGAGCGAGTCAATCTCTCATGGGCGCGCAACAATTTGAACAACTGTGGCCGCATAAAAGAGACAGACCAAAACTCACAAGGGTCGACACCACACGAAGGAGCTATACCAAAGAAATCGTACCAGTCCTCGGCAGCGCCATGCTCTCTGTCACACACAAAGGGATAGTGAACTGACTTCCCCTGTGGATTGTCCCCGGAGACCCCCCAGCACACCTGGGGAGAAGCTGGCTGGCAAAACTAAACTGGAAATGGGATGATGTCCATGCCATGTCATTAGAGGAACGGACCTCCTGCTCAACAGTTATAAAGCGATTTGAACATCTCTTTCAGCCAGTTGTGGGCACTTTCAAAGGGGCCAAAGTCAAAATCTACATCACACAGGATGCTAGACCGGTCCATCACAAGGCCAGAGCTGTACCCTATGTGATGAGGGAAAAGATTGAACACGAACTTGACAGGCTTCTGCGGGAAGGATTATAATCACCTGTGGAATTTAGCGACTTGGCAAGTCCCATCGTCCCAGTCATAAAGCCTGATGGATCCGTACGAATCTGTGGGGACTACAAATCTACCATAAACAGAGTCTCCCTACAGGGACAGTACCCGCTGCCCAGAGCGGAGGACTTATTTGCCACTATGGCTGGAGGTAAACTTCTCTCAAAATTAGACCTCACATCTGCGTATATGACGCAAGAATTGACTGAGGAATCCAAGCTACTCACCACCATCAACACACATCGAGGCCTTTTCATGTACAATCGATGCCCATTCGGCATCAGGTCGGCAGCTGCCATATTCCAGCGCAACATGGAGAGTCTGCTCAAGTCCATCCCGGGGACGGTTGTATTTCAAGACGACATACTTATCACGGACAGGGACACCGACTCCCATCTCTGTAATTTGGAGGAAGTACTAAAGCGGTTGGATCGGGTAGGCCTACGAGTCAAGAAATCCAAGTGCCTGTTTCTCGCACCTGAGGTTGAATTTTTGGGCAGAAGGATTTCTGCTGATGGAACCCGCCCAACAGAGTCCAAAACAGAAGTAATTCGCCTGGCACCCAGGCCCCGGAATGTCTCAGAACTGCGCGCCTTTCTCGGGCTACTCAATTACTTTGGGAACTTTATGCAGAACTTAAGCACGCTGCTGGAGCTTCTCCATGTGCTACTCAGAAAGGGGTGCGATTGGTTTTGGGGGGACGCCCAGGAACGCGCCTTCAATAAGGCACGCAACCTTCTGTGTTCCAACAGTGTTTTGACTTTCTTTGACCCAGGTAAAAAGATAGTTCTCACATGCGATGCATCAGCGTATGGGGTCGGGTGCGTTTTGCAACATGTCAATAGTGCGGGCAAATTACAACCCATAGCTTATGCCTGCAGGTCACTTTCGGGGGCGGAGCGCGGGTACGGAATGCTGGAGAAGGAGGCGCTCACGTGCGTGTACGATGTCAAAAAGATGCACCAATACCTTTTCGGGGCAAAGTTCGCGTTAGAAACCGACCACAAGCCCCTCACGTCCCTCCTATCCGAGAGCAAGGCAATAAACGCCAATGCCTCGGCGTGAATTCAACGGTGGGCACTCATGCTGGCGTCGTCCGACTATACCATAAGGCACAGACCGGGCACAGGCAACTGTGCCGAAGCGCTCAGCAGGCTACCCCTGGCGACCATGGAAGGGTCTGACGAACAGGACTGTGAGATAGTCATGGCAATCAATGCCTTTGAGTCCACCGGTTCGCCCATGACGGCTCGCCAAATCAGAGCCTGGACGGCCAGCGACCCCACGTTATCCTTAGCAAAAAGATGTGTCCTAACCGGTGACTGGACAGAGCCTCGCGATGCCTGCCCCGAGAAATTAAAACCCTTTCACAGGCGCATGCATGAGCTATCACTACAAGCAGACTGCCTGATGTGGGGCAGCTGAGTAGTCATGCCTCTGCGAGGCAGAGAGGCAATTGTTCGGGAGCTCCAGTGCGAGCACCCGGGGATCGTTCTCATGAAGGCCATAGCCAGATCCCACGTCTGGTGGCCTGGTATTGACACGGACCTGCAGCTCTGCGTCCAAAGGTGCACCATTTGTGCCCAACTCAGCAATGCCCCCAGGGAGGCTCCACTGAGCACCTGGTCCTGGCCTACAAAACCGTGGTCGTGGGTGCACGTAGACTATGCGGGCCCATTCCTGGGCAAAATGTTCCTCGTAGTTGTAGATGCATTTTCAAAGTGGATCGAATGCACCATTTTAAACTCGAGCACAACCTCCACCACTGTGAAGAGCCTTGCAACCATGTTTGCAACGCACGGAATCCCTGACATATTGGTCAGTGACAATGGTCCGTGCTTCACCAGCGCAGAATTCCAAGACCTTATAATTGACCACGGCATAAATCACGTCAAGACGGCACCGTTCAAGCCGGCCTCCAACGGCCAGGCGGAGAGAGCAGTGCAAATCATTAAACAAGGCATGCTTAAAATCCAAGGTCCCACGCTGCAGGGTCACCTGTCGCGACTGCTGCTGGCATACAGAGCTCGTCCGCACTCATTGACTGGGATGGCCCCCGCACAACTGTTGATGAAAAGGACTTTAAAAACAAGGCACTCATTAGTCCTCCCAGACATGCACGAAATCGTTGAGGCAAAGCGCCGTAAGCTGACTGAGTACCATGACAGAAATTCGAGGGAGAGATGGAATGAGATAGGGGACAACGTGTTTGTACTAAACTATGGCAGGGGTCGCAAATGGCTTGCAGGGACAGTAACGGGCAAAGAAGGAAACAGGCTACTGGTAGTACAAATGGACAATGGCAAAACCTGCCGGAGGCATGTAAACCAAGTCAAAAGCAGATTTACCAACAACACTGCGGAACCAGAGGCAGACGACAATGTAGAACTCGCACCACACCTGGTGAACAGACAGAGGGAACAAACTGAGGAAAGGGCAATCCCAACAGACAGCCCAGGCGAGTCAACAACAATCACACCAATCGAAACAGACAGCCCAGGCGAGATACCAGCAACCACACCCAAAGAAAAACAGCCACCAAGGCAAACAACTGAACCACAACTCAGACGCTCCATGCGAGAGCGAAGACCACCTGAGAGACTGAACCTAAAAAGACAATAAGACCTTGGGGGAGGGTGATATCATGTATCTTACATTATTATATATAACTGTATCCTAAGATGCTATACATGACTGTAATAAGATATGACCTGTAACCACCAGCATACCCTACCACCAGGGGTGCACTTGCAAGAGACAGGTATATAAGGCTAGGTCTCAGGCAAGTGCAGCATTCCAGAGCTGTGAAATAAAGGTGCAGGTCCAGAGTGACCTTGACTTCACTACATGCCTCGTGTGAATCTGTACTGAGGGGACAGGACTTTACAGTAGTGACGAGTTACGGGATTACAGAATCCACAGAGTGGCGAACAACGGATCAGATGAAAAGTATAGTGTGGGAGACAATTGGGAGGACTTTATAGAAAGGCTCCATAAAGTTTTGTAACCAAAGACTGGTTAGGCGATGATAAGGCAGACAAGAGAAGAGCCCATCTCTTGACCAGCTGTGGCTCGAAAACAAACGCTTTAATGAAGGATCCATTGCCACACGAGAAACCAGCAAGCAAGTCGTTTGAAGAATTGAGCACACTGGTAAGAAACCACCTGAAGCCAGCGAGCAGCCTACACATGGCAAGACTCAGGTTCTACAACTACAGAAGCTGTATGGGCCAGAGCATACCCGACTTTGTGGCGGAACTTCGGAGGTTGGCTAGTTTATGTGAGTTCTCCGATGAACTGAGGAGAGAAATGCTGAGAGACTTTTTCATTGAAGGAATAGGCCACGCAGGCATATTCCAAAAGCTAATAGAGACCAAGAACCCGACCTTAGAGGCAGCAGCACTGGTTGCACAGACATTCTTGGTAGGGGAAGAAGAAACGAGGTTGATTTACAATATAGGTACGACAGCTAACAAAATATTGGAACAAGAATTTCACAGCACTAAACAAGCTGCTACCCCCACACACAAACAAAACCGGGAGAACAGGTTCTCGACATCAGACAGAAGCCATCAAGGGCCACAGGAACAGCCGTTCACACCTCATCAACCCACAATGCGAGCAATCAACTACAAACTGAGAGAAGCTCAAGAGCCAGACGCAGCTCATTCTTTGGAAACTCTTTGAACAATGGAACAGGTCTGTGCTGGAGGTGTGGGGGTGGGCACTTGGCAAGGGGATGTTGATTTCAGCAGGCTGTTTGCAGAAATTGTGAATATACAGGGCATTTGGCCCGCATGTGCAAACAAACGGCAGTTCGGCTGGTATACGAATCGGATGGGTCGGAAAGCGGACCAGAAGATGGTGGGGACAGTACCCGGGACACCGGTGTACAGCAGGTCAACACGATCAATGGCCGCTGGTCCTACAACAGGATGCCTCCTATAATGATGAGGGTCCTACTCAACGGGATATCTGTCACCATGGTGCTGGATACGGGAGCGAGTCAATCTTTCATAGGCGCTCAACAATTTGAACAACTGTGGCCGCATAAAAGAGACAGACCAAAACTCACAAAGGTCGACACCACACGAAGGACCTATACCAAAGAAATCGTACCAGTCCTCGGCAGCGCCATGCTCTCTGTCACACACAAAGGGACAGTGAACCGACTTCCCCTGTGAATTGTCCCCGGAGACCCCCCAGCACTGCTGGGGAGAAGCTGGCTGGCAAAACTAAACTGGAAATGGGATGATGTCCATGCCATGTCATTAGAGGAACGGACCTCCTGCTCAACAGTTATAAAGCGATTTGAACATCTCATTCAGCCAGGTGTGGGCACTTTCAAAGGGGCCAAAGTCAAAATCTACATCACATAGGATGCTAGACCGGTCCATCACAAGGCCAGAGCTGTACCCTATATGATGAGGGAAAAGATTGAACATGAACTAGACAGGCTTCTGCGGGAAGGCATTATATCACCTGTGAAATTTAGCGACTGGGCAAGTCCCATCGTCCCAGTCATGAAGCCTGATGGATCCGTACGAATCTGTGGGGACTACAAATCTACCATAAACAGAGTCTCCCTACAGGACCAGTACCCGCTGCCTAGAGCGGAGGACTTATTTGCCACATTGGCTGGAGGTAAACTTTTCTCAAAATTAGACCTTACATCTGCATATATGACGCAAGAATTGACCGAGGAATCGAAGCTACTCACCACCATCAACACACATCGAGGCTTTTTCATGTACAATCGATGCCCATTCGGCATCAGGTCGGCAGCTGCCATATTCCAGCACAACATGGAGAGTCTGCTCAAGTCCATCCCGGGGACGGTTGTATTTCAAGTCGACATACTTATCACGGGCAGGGACACCGACTCCCATCTCCGTAATTTGGAGGAAGTACTAAAGCGGTTGGATCGGGTAGGCCTACGAGTCAAGAAATCCAAGTGCCTGTTTCTCGCACCCGAGGTTGAATTTTTGGGCAGAAGGATTGCTGCTGATGGAATCCGCCCAACAGAGTCCAAAACAGAAGCAATTCGCCTGGCACCCAGGCCCCAGAATGTCTCAGAACTGCGCGCCTTTCTTGGGCTACTCAATTAGTTTGGGAACTTTATGCAGAACTTAAGCACGCTGCTGCAGCCTCTCCACGTGCTACTCAGAAAGGGGTGCGATTGGTTTTGGGGGGAAGCCCAGGAACACGCCTTCAATAAGGCAAGCAACCTTCTGTGTTCCAACAGTGTTTTGACTTTCTTTGACCCAGGTAAAAAGCTAGTTCTCACATGCGATGCGTCAGCGTATGAGGTCGGGTGCATTTTGCAACATGTCAATAGTGCGGGCAAATTACAACCCAAAGCTTATGCCTGCAGGTCACTTTCAGGGGCGGAGCGTGGGTACGGAATGGTAGAGAAGGAGGCGCTCGCGTGCGTGTACGGTGTCAAAAAGATGCACCAATACCTTTTCGGGGCCAAGTTCGCGTTAGAAACTGACCACAAGCCCCTCACGTCCCTCCTATCCGAGAGCAAGGCAATAAACGCCAACGCCTCGGCGCGAATTCAACGGTGGGCACTCATGCTGGCGTCCTACGACTATACCATAAGGCACAGGCCAGGCACATTCACAACTGTGCCGACGCGCTCAGCAGGCTACCCCTGGCGACCACGGAAGGGTCTGACGAACAGGACTGTGAGATAGTCATGGCAATCAATGCCTTTGAGTCCACAGGTTCGCCCATGACGGCTCACCAAATCAGAGCCTGGACGGCCAGCGACCCCACGTTATCCTTCGTAAAAAGATGTGTCCTAACCGGTGACTGGACAGAGGCTCGCGATGCCTGCCCCGAGGAATTAAAACCCTTTCACAGGCGCATGCATGAGCTATCACTACAAGCAGACTGCCTGATGTGGGGCAGCCGAGTAGTCATGCCTCTGCGAGGCAGAGAGGCATTTGTCCGGGAGCTCCACTGCGAGCACCCGGGGATCGTTCTCATGAAGGCCATAGCCA
The DNA here is from genome assembly GCF_044704955.1 of Pristiophorus japonicus. Lineage (NCBI taxonomy): Eukaryota > Metazoa > Chordata > Chondrichthyes > Pristiophoridae > Pristiophorus > Pristiophorus japonicus. The sequence continues at coordinate 73,709,780 of NC_091992.1, read as the reverse complement.
GATCCCACGTCTGGTGGCCTGGTATTGTCGCGGACCTGGAGCTCTGCGTCGGAAGGTGCACCATTTGTGCCCAACTCAGCAATGCCCCCAGGGAGGCTCCACAGAATTCCAGGACTTTATAATTGACCACGGCATAAATCACGTCAAGACGGCACCGTTCAAGCCGGCCTCCAACGACCAGGCGGAGAGAGCAGTGCAAATCATTAAACAAGGCATACTTAAAATCCAAAGTCCCATGCTGCTGGGTCGCCTGTCGCGACTGCCGCTGGCATACAGAGCTCGTCCGCACTCATTGACTGAGATCCCCCCTGCGCAACTGTTGATGAAAAGGACTTTAAAAACAAGGCTCTCATTAATCCTCCCAGACATGCAAGAAATTGTTGCGGCAAAGCGCCGTAAGCTGACTGAGTACCATGACAGAAATTCGAGGGGGAGATGGAATGAGATAGGCGACAAAGTGTTTGTACTAAACTATGGCAGGGGTCCCAAATGGCTTGCAGGGACAGTAACGGGCAAGGAAGGAAACAGACTACTGGTAGTACAAATGGAAAATGGCAAAACCTGCAGGAGGGACATAGACCAAGTCAAAAGCAGATTTACCAACAACACTGCGGAACCAGAGGCAGACTACAATGCGGAACTCGCACCACACCTGGTGGACAGACAGAGGGAACAATCTGAGGAAAGGGCAATCCCAACAGACAGCCCAGGCGAGTCAACAACAAGCACACCAATCGAAACCGACAGCTCAGGCGAGATACCAGCAACCACACCTAAAGAAATACAGACACCAAGGCAAACAACTGAACCACAACTCATACGCTCCACGCGAGAGCATAGACCACCTGAGAGACTGAACCTATAAAGACAATAAGACCTTGGGGGAGGGTGATGTCATGTATCTTACATTATTATATATAACTGTATCCTAACAAGATATGACCTGTAACCACCAGCATATCCTACCACCAAGGGTATATAAGAACAGGTCTCAGGCAAGTGCAGCATTCCAGAGCTGTGAAATAAAGGTGCAGGTCCAGAGTGACCTTGACTTCACTACATGCCTCGTGTGAATCTGTACTGAGGGGACAGGACTTTACAGTGATCCTATTCTCGGGAGACCAGGGAGACGTGATCGTGGTATCGGGAGAAGAGGGAGACGGGATCCTGGTCTCGGGAGGAGAGGGAGACGGGATCCTGGTCTCGGGAACAGAGGGAGACGGGATCCTGGTCTCGGGAGAAGAGGGAGACGGGATCCTGGTCTCGGGAGAAGAGGGAGAATGTGATCCTTGTCTCGGGAGAAGAGGGAGACAGGATCCTGGTCTCGGGAGAAGAGGGAGACGGGATCCTGTTCTCGGGAGCAGAGGGAGACGGGATCCTGGTCTCGGGAGAAGAGGGATAATGTGATCCTGGTCTCGGGAGAGGATAATCAGCAAGCAGTCCTGAGCCCTCCAATGACCTTGAAGGGGGAGTCTCGAAGACCAGAGCCGTAGCATTCATAACAAGATTGATGAGCTGACGACACAAATAGAAATAAATGGGTATTATCTGATTGCTGTCACAGAGACGTGGTTGCAAGGTGACCAAGGCTGGGGATTGAATATTCAGGGGTATCTGCCATTTCGTGAGGATAGGCAGAAAGGAAAAGGAGGTGGGGTAGCTCTGTTAATAAGTGATGAGATCAGTGCAGTAGTGAGAAATGATGTTGGCTCAGAAGATCATGATGTAGAATCAGTTTGGGTGGAGATAAGAAATAATAAGGGAAAGAAGTCATTGGTGGGAGTAGTCTATAGGCCCCCTAACAGTAACCACACTGTAGGAATAATGGCAATAATCATGGGCGATTTTAATCTTCATATTGATTGGACAAATCAAATTGTCAAAGGCAGCCTTGAGGCACAGTTCACAGAGTGTATTCGGGATGGTTTCTTGGAACAATATGTTGTGGAACCAACCAGGGAGCAGGCTATTCTAGATCTGGTAATGTGTAAAGAGACTGGATTAATTAATGATCTTATAGTAAAGGATCCTCTTGGGAAGAGTGATCATAGCATGGTAGAATTTCAAATTCAGTTTGAGGGTGAGAAAGTTGGGTCTCAAACTAGTGTCCTGAACTTAAATAAAAGTAATTACAAAAGTATGAAGGCAGAGTTGGTTAAAATGGACTGGGTCTTAAAAGAAGTGGTTGCAGAGATAGTGGATGCATTGGTTGTAATCTACCAAAATTCCCTGCATTCTGGGGTGGTCCCAACAGACTGGAAAACCGCAAATGTAACGCCCCTATTTAAGAAAGGAGGGAGACAGAAAGCAGGAAACTATAAACCAGTTAGCCTAACATCTGTCATTGGGAAAATGCTGGAGTCCATTATTAAGGAAGTAGTAGCAGGACATTTAGAAAATCACAATACAGTCAAGCAGAGTCAGCATGGTTTTATGAAAAGGAAATCATGTTTGACAAATTTGCTCGAGTTCTTTGAGGATGTAACGAGCAGGGTGGATAAAGGGGAACCAGTAGATGGCGTATATTTGGATTTCCAGAAGGCATTCGATAAAATGCCACATAAAAGGTTACGGCACAAGATAAAAGTTCTCGGGGTTGAGGATAATACATTAGTGTGGATAGAGGATTGGCTAACTAACAGAAAACAGAGTCGGGATGAATGGGACATTTTCAAGTTGGCAAACAGTAACTAGTGGGGTGCCATAGGAATCAGTGCTGGGGCCTCAACTATTTACAATCTATATTAATGACTTGAAGGGACCGAGTGTAATGTAGCCAAATTTGCTGATGATACAAATATAGTTGGGAAAGCAAATTGTGAGGAGGACGCAAAGAATCTACAAAGGGATATAGATAGGCTCAGTGAGTGGGCAAACATTTGGCAGATGGAGTATAATGTCGGAAAATGTGAGGTTATCCACTTTGGTAGGAAAAATGGAAAAGCAAATTATTATTTAAATGGGGAGAGATTACAAAATTCTGCGGTACAGAGAGATCTGGGGGTCCTTATATATGAAACACAAAAAGTTAGCGGGGTTGATTCCTGAGATGAAGGGATTGTCTTATGAAGAAAGGTTGAGCAGGTTGGGTCTATACTCATTGGTGTTTAGAAGAATGAGAGGTGATCTTAATGAAACATATAAGATTCTAAGGGGGCTTGACAGGGCAGATGCAGAGAGGATGGTTCCCCTAGTGAGGGAATCTAGAACTATGGGGCATAGTTTCAGAATAAGGGGTCGTTCATTTAAAACGGAAATGAGAAGGAATTTCTTCTCTCAGAGGGTTGTAAATCTTTAGAATTCTCTGCCCCAGAGAACTGTGAAGGCTGGGTCATTGAATATATTTAAGGTGGAGATAGACAGATTTTTGAACAATAAGGGACTCGAAGGTTATGGAGAGCGGGCTGGGAAGTGTTGAGGCCAAGATCAGATCGGCTATGATCGTATTGAATGGTGGAGCAGGCTCGAGGTGTGCCCGAGGGCTGTGAGTGTGCCAGTGAGAGTCAACACCTTCAGGAGCAGAGGGAGGGGAGCTGGGCTTCTGAAAAAGGAGTTGCTCCCCCAGCATTAACCTCTCTCTTCAATCCCCTGTGTGCTTGCCAACACTTTCTGCTTATGTTGCGGGAATTAAACAGGTTGGACAACAAATTGAGTTGAGTTTCGGAGAGCTGTTGCTGAGCGACACTGATCCTGTTATACCAATGGGAGCCAACATCGTCCCATTCACACTGTCGCTCCCGTGACTTGAATACTGCGGGGAATAATAGTCCAAGGAGGGAGTTTTCGCTTCTTTTCACGTGAATTAAAGGGTCAGATATCCTCACAAAGCACAAACTGTTCAAGGACAATGACGTGTTCTGCCTTTATGTGATGGAGAGGCTGAGGTCAATGCTGCGCTCTGTAACCCGATTGTTGGCTAAAATCGTCAAACAGGCAACTGGAATGCACCAACATTCTTACCGTGTGAGCGAGGCAGAAACTGGCTACACAACACAACAGGTGAATGTCAAAACTACCCCAGCACAGCACTCCCACGTCCCGGCACAGCGCTCCCAAATCCCAGACAACATTCCCAAATCCCAGCACACTGTCCCAGCACAGCACTCCCACATCCCGGCACAGCACTCCCACATCCCAGCTCACTGCCCCAGCACAGCACTCCCATGTCCCGGCACAGCATTCCCAAATCTCGGACAGCACTCCCAAATCCCAGCACACTGGCCCAGCACAGCACTCCCACATCCCAGCACAACACTCCCACATCCCAGCTCACTGCCCCAGCACAGCACTCCCATGTCCCGGCACAGCATTCCCAAATCCCGGACAGCACTCCCAAATCCCAGCATACTGGCCCAGCACAGCACTCCCACATCCCAGCACAGCACTCCTACATCCCAGCTCACTGCCCCAGCACAGCACTCCCACATCCCAGTCCACTGTCCCAGCACAGCACTCCCACATCCCAGCACAGCACTCCCACATCCCAGCCCACTGTCCCAGCACAGCACTCCCACATCCCAGAGAGTGTGAGGGAGAGGGGGAGGGGTGAGGAAGGGGGAGGGGTAGGGGTAGGAGAGGGGGAGGGGAAGAGGGAGATTAAGAGGGATGGGAGGGTTAGTGGGGGAGGGGGAGGAATGGGAAAATGTGAGGGGAGGAGAGGAAAATGAGGGGGAGGGGTGAGAGAGGGGGAGAGGAGGGCGAGAAGGGAGGGGGGAAGTGTGAGGGTGAGGGGAGGGGGGGAAAGGGGGGAGGGAGAATGTGAGGGGGAAGGGGAGAGGGAGAGGGTGAGAGAGGGAGAGTGTGAGGGGGAGGGGAGGAAGAGGGGAGGGAGAGTGTGAGGGGGAGGGGAGGGTGAGGGGGAGGGGAGGGAGAGTGTGAGGGGGAGGGGAGGGAGAGGGTGAGGGGGAGGGGAGGGAGAGTGTGAGTGGGAGGGGAGGAGGAGGGTGAGGGGAGTGGGAGGGGAGGGGGAAGGTGAGAGAAAGAATGAGTTGATGAAGGGAAAGGACTGAGATGAAAGAAGACGGATACCATTGTGTTCCAGAGCCAGGTGCCACCTCTCTCGAGTTGGGGGAAAGTAACAGTTGGAGCGTTTATTTAGAGACGCTATAAACAAAGTTGCGGACCCAGACACAGAGTGTATTTCAGTCACAGAATCTGATTTGCTGAATGTATTGAGAAGTGGTGGATTGATCTGTATTTACCGTCGAACGTGCATTACATACCCGCTGTTAGTGTCACACCATTGTGGCCAAGACATGAATTAGACCTGCCTCAACTGGGGCCTCAACTATTTACAATCTATATCAATGACTTGGATGAAGGGACCGAGTGTAATGTAGCCAAGTTTGCTGATGATGCAAAGATGGATGGGAAAGCAAGTTGTGAGGAGGACACAAAAATCTGTAAAGGGATATAGACAGGCTAAGTGAATGGGCAAAAATTTGGCAGATGGAGTATAATGTGGGAAAATGTGAGGTTATCCAGTTTGACAGAAAAAATAGAAAAGCAAATTATAATTTAAATGGAGAAAAATTGCAAAGTGCTGCAGTACAGAGAGACCTGGGGGTTCTTGTGCATGAAACACAAAAAGTTAGTATGCAGGTACAGCAAGTAATCAGGAGGCAAATGGAATGTTGCCTTTATTGCAAGGGGGATAGAGTATAAAAGCAGAGAAGTCCTGCTACAACTGTACAGGGTATTGGTGAGGCCACACCTGGAATACTGCGTACATTTTGGTCTCCGTATTTAAGGAGGGATATACTTGCATTGGAGGCTGTTCAAAGAAGGTTCACTAGGTTGAGTCCTGAGATGAAGGGGTTGACTTATGAGGAAAGGTTGGGCCTATACTCATTGGAGTTCAGAAGAATGAGAGGTGATCTTATTGAAACATATAAGATAGTGAGAGGGTTTGACAAGGTGGATGCAGAGAGGATATTTCCACTCAGAGGGGAAACTAAAACTAGGGGACATAGTCTTAGAATAAGGGGCCGCCCATTTAAAACTGAGATGAGGAGAAATTTCTTCTCTCAGTGGGTTGTAAATCTGTGGAATTCTCTGCTGTGGAGGCTGGGTCATTGAATATATTTAAGGTGGAGATAGACAGATTTTTGAGAGATAAGGGAATAAAGAGTTATGGGGAGTGGGCAGGGAAGTGGAGCTGAGTCCATGATGAGATCAGCCATGATCTTATTGAATAGCGGAGCAGGCTCGAGGGGCCAAATGGTCTACTCCTGCTCCTGTTTCTCCCAAAGAGTCCTCCCAGCTCCACCTTCAAGAACCACCCCCCCATCTCCCCCCTCCGCATCTCTCACCTTACCTCATCTTCCACCTCCCCATCTCCAACCTCCCCATCTCCCACCTCCCCCATTTCCCACCCTCCCCATCTCCCACCCTCCCCCATCTCTCACCTTCTCCCATCTCCCACCCTCTCCCATCTCCCCCATCTCCCACCCTCCCCATCTCCCACCCTCCCCCATCTCTCCCCTTCTCCCATCTCCCACCTCCCCATCTCCCACCCTCCCCCATCTCCTACCCTCCCCCATCTCCCACCTCCCCATCTCCCACCCTCCCCATCTCCCACCCTCCCCATCTCCCTCTCCAATTTCCCCATCCCTCCCCCTCCCCCAGTTCTGAGTTCAGGGCCACCCTCCCCCTCCCCACCCCACCCCCCAACTCCCTGCTGTATCCCGTGCCCCTCCCCATTCTGCTGCTGAGGCCCAGTCCCAGGAGAGTGGCCTTGGCTCCATGGGCAAGTTACTGGCTCCCCCACCAGTGCCCCTGGCTGGGCCACACCGCTGGCCAACCCAGCCTCCCCGGGCACAGGCCGAGAAGCTGCCGCCTATCACCGGCCCCTCAAGGCCCAGATCACCTACCGCGACCTGGTGTCCTCAGGGAAGCTCCGTAGCCATGCACCTCCCAAACTATCGCCACTGAGGGAACACTTTAGGGAAAGGAGTACGCAGGACACGCTCTAGCTTGCAGTGTGTGGGACCTTGCTGTGCACAAACTGGCTGCTGTGTTTCCTACATTGCAACAGTGACTACACTCCAAAAGTACTTGGGATGTCCCGAGATCGTGAAAGGCGCTATATAAATGTAAGTTCTTTCTTTCTTTCAAAACTGATTAAGTGTCCCTGTTTCCCTTCCCCTCCCCCAGCCCCCACATTGGGGGAACTTTCCTCTCCTGGGGCAAGCCCGTTCTCAATAGCTAAGGACTAATCTCACTAGAATGATGCCTGTCACAGTCTAATAGCCACAGTCCAGTCTCTCACACCATACCCCAGCCAGAGTTAGTGGCTTCAGGATGGGAGAGGGAGCAAGACATTTATAAATCAAATGACAACTGTTATCACAAGAGAACTGCTGAACAATTTTCTTTCCTCAGGCTGCTCTTGTTCTTATGTTCTTCCAATCCCACCCCACCATCTCCCCCCCTCCCCATCACTCCCCCCTCCCCATCTCCCACCCCCCTCCCCCATCTCTCCCCCCCTCCCCATCTCCTCCCCTCCCCATCTCCCACCCCCCCATCTCCCCCCTCCCCCCCTCCCCATCTCCCCCCTCCCCCCCTCCCCATCTCCCCCCTCCCCCCATCTCTCCCTCTCCAATTTCGCTCTTAAAGTGCCAACCAGTTACCCTTGAGTTCTGCTCTCACTGGCGTTAACATGGCCCGGGTTGCACAATGAACCGAGCTGTGGTAATCTGGTTATAATAAATTACATTGGATTCCCACCAATCGCCAGTCTACCCCAAAGGCGGAACTATCAAACAAAGACCAGAGTTTTACAGGTTAAATTAATTAACATGTTTATTTACAAATTAAGCACCAATGAAGCGTAACTAAACAGCAAGGTGATAATTACAATTTTTTTCAGTATGTAGACCATAATGCAGTGTTAGTCTCCATGCAACAGCGAGCTCCTATGAATGAATAAAAAAAAGAAAAAGGCCAGATGGGGGTCTCGGTTTAACGTCTCATCCGAAAGACGGCACCTCCGACAGTGCAGTGCTCCCTCAGCACTGCACTGGAGCCTCAGTCTGTGTAATTACGCTTAAACAGGTGTGCGATTTCCCTTTAAATAGCTGTGTTTTCCCCTTTAAACATGTGTGTGATTTCCCCTTTAAGGAGGTTTGTGATTTCCCCTTTAAACAGGTGTATGATTCCCCTTTAAACAATTGTGTGATTTCCCTTTAAACAGTTGTGTGATTCCCCTTTAAACATGTATGTGATTCCCCTTTAAACATGTGTGATTTCCCCTTTAAACAGTTGTGTGATTCCCCTTTAAACAGGTGTGTGATTCCCCTTTAAACAGGTGTGTGATTCCCCTTTAAACTTTATATGATACCCCTTTAAACAGGTGTGTGATTCTCCTTTAAACATTTGTATGATACCCCTTTAAACTTTTGTGTGATTTCCCCTTTAAACAGGTGTGTGATTCCCCTTTAACAGGTGTGTGATTCCCCTTTAAACAGGTGTGCAGCGCTCAGTAACCGATCTGTGAAGGTGAATGTGGATGGTCAGTGTTCAGAGGGCTCCGCACTGTGGGGCAGCCCATTGCCCTCTCACTGAATGCCCACTAACTCTGTTAGCTGTGGTGCATACACCATCAATTCCTCATACTTGTCAATGAACAAGCGAAGACGAGAGAGGTACGTGTCCTCATTGTAAGGGATGTTGTGTTGTTTGAAATACTTCGATACAATAGGCTTCACCTGCAAATGATAAAAAGAAAAGGTTCAGACAGATCGGTAAATCATTATCTACCTTTATTGTTGTTAGATCAGTCAGGGTCACGGAAATCACCCAGTACCCTAACTCTCCAATCACAGCACATCCCCCCAGTACCCTAACTCTCCAATCACAGCCCATCCCCCCAGTACCATAACTCTCCAATCACAGCCCATTCTCCCAGTACCCTAACTCTCCAATCACAGCCCATCCCCCAGTACCCTAACTCTCCAATCACAGCCCATCCCCCAGTACCCTAACTCTCCAATCACAGCCCATCCCCCAGTACCCTAACTCTCCAATCACAGCCCATCCCCCAGTACCCTAACTCTCCAATCACAGCCCATCCCCCAGTACCCTAACTCTCCAATCACAGCCCATCCCCCAGTACCCTAACTCTCTGGGGAGGAGTTAAAATAATATGGCAGGGGGATGGGAACCAATGCAGGGAGATAGAGGGAAACAAAAAGGAGGCAAAAACAAAAGACAGAAAGGAGATGAGGAAAAGTGGAGGGCAGAGAAACCCAAGGCAAAGAACAAAAAGGGCCATTGTACAGCAAAATTCTAAAAGGACAGAGGGTGTTAAAAAAACAAGCCTAAAGGCTTTGTGTCTTAATGCAAGGAGTATCCGCAATAAGGTGGATGAATTAACTGTGCAAATAGATGTTAACAAATATGATGTGATTGGGATTACGGAGACGTGGCTCCAGGATGAGCAGGGCTGGGAACTCAACATCCAGGGGTATTCAACATTCAGGAAGGATAGAATAAAAGGAAAAGGAGGTGGGGTAGCATTGCTGGTTAAGGAGGAGATTAAGGCAATAGTTAGGAAGGACATTAGCTTGGATGATGTGGAATCTATATGGGTAGAGCTGCAGAACACCAAAGGGCAAAAAACGTTAGTGGGAGTTGTGTACAGACCTCCAAACAGTAGTAGTGATGTTGGGGAGGGCATCAAACAGGAAATTAGGGGTGCGTGCAATAAAGGTGCAGCAGTTATAATGGGTGACTTTAATATGCACATAGATTGGGCTAACCAAACTGGAAGCAATACGGTGGAGGAGGATTTTCTGGAGTGCATAAGGGATGGTTTTTTAGACCAATATTTCGAGGAACCAACTAGGGGGGAGGCCATCTTAGACTGGGTGTTATGTAATGAGAAAGGATTAATTAGCAATCTCGTTGTGCGAGGCCCCTTGGGGAAGAGTGACCATAATATGGTGGAATTCTGCATTAGGATGGAGAATGAAACAGTTAATTCAGAGACCATGGTCCAGAACTTAAAGAAGGCTAACTTTGAAGGTATGAGGCGTGAATTGGCTGAGATGGATTGGCGAATGATACTTAAGGGGTTGACTGTGGATGGGCAATGGCAGACATTTAGAGACCGCATGGATGAACTACAACAATTGTACATTCCTGTCTGGCATAGAAATAAAAAAGGGAAGGTGGCTCAACCGTGGCTATCAAGGGAAATCAGGGATAGTATTAAAGCCAAGGAAGTGGCATACAAATTGGCCAGAAATAGCAGCGAACCTGGGGACTGGGAGAAATTTAGAACTCAGCAGAGGAGGACAAAGGGTTTGATTAGGGCAGGGAAAATGGAGTATGAGAAGAAGCTTGCAGGGAACATTAAGACGGATTGCAAAAGTTTCTATAGATATGTAAAGAGAAAAAGGTTAGTAAAGACAAACGTAGGTCCCCTGCAGTCAGAATCAGGGGAAGTCATAACGGGGAACAAAGAAATGGCGGACCAATTGAACAAGTACTTTGGTTCGGTATTCACGAAGGAGGACACGAACAACCTTCCGGTTATAAAAGGGGTCGGGGGGTCTAGTAAGGAGGAGGAACTGAGGGAAATCCTTATTAGCCGGGAAATTGTGTTGGGGAAATTGATGGGATTGAAGGCCGATAAATCCCCAGGGCCTGATGGACTGCATCCCAGAGTACTTAAGGAGGTGGCCTTGGAAATAGTGGATGCGTTGACAGTCATTTTCCAACATTCCATTGACTCTGGATCAGTTCCTATCGAGTGGAGGGTAGCCAATGTAACCCCACTTTTTAAAAAAGGAGGGAGAGAGAAAACAGGGAATTATAGACCGGTCAGCCTGACATCGGTAGTGGGTAAAATGATGGAATCAATTATTAAGGATGTCATAGCAGTGCATTTGGAAAGAGGTGACATGATAGGTCCAAGTCAGCATGGATTTGTGAAAGGGAAATCATGCTTGACAAATCTTCTGGAATTTTTTGAGGATGTTTCCAGTAGAGTGGATAAGGGAGAACCAGTTGATGTGGTATATTTGGACTTTCAGAAGGCGTTCGACAAGGTCCCACACAAGAGATTGATGTGCAAAGTTAGAGCACATGGGATTGGGGGTAGTGTGCTGACATGGATTGAGAACTGGTTGTCAGACAGGAAGCAAAGAGTAGGAGTAAATGGGTACTTTTCAGAATGGCAGGCAGTGACTAGTGGGGTACCGCAAGGTTCTGTGCTGGGGCCCCAGCTGTTTACACTGTACATTAATGATTTAGATGAGGGGATTAAATGTAGTATCTCCAAATTTGCGGATGACACTAAGTTGGGTGGCAGTGTGAGCTGCGAGGAGGATGCTGTGAGGCTGCAGAGCGACTTGGATAGGTTAGGTGAGTGGGCAAATGCATGGCAGATGAAGTATAATGTGGATAAATGTGAGGTTATCCACTTTGGTGGTAAAAACAGAGAGACAGACTATTATCTGAATGGTGACAGATTAGGAAAAGGGGAGGTGCAAAGAGACCTGGGTGTCATGGTACATCAGTCATTGAAGGTTGGCATGCAGGTGCAGCAGGCGGTTAAGAAAGCAAATGGCATGTTGGCCTTCATAGCAAGGGGATTTGAGTACAGGGGCAGGGAGGTGTTGCTACAGTTGTACAGGGCATTGGTGAGGCCACACCTGGAGTATTGTGTACAGTTTTGGTCTCCTAACCTGAGGAAGGACATTCTTGCTATTGAGGGAGTGCAGCGAAGGTTCACCAGACTGATTCCCGGGATGGCGGGACTGACCTATCAAGAAAGACTGGATCAACTGGGCTTGTATTCACTGGAGTTCAGAAGAATGAGAGGGGACCTCATAGAAACATATAAAATTCTGACGGGGTTAGACAGGTTAGATGCAGGAAGAATGTTCCCAATGTTGGGGAAGTCCAGAACCAGGGGTCACAGTCTAAGGATAAGGGGTAAGCCATTTAGGACCGAGATGCGGAGGAACTTCTTCACCCAGAGAGTGGTGAACCTGTGGAATTCTCTACCACAGAAAGTTGTTGAGGCCAATTCACTAAATATATTCAAAAAGGAGTTAGATGAGGTCCTTACTGCTAGGGGGATCAAGGGGTATGGCGAGAAAGCAGGAATGGGGTACTGAAGTTGAATGTTCAGCCATGAACTCATTGAATGGCGGTGCAGGCTAGAAGGGCCGAATGGCCTACTCCTGCACCTATTTTCTATGTTTCTATGTTTCTCTCCAATCACAGCCCATCCCCCAATACCCTAACTCTCCAATCACAGCCCATCCCCCAGTACCCTAACTCTCCAATCACAGCCCATCTCCCAGTACCCTAACTCTACAATCACAGCTACCTTTAGACACATGTGGTCAGTCAGCATGGGGAACAAATGGTGCTCCACATGGCAGTTGATGAACGAGTGCCCGAAGGACCAATCGAAAAACATGTTCCGAGGCAGGTTCAACACTCCATGGGCCATCTGGTAGATTCTCTTTGGCTTCTTCGTAGGAGAGAACATCGCCAATCCAATGTGCTTTGAAAAATAATCAAAACATATCTTAAATAACCTATAATCTGACACGAATTGGGATTCGGTCGCACAATGGACAATTACCTGGGTTAGATATTGGACATTTACCTGGGTTAAACACTGGACATTTACCTGGGTTAGACACTGGATATTTACCTGGGTTAGACACTGGAGAGTTACCTGGGTTAGACACTGGAGAGTTATCTGGGTTAGACACTGGACAGTTACCTGGGTTAGACACTGGATAGTTACCTGGGTTAGACACTGGACATTTACCTGGGTTAGACCCTGGACAGTTACCTGGGTTAGACCCTGGAGAGTTACCTGGGTTAGACCCTGGAGAGTTACCTGGGTTAGACACTGGAGGTTACCTGGGTTAGAAACATAGAAAATAGGTGCAGGAGTAGGCCATTCGGCCCTTCTAGCCTGCACCGCCATTCAATGAGTTCATGGCTGAACATGCAACTTCAGTACCCCATTCCTGCTTTCTCGCCATACCCCTTGATCCCCCTAGTAGTAAGGACTTCATCTAACTCCCTTTTGAATATATTTAGTGAATTGGCCTCAACAACTTTCTGTGGTAGAGAATTCCACAGGTTCACCAATCTCTGGGTGAAGAAGTTTCTCCTCATCTCGGTCCTAAATGGCTTACCCCTTATCCTTAGACTGTGACCCCTGGTTCTGGGCTTCCCCAACATTGGGAACATTCTTCCTGCATCTAACCTGTCTGAACCCATCAGAATTTTAAACGATTCTATGAGTTCCCCTCTCATTCTTCTGAACTCCAGTGAATACAAGCCCAGTTGATCCAGTCTTTCTTGATAGGTCAGTCCCGCCATCCCGGGAATCAGTCTGGTGAACCTTCGCTGCACTCCCTCAATAGCAAGAATGTCCTTCCTCAAGTTAGGAGAACAAAACTGTACACAATACTCCAGGTGTGGCCTCACCAAGGCCCTGTACAACTGTAGTAACACCTCCCTGCCCCTGTACACAAATCCCCTCGCTATGAAGGCCAACATGCCATTTGCTTTCTTAACTGCCTGCTGTACCTGCATGCCAACCTTCAATGACTGATGTACCATGACACATGGGTCTCGTTGCACCTCCCCTTTTCCTAATCTGTCACCATTCAGATAATAGTCTGTCTCTCTGTTTTTACCACCAAAGTGGATAACCTCACATTTATCCACATTAAACTTCATCTGCCATGCATTTGCCCACTCACCTAACCTATCCAAGTCATTCTGCAGCCTCATAGCATCCTCCTCGCAGCTCACACTGCCACCTAACTTAGTGTCATCCGCAAATTTGGAGATACTACATTTAATCCCCTCGTCTAAATCATTAATGTACAGTGTAAACAGCTGGGGCCCCAGCACAGAACCTTGCGGTACCCCACTAGTCACTGCCTGCCATTCTGAAAAGTACCCATTTACTCCTACTCTTTGTTTCCTGTCTGACAACCAGTTCTCAATCCATGTCAGCACACTACGTGCTTTAACTTTGCACATTAATCTCTTGTGTGGGACCTTGTCGAAAGCCTTCTGAAAGTCCAAATATACCACATCAACTGGTTCTCCCTTGTCCACTCTACTGGAAACATCCTCACAAAATTCCAGAAGATTTGTCAAGCATGATTTCCCTTTCACAAATCCATGCTGACTTGGACCTATCATGTCACCTCTTTCCAAATGCACTGCTATGACATCCTTAATAATTGATTCCATCATTTTACCCACTACTGAGGTCAGGCTGACCGGTCTATATTTCCCTGTTTTCTCTGCCTCCTTTTTTAAAAAGTGGGGTTACATTGGCTACCCTCCACTCGATAGGAACTGATCCAGAGTCAATGGAATGTTGGAAAATGACTGTCAATGCATCCGCTATTTCCAAGGCCACCTCCTTAAGTACTCTGGGATGCAGTCCATCAGGCCCTGGGGATTTATCGGCCTTCAATCCCATCAATTTCCCCAACGCAATTTCCCGACTAATAAGGATTTCCCTCAGTTCCTCCTCCTCACTAGACCCTCTGATCCCTTTTTTATCCAGAAGGTTGTTTGTGTCCTCCTTAGTGAATAACGAACCAAAGTACTTGTTCAATTGGTCTGCCATTTCTTTGTTCCCCGTTATGACTTCCCCTGATTCTGACTGCAGGGGACCTACGTTTGTCTTTACTAACCTTTTACTCTTTACATATCTATTGAAACTTTTGCAATCCGTCTTAATGTTCCCTGCAAGCTTCTTCTCGTTTTCCATTTTCCCTGCCCTAATCAAACCCTTTGTTCTCCTCTGCTGAGTTCTAAAAAGTTAGACACTGGACAGTTAATTGGGGGTGAATCTAGGCTTGACTGATGAGTTAGGGTAAATAGAGAGAAACTCTTTCCACTGGTGGGCGTGTCAAAATCTTAAAATTCAAGCCAGGCCGTTCAGGGGTGATGTCAGGAGCACTTCTTCACACAAAGGGCAGTAGGAATCTGGAACTCTCTCCCCCAAAAGGCTGTGGATACTGGGGGTCAGTTGAAAACTTTGAAGACGGAGATTGATAGATTAAGTTTGTTAAGATTATCCAGGGATATGGAACAAAGGTGGGTAAATATTGAGGTACAGATCAGCCATGGTTTAATTGAATGACAGAACAAGCCAGAGGGACTGAATGACCTCCTCCTGTTCAGATGTTCCTCATCGCCGACACACTCAAATATCTCCTCGCTAAAGAAAGTGATACACGAAGAGGCCCCGACCAGTGTCGCTGTTAATCCCTTCACCCCCGCCCAGTGTCGCCTTTAATTCCCCCTCCGACCAGTGTCGCTGTTAATCCCTTCACCCCCGCCCACTGTTGCCTTTAATTCCCCCTCCGACCAGTGTCGCTGTTAATCCCTTCCCCCCCGCCCAGTGTCGCCTTTAATTCCCCCCTTAACCATTGTCGCTATTAATTCCCCCCCGACCAGTGTCGCTGTTAATCCCCCCCCCCCCGCACCCCCACCAACCAGTGTCACTGTTAATGCCATCCCCCCGTCCTTCTCAGCTAAGACCCAAAATTGATTTAATTACAAAGGATTAATTGCGAAGTGGGTAAAGGTGAGCTTGGTTTTACAATTACTGCATCACAATAGACAGGATCATGTGCGAGAATTATCGTTGCCTGGCTGGAGACAGAGATCTGGATGTTAAGAGGCAGCGTGATGCAGCTGGGAATATTGTCGTACATTGACGAACCCGGGCGAAGGGCCCAGGCGCCAGTGCGGGACTGCTTGGAGAGTGACTGAGATACGATAAACCGACAAGCCGTGACTGGGTGGGGCCAAGTTATAAAGTTGCCGACTGTTGGAGAAAGGGACGATCCAAGCGAGGGGAGAGGGCCCAGTTATCAGGAATGCGGAAAGGCCGAGTTCAGAGTGGGGGTGAATTAATGAGTGCCGAGGATTGTGGGCGGGTGGGACGGGATAGTTACAGCTTGGGGTGAACGAGAGAGTAGAGGTCAGACGAGCATTAACCAGTGAACAATTGATAAAATACAGATAGGGCAGGCCTCAGGAGCTGTCGCAACTACACTCCCTGCCAAACGAAGGCTGCACTTGCCAAGCCAATCGCACCAACACATTCCTTCTCGCCCAGCCTACCTGGAATATATTGATGTGTATGTATGGAATGGTGAATGTGGCCTTGTACAGCATCATGCAGAGAAAGGCGGAGGGCAGAGACTGGAAGCCCGACACACGGATGAGGAGCCAGCAGTGGGCCCACATCCCCAGGGTGATCGCGGAGAGTGTCCTGATCACAGTCAGCACCGGCAGGTCCTGAATCAATCCTGCCAAAACAATTCATGACATCGGCTTCAGTTTGCATCAGCGCTGAATTCTCAACACTCCACACTCAACCCTCCACATCTCCACACTCAACCCTCCACACTCAACCCTCCACATCTCCGCACTCAACCCTCCGCACTCAACTCTTCGCACTCAACCCTCCGCACTCAACCCTCCGCACTCAACCCTCCGCACTCAACCCTCCGCATCTCCACACTCAACCCTCCACACTCAACCCTCCACATCTCCACACTCAACCCTCCACACTCAACTCTCCGCACCCAACCCTCCGCATCTCCACACTCAACCCTCCGCACCCAACCCTCCACATCTCCACACTCAACCCTCCGCACTCAAGCCTACACATCTCCACACTCAACCCTCCACATCTCCACACTCAACCCTCCACACTCAACCCTCCACATCTCCACACTCAACCCACCGCATCTCCACACTCAACCCTCCACATCTCCACACTCAACCCTCCACACTCAACCCTCCACATCTCCGCACTCAACCCTCCACATCTCCGCACTCAACCCTCCGCACTCAACCCTCCGCACTCAACCCTCCGCACTCAACCCTCCGCACTCAACCCTCCGCATCTCCGCACTCAACCCTCCGCATCTCCGCACTCAACCCTCCGCACTCAACCCTCCGCACTCAACCCTCCGCACTCAACCCTCCGCACTCAACCCTCCGCATCTCCACACTCAATCCTCCGCACTCAACCCCCACATCTCCACACTCAACCCTCCGCACTCAACACCTCCACACTCAACCCTCCGCACTCAACCCTCCGCATCTCCACACTCAACCCTCCGCACTCAACCCTCCGCACTCAACCCTCCGCACTCAACCCTCCGCACTCAACCCTCCGCACTCAACCCTCCGCATCTCCACACTCAATCCTCCACATCTCCACACTCAACCCTCCACATCTCCACACTCAACCCTCCACACGCAACCCTCCACATCTCCACACTCAACCCTCCACACTCAACCCTCCACACTCAACCCTACACATCTCCACACTCAACCCTCCATACTCAACCCTCCACATCTCCGCACTCAACCCTCCACATCTCCGCACTCAACCCTCCACATCTCCGCACTCAACCCTCCACATCTCCACACTCAACTCTCCGCACTCAACCCTCCGCACGCAACCCTCCACATCTCCGCACTCAACCCTCCGCATTCAACCCTCCACATCTCCACACTCAACCCTCTGCACTCAACCCTCCACATCTCCACACTCAACCCTCCGCACTCAATCCTCCACATCTCCACACTCAACTCTCCGAACTCAACCCTCCACACTCAACTCTCCACACTCAACCCTCCACACTCAACCCTCCACATCTCCGCACTCAATCCTCCGCACTCAATCCTCCACACCTCCACACTCATCCCTCCACACTCAACCCTCCGCACTCAACCCTCCACATCTCCACACTCAACCCTCCGCACTCAACCCTCCACATCTCCACACTCAATTCTCCGCACTCAACCCTCCACATCTCCTCACTCAACTCTCTGCACTCAACCTTCCACATCTCCGCACTCAACCCTCCACATCGCCGCACTCAACCCTCCGCACTCAACCCTCCGCACTCAACCCTCCGCACTCAACCCTCCGCACTCAACCCTCCGCACTCCACATCTCCGCACTCAACCCTCCGCACTCAACCCTCCGCACTCAACCCTCCGCACTCAACCCTCCGCATCTCCGCACTCAACCCTCCGCATCTCTGCACTCAACCCTCCGCACTCAACCCTCTGCACTCAACCCTCCACATCTCCACACTCAATCCTCCGCACTCAACCCCCACATCTCCACACTCAACCCTCCGCACTCAACACCTCCACACTCAACCCTCCGCACTCAACCCTCCACACCTCCACACTGAACCCTCCACACTGAACCCTCCACAACTCCACACTGCCCAGACGATACCATTACTGTTGGAATGCAGTCACTGTTGTAATGTGGGAAACGCAACAGCCAATTTGCACACAGCAAGCTCCCACAAACAGCAACCGTGATAATGACCAGATAATCTGTTTTAGTGATGTTGGTTGAGGGACCAGTGATAACTCCCCTGCTCTTCATTGAAACAGCCGTGCGATCTTTTACGTCTCTTCCAAAAGACGGCACCTCCGACAGTGCAGCGCTCCCTCAGCACTGCACTGGAGTGTCAGCCTGGATTTCTGTGCTCAAGTCTCTGGAGTGGGACTTGAACCCACAACCTTCTGACTCAGAGGCAAGTGTGCTGCCCATTTAAAAAAAATAATATTTATTGAACATTAAGAACATTTACAACATTGTGATCGTTCCATTGTATCAGACAAATCCATTCCGCCCCTCTGCACAGCCGTTCCTCCAACACATAGTAACATCAAAATCTGAAGTTTAATTTGTTGCTTGTAACATATAATAATCTATTGTACTTTACAAATTGATCATAAAATACTATCTTTAAATTCTTTTCTGAATAAAACATCCACAGAGCCATATAATGATCTTTTAGTTTATATTTAAAATATTCTTCTCGGTTTATTCTCCTCCCCTTAAAAAAACAGAGCATTGTTTCTTTGCACAATCACAAATCTTGCCAAACTGAACATTACATTAATTGCCGCTCCACTAGACTCAGGCAGACTCTCCTGCAATCCCCATCTCAAAATCGAGTCCCACGGGATTCCCATCCTTGCTCTTCGGTCCTCACCCAGCAAGAAATCTTCACACAACTGTCGAACATAGTATTTAAAATCCTTTAACTGCAGAGATAACACCAGCAAATGGGACAGAGTCTCATCCCGCGTCCCACACACTGGGCAAGTTGCCACCTCTACTCGCCCAATCTTACATAAGACTATCACGGTAAAAATCCGGTTATGAGCCAATTTGAAATCTAGTTCAATCCATTCTGGACATTTTAAATTCGCCCACACTTCCTTCCAAATCCTGTTGAAGTCCAGCTGTGGGTATATACTCCGCTAAAACTTCTGACCAGCAGGTGTCTTAAATCTCCATTCTCTAAATACCCCGTAGAAATCTCGAGTATTACAGTTGTCAACTTGAACCAACTCCTTCCCTTTCTCCAGCAGAAAGCTTGGAAAAGCGGGACACATTTCACCTCCTTTGGAGAATTGTGTATTTATTTCTTCCATCCAATCCTGTGGCATTGCCCTCACAATCTTCTCATACATGATCGTAATTGCTTTTTCCTCTACCTCCTAATCCTCCTCCTAAACCATGTCCCTCACTACCGCTTCCGGCAACCAACCTGGAATTACCTCATATAATACACCTTTCACATATATAATACCAGCTTTTATAAAAGCTTGATTAAATAATACCTCTCCTTCAATGTTGATCCACCTGTTCAAAAATAAGGGCTGTTCTAAAAATTCCTCAGCACCTTTGGGCATAAACTGCACACTTTTAAAAATTGGACCCAAGTGTCTACAACCCCCTTATAAAACCTAGGGAGAGGTTTAATCGATTTCAAAAACATATTGTTGTATTCCATATAAAATATTCCCTGTCCTCCTATCCCACTTAATTAAAAAAATGCTGGAAACTCTTCCAAAAACTTGTATTTGACTGAAGAAATCTCTTCACCCATTTAATTCAAAAGGATTTTTTCTTCAAATCAATATCTGGGATATTGAGTCCTCCCTGATTTCGCTGTCTAATGATGGTATTGTAAACAACCAAGGCTGGTTTCCCTTTCCATAAAAACTTTACACAAGCCTCTCGGATAGACTTTTCCGCCCACTCAGGAATATCCTCCACTGTCAATAAGTACCATGGTTTCGATAGCAGGAGAGCTGCCACTATTGTCGCTCTTCCTTACACTTTCAACCACCTTCTTTCCCATCTTCACAAAATCTTTTTAATTTTCATAATCTTCGGTTCCCAATTTATTCGATCCACTTCATCCCTATCCTTCTTGCATCCCATATGCACTCCCAGAACTTCTAAAACCTCCACCACCTTAAAAGGGCTTTCCTCCAACCACTCCCCCTACTCCTTCCCACAACCAGGTATTGGGACGTACTATAATTTACTCTGGCTCCTGAAGCTCTACAATACTCCTCCACCTACTCCCACAGCTTTCCTCACTGACTCCCCATCTCTTAACGTTAAGGTCGTGTTATCTGCATATTCATCATCATAGGCAGCCCCTCAGAGTCGAGGAAGACTTGCTTCTACTCTAAAACAAGTGACTGTACAGTCCAATACGGGAATTACAGTCTCTGTCATCGGTGGGACAGACAGTGGCTGAGGGAAGGGGTGGGTGGAACTGGTTTGCCGCACGCTCCTTCCACTGCCTGCGCTTGATTTCTGCATGTTCTCGGCGATGAGACTCGAGGTGCTCGGCGCCCTCCAGGATGCTCTTCCTCCATTTAGGGCGGTCTTGGGCCAGGGACTCCCAGATGCCAGTGGGGATGTTGTATTTTATCAGAGAGGCTTTGAGGGTGTCCTTGTAATGTTTCCTCTGCCAATCCGGGGCTCGTTTGCCGTGTAGGAGTTCCGAGTAGAGCGCTTGCTTTGGGAGTCTCGTGTCGGGCATGTGGACGATGTGGCCTGCCCAGCGGAGCTGATCGAGTGTGGTCAGTGCTTCAATGCTGGGGATGTTGGCCTGGGCGAGAACACTGACGTTGGTGCGTCTATCCTCCCCATTTGCACATTGGTGTATCACCGACACCCGCCCGGAACTGGGAACCACTATCCCAACTACGCCCTGTTCCTTTTGCATCATGTAACCTAATGGTTCTTTACCAAAGTGTACAACACTGGGGACAGGGGACAACCCTGTCTCACTGATCTCTGTATTGAAAAATACTTAGATAAAAAACCATTACATTTAACACAGCTAAATGTGTTTGAACAAAAAATCTTTAACCACTCAATGACATTTTTCCCCAAACCAAATGCTTCCAAAACCATCAATAAAAACTCATGAGAGACTCTATCAAAGGCTTTCTCTTGATCCATCTTTAGCACATAAGCTTCCCTCCCACTCTCTTCCATGAGTTCTATCGCATCTCGGATTGAGACCAGAGTCAGCGATGTCCTGGCCTATAACTCCATAGGACTGAGAGGGCGAAAATATCTCCGGCATCACCTCCTTCATACGATTTGCCATAACCCTCGCCAAGATCTTATAATCCACACTTAATAATGTGATGGGCCTCCAATCCTTCAGATCCCTTATATCCTCTTTATTTTTATAAGCTAAGCTTATGATACCTCTCCTCATCGATGAGGCCAAGCTTCCCTCAGTTTTAATCTCCTTAAAAACCTCCAAAACCAATGGACTTAAAATCTTTTAAAATTCTTTATAAAATTCTGCACTTAGTCCATCAGACTCTGGGCTTCCCCCCGTCCCCCTTCATTCCACTTATTGCTACTTTTATTTCCGCTAATCCTACTTCTTTGTCACACATGCTTATCTCATTCCCCTTTAAACCCTCTTCAATAAAAGCACTAACCTTCTCCATCGCCATTGGAAATGTCTTCTTTTGCATATAACTTTTGATAAAAGCTACTAGCTGTCTCCATAATCTCCCCACTTTCATTAATGATCCTTTCCACAACCTTCAACTCTCCAATTAATGATAACCTTTGTCGCAATTTCTCTTGCTCTAGAAAATATCAAGTGCATTTTCTCCCTCCAATGCATCTTTAGCCTTTGCATGGAGAATGGCCCCTTTGCATTTTTCAGCTTGCAATAATTCCCACTCTTCCTTTAAAACCTTCCACTTAGTCTCTGCTCCCTTATCCCCTCCGTCAACTGCTTTACAGATATCTGTAAACCTTCTGTTTATATTCTCTTCTTGACGTTGGTTAGCTGTTGCTCTCTCTTTCCCATAACGAACCAAAAATGTTTTTACCTCATATTTGAAATTGTCCCACCAAACTCTTTTCTTTCAAAAATAAAGGTTCCTTCCGAACATTCTTTATTATATTTAAAATTCATTTTTAAAAGCAATTTCTTTCAGGTACTGATTGTTTAAAATTCACACCCCTGGACCGTTCTTATCTCTGCTGTTCCTAATTTTAAGAACCAAAGCTGAGTGGTCACTAAAAAATATTTTTTTATAATAAATCTCCATCACCTCAGAACTTAACCCTTCCCACATTAACACAAAATCTATTCGGCTCGGTCTTAAAACATCACTCACACAACCTCTTCTGGAGAACTCCCTTTTTATGGGGTTCCGATCCCCCCATAAATCTTTCAAATTTAAATTTGTCCTCCTTTTTACAATCATCTCTCTGGAGTTATCATCCTTAAAGGTCACCTGGGCTGAAATGTCCATCTGAGATAAAAATACATTAAATTCCCCACTATACAAGGGTTTTCCGCCTCTGCCACTTCTGTGAATAACCACCGAAAAAACTCATGGTTATAACAGTACAGGTCTGGACAGCTTCTTACTAAATGGTCGTGTCCAAGACAGCAATAGCAAACCTTCACCTGGTTAACATGCAGAACCCGGAAGTACTGCACTCCTTCCATTGTCTCGAATTTCACACTGTAGGGTAATGACTTCACCCCCTCTGGGAACACACTGCTACATAATGGGTTCCATCGGCTACCCGCATTCCAGGATAGTATCTCCTCTTTATTACTGAATAAAGTTTAATGTCCCACGACTCCAAATTTTTTATCAGCACATCGTCCTCAACATAAACCAGCATTATGATGTAATTGGCATCATGGAGACATGGCTCCATGGTGACCAAGGCTGGGAACTCAACATCCAGGGCTAGTCAACATTTAGGAAGGATAGCAAAGAGGAAAAGGAGGCGGGGTGGCGTTACTGGTTAAAGAGGAAATTAATGCAATAGTAAGGAGGGACATTAGCCTGGATGATGTGGAATCGGTATGGGTGGAGCTGCGGAATACCAAAGGGCAGAAAACATTAGTGGGAGTTGTGTACAGACCACCAAACAATAGTAGTGAGGTTGGGGACAGCATCAAACAAGAAATAAGGGATGTGTGCAATAAAGGTACAGCAGTTATCATGGGCTACTTCAATCTACATATTGATTGGGCTAACCAAACTGGTAGTAATGCGGTGGAGGAGGATTTCCTGGAGTGTATTAGGGATGGTTTTCTAGACCAATATGTCGAGGAACCAACTAGAGAACTGGCCATCCTAGACTGGGTGATGTGTAATGAGAAGGGACTAATTAGCAATCTTGTTGGGGAAGAGTGACCATAATATGGTAGAATTCTTTATTAAGATGGAGAGTGACACAGTTAATTCAGAAACTCGGGTCCTGAACTTAAGGAAAGGTAACTTCGACGGTATGAGGCGTGAATTGGCTAGAATAGACTAGCGAGTGATACTTAAAGGGTTGACGGTGGATAGGCAATGACAAACATTTAAAGATCACATGGATGAACTTCAGTAATTGTACATCCCTGTCTGGAGTAAAAATAAAACGGAGAAGGTGGCTCAACCATGGCTAACAAGGGAAATTAAGGATAGTGTTAAAACCAAGAAAGAGGCATATAAATTGGCTAGAAAAAGTAACAAACCTGAGAATTGGGAGAAATTTAGAATTCAACAGAGGAGGACTAAGGGTTTAATTAAGAGGAGGAAAATAGAGTAAAAGAGGAAGCTTGCAGGGAACATAAAAACTGACTGCAAAAGCTTCCATAAATATGTGAAGAGAAAAAGATTAGTGAAGACAAATATAGGTCTCTTGCAGTCGGATTCAGGTGAATTTATAATGGGGAACAAAGAAATGGCAGACCAATTGAACAAATACTTCAATTCTGTCTTCACGAAGGAAGACACAAATAACCTTCCGAATATACTAGGGGACAGTGGGTCTAGTGAAAAGGAGGAACTGAAGGATATCCTTATTAGGCGGAAAATTGTGTTAGGAAAATTGATGGGATTGAAGGCTGATAAATCCCCGGGGCCTGATAGTCTGCATCCCAGAGTACTTCAGTAAGTGGCCCTAGAAATAGTGGATGCATTGGTGATCATTTTCCAACAGTCTATCGACTCTGGATCAGTTCCTATGGACTGGAGGGTAGCTAATGTAACACCACTTTTTAAAAAAGGAGGGAGAGAGAAAATGGGTAATTATAGACCGGTTAGCCTGACATCAGTAGTGGGGGAAATGTTGGAATCAATCACTAAGGATGAAATAGCAGTGCATTTGGAAAGCAGTGACAGGATCGGTCCAAGTCAGCATGGATTTATGAAAGGGAAATCATGCTTGACAAAT
Organism: Pristiophorus japonicus; assembly: GCF_044704955.1. Lineage (NCBI taxonomy): Eukaryota > Metazoa > Chordata > Chondrichthyes > Pristiophoridae > Pristiophorus > Pristiophorus japonicus. The sequence continues at coordinate 73,685,185 of NC_091992.1, read as the reverse complement.
CTTCTGGAATTTTTTGAGGATGTAACTAGCAGAGTGGACAAGGGAGAACCAGTAGATGTGGTGTATTTGGACTTTCAAAAGGCTTTTGACAAGGTCCCGCCCAAGAGATTGGTGTACAAAGTCAAAGCGCATGGTATTGGGGGTAATGTACTGACGTGGATAGAGAACAGGTTGGCAGACAGGAAACAGAGAGTCGGGATAAACGGGTCCTTTTCAGAATGGCAGGCAGTGACTAGTGGAGTGCCGCAGGGCTCAGTGCTGGGACCCCAGCTCTTTACAATATACATTAACGATTTGGATGAAGGAATTGAGTGTAATATTTCCAAGTTTTGCAGATGACACTAAACTGGGTGGCGGTGTGAGCTGTGAGGGGGACGCTAAGAGGCTGCAGGGTGACTTGGACAGGTTAGGTGAGTGGGCAAATGCATGGCAGATGCAGTATAATGTGGATAAATGTGAGGTTATCCATTTTGGGGCCAAAAACACGAAGGCAGAATATTATCTGAATGGCGGCAGATTAGGAAAAGGGGAGATGCAACGAGACCTGGGTGTCATGGTTCATCAGTCATTGAAGGTTGGCATGCAGGTACAACAGGCGGTGAAGAAGGCAAATGGTCTGTTGGCCTTCATAGCTAGTGGATTTGAGTATAGGAGCAGGGCGATCTTACTGCAGTTGTACAGGGCCATAGTGAGGCCTCACCTGGAATATTGCGTTCAGTTTTGGTCTCCTAATATGAGGAAGGACGTTCTTGCTATTGAGGGAGTGCAGCGAAGGTTCACCAGACTAATTCCAGGGATGGCTGGACTGTCATATGAGGAGAGACTGGATCAACTGGGCCTTTATTCACTGGAGTTTAGAAGGATGAGATGGGATCTCATATAAACATATAAGATTCTGACGGGACTGGACAGGTTAGATGCGGGAAGAATGTTCCCGATGTTGGGGAAGTTCAGAACAAGGGGACATAGTCTTAGGATAAGGGGTCGACCATTTAGGACTGAGATGAGGAGAAACCTCTTCACTCAGAGAGTTGTTAACTTGTGGAATTCCCAGCCGCAGAGAGTTGTTGATGCCAGTTCATTGGATATATTCAAGAGGGAGTTAGATATGGCCCTTATGGCTAAGGGGATCAAGGGGTATGGAGAGAAAGCAGGAAAGGGGTACTGAGGGAATGATCAGCCATGATCTTATTGAATGGCGGTGCAGGCTCGAAGGGCCGAATGGCCTACTCCTGCACCTATTTTCTATGTTTGAAACTACCACCTCTTCGGAATACAGCAAAGATACATCCAAGTCCTTCTCACCAAACTTCAGGCTCAGTAAAAGTCTTTCCACCTCCTCTCAGCCACTGACCGTCACTTCGAATCCAACATTTGGCTTTGGTCGGCAAGCAAAGCAACTTCCCTCACCGCAGTCCTCATGTACTGCCTGGATAATATCCCAAACTCGCATCTCCTTATCCTGGCAGTGAACCACTGCCTTTTTCCAAACCTCCTGGGGTCCCAGCTCAAATCTTTGGGCCTTTTATTCTCCCTTCTCAAGACATTCCCTCCCCTGATTAAATTCACACTGGGAACATTGTCCTCTGAGGGGCCCGGCACTCCAGGCCCCTCAGCAGCATCTGACTGATGTTTATGGGCCAAAAAGGCCCTAAAATTTGAAAAAATAAGAACCCAGAAACCCACCACCAACATTCTACAAACTCACTCCAACTCCTGCAGTAATCAGCAGCACCTGCTCACTCCTAGCCCCTCCCACAGCTGACACTATATATACGTACTATTGTATAGGACATGCACTTCCTCTCCATACTTCCTGTTAATCATGCTTTTCTGTCGCTATGAAGCAAATGATGGATCCAGAGGAGGTGGGAATTGGCAACAGCATCAAAGCAGAGGGGAGGGAGGCAGAGAGGAGAAATAGGAACAGGAGTAGGTCATACGGCCCCTCGAACCTGCTCCGCCATTCAATACGATCATGGCTGATCTCATCATGGACTCAGCTCCACTTCCCCACCCGCTCCCCATAACCCTTTATCCCCTTATCGCTCAAAAACCTGTCTATCTCCACCTTAAATATATTCAATGACCCAGCCTCCACAGCTCTCTGGGGCAGAGAATTCCACAGATTTACAACCTTCAGAGAAAAAAATTCTCCTCATCTCAGTTTTAAATGGGTGGCCTCTTATTCTGAGACTATCTCCCCTAGTTTTAGTTTTCCCATGAGTGGAAATATCCTCTCTGCATCCACCTTGTCGAGCCCCCTCATTATCTTATATGTTTCAATAAGATCACCTCTTATTCTTCTGAACTCCAATGTGTATAGGCTCAACCTACTCAACCTTTCCTCATAAGCCAACCCCCTCATCTCCAGAATCAACCTAGTGAACCTTCTCTGAACAGCCTCCAATGCAAGTATATCCTTCCTTAAATACAGAAACCAAAACTGTATGCAGTATTCCAGGTGTAGCCTCACCAATACCCTGTACAGTTGTAGCAGGACTTCTCTATCCCCCTTGCAATAAAGGCCAACATTCCATGTGCCTTCCTGATCACTTGCTGGACCTGCATACTAACTTTTTGTGTATCATGCACAAGGACCCCCAGGTCCCTCTGTACTGCAGCACTTTGCAATTTTTCTCCATTTAAATTATAATTTGCTTTTCTATTATTTCTGCCAAAGTGCATAAATTTGACAGAAGGCTCCCATGGCCCGGAAATGCAGCAGAGACAGGCAGCTCGGCCCCAGGGATACGGACTCCTGCCCTGAACCTGAGCAATGTTAATTTCCTGCCCCCATTTTCCCGCCTCTGTACCTAAAAACAGGCAATTCTCTAAAATCTTCCACTTTATCATAAGAACATAAAAAATAAGAGCAAGAGACAAGAGTAGGAGTAGATCAATCAGCCCTTGGAGCCTGCATACATCCCCCTTCCCTACCCAATTACCCTCGATCCCCCTTCCCTCTCTCCATTACCCTCCATCCCCCTTCCCTCTCTCCATTACCCTCCATCCCCCTTCCCTCTCTCCATTACCCTCCATCCCCCTTCCCTCCATTACCCTCCATCCCCCTTCCCTACCCCATTACCCTCGATCCCCATTCCCTCTCTCCATTACCCTCCATCCCCTTCCCTCTCTCCCTTACCCTCGATCCCCCTTCCCTCTCTCCATTACCCTCCATCCCCCTTCCCTCTCTCCATTACCCTCCATCCCCCTTCCCTCCATTACCCTCCATCCCCCTTCCGTCTCTCCATTACCCTCCATCCCCCTTCCCTCTCTCCATTACCCTCCATCCCCCTTCCCTCTCTCCATTACCCTCAATCCCCCTTCCCTCTCTCCATTATCCTCAATCCCCCTTCCCTCTCTCCCATTACCCTCCATCCCCCTTCCCTACCCCCATTAATGAAGGTGGTGTAGCATTGCTGATTAAAGAGGAGATTAATGCAATAGTTAGGAAGGACATTAGCTTGGATGAGGTGGAATCTATATGGGTAGAGCTGCAGAACACCAAAGGGCAAAAAACGTTAGTGGGAGTTGTGTACAGACCTCCAAATAGTAGTAGTGATGTTGGGGAGGGCATCAAACAGGAAATTAGGGGTGCATGCAATAAAGGTGCAGCAGTTATCATGGGTGACTTCAATATGCATATAGATTGGGCTAACCAAACTGGAAGTAATACGGTGGAGGAGGATTTCCTGGAGTGCATAAGGGATGGTTTTCTAGACCAATATGTCGAGGAACCAACTAGAGGGGAGGCCATCTTAGACTGGGTGTTGTGTAATGAGAGAGGATTAATTAGCAATCTCGTTGTGCGAGGCCCCTTGGGGAAGAGTGACCATAATATGGTGGAATTCTACATTAGGATGGAGAATGAAACAGTTAATTCAGAGACCATGGTCCAGAACTTAAAGAAGGCTAACTTTGAAGGTATGAGGCGTGAATTGGCTAGGATAGATTGGCGAATGATATTTAAGGGGTTGACAGTGGATGGGCAATGGCAGACATTTAGAGACCGCATGGATGAACTACAACAATTGTACATCCCTGTCTGGCATAAAAATAAAAAAGGAAAGGTGGCTCAACCGTGGCTATCAAGGGAAATCAGGGATAGTATTAAAGCCAAGGAAGTGGCATACAAATTGGCCAGAAATAGCAGCGAACCCGGGGACTGGGAGAAATTTAGAACTCAGGAGAGGAGGACAAAGGGTTTGATTAGGGCAGAGAAAATAGAGTACGAGAGGAAGCTTGCAGGGAACATTAAGACGGACTGCAAAAGCTTCTATAGATATGTAAAGAGAAAAAGATTAGTAAAGACAAATGTAGGTCCCCTGCAGTCAGAATCAGGGGAAGTCATAACGGGGAACAAAGAAATGGCAGACCAATTGAACAAGTACTTTGGTTCGGTATTCGCTAAGGAGGACACAAACAACCTTCCGGATATAAAAGGGGTCAGAGGGTCTAGTAAGAAGGAGGAACTGAGGGAAATCCTTATTAGTCGGGAAATTGTGTTGGGAAAATTGATGGGATTGAAGGCCGATAAATCCCCAGGGCCTGATGGTCTGCATCCCAGAGTACTTAAGGAGGTGACCTTGGAAATAGCGGATGCATTGACAGTCATTTTCCAACATTCCATAGACTCTGGATAAGTTCCCATGGAGTGGAGGGTAGCCAATGTAACCCCACTTTTTAAGAAAGGAGGGAGAGAGAAAACAGGGAATTATAGACCGGTCAGCCTGACATCGGTAGTGGGTAAAATGATGGAATCAATTATTAAGGATGTCATAGCATCGCATTTGGAACGAGGTGACATGATAGGTCTAAGTCAGCATGGATTTGTGAAAGGGAAATCATGCTTGACTAATCTTCTGGAATTTTTTGAGGATGTTTCCAGTAGAGTGGACAAGGGAGAACCAGTTTATGTGGTGTATTTGGATTTTCAAAAGGCTTTCGACAAGGTCCCACACAAGAGATTAATGTGCAAAGTTAAAGCACATGGGATTGGGGGTAGTGTGCTGACGTGGATTGAGAACTAGTTGGCAGACAGGAAGCAAAGAGGAGGAGTAAATGGGGACTTTTCAGATTGGCAGGCAGTGACTAGTGGGGTACCGCAATGTTCTGTGCTGGGGCTCCAGCTGTTTACATTGTACATTAATGATTTAGACGAGGGGATTAAATGTAGTATCTCCAAATTTGCGGATGACACTAAGTTGGGTGGCAGTGTGAGCTGCGAGGAGGATGCTATGAGGCTGCAGAGTGACTTGGATAGGTTAGGTGAGTGGGCAAATGCATGGCAGATGAAGTATAATATGGATAAATGTGAGGTTATCCACTTTGGTGGTAAAAAGAGAGAGACAGATTATTATCTGAATGGTGACAGATTAGGAAAAGGGGAAGTGCAACGAAACCTGGGTGTCATGGTACATCAGTCATTGAAGGTTGGCATGCAGGTACAGCAGGTGGTTAAGAAAGCAAATGGCATGTTGGCCTTCATAGCGAGGGGATTTGAGTACAGGGGCAGGGAGGTGTTGCTACAGTTGTACAGGGCCTTGGTGAGGCCACACCTGGAGTATTGTGTACAGTTTTGGTCTCCTAACTTGAGGAAGAACATTCTTGCTATTGAGGGAGTGCAGCGAAGGTTCATCAGACTGATTCCCGGGATGGCGGGACTGACATATCAAGAAAGACTGTGATAGAGAATTCAAACAGGCTGCATTTAGACAGGCTGTGAAAATTCACAGACAACAAGTCAGAGATGCTCCATGCATTTCAGCCACATTGCGTTAAGTCATCAATCAACTTGATATTTTAGGACCCTTGGGTGGTGAGCCAATAAGGTCAAAGAAGGCGAGTTCTTTTCTGTAAATTGATCCATGTATAAATACAGCCATTTTGACCATGTGGTTTCAGTAAGACAAAGAAACTGGCAATCAGCCAGCAGCTTGTTACTCTCTGCCAAGATTAAAAAGTTAAAACTACCATCGGAGTTCGTATTTCATTAAAATTAAGAGATCTAACAATTTTGGCACTGCTAACAGGATCGCTGAGGAAAGAAACTGAATTTTGGACATCGGGCCTACATATTGAGGTAAGGACACCTCTTTTTAAAAAAAAAGTCCTCGGTCAAATGTCTCAATTCGCCTCTCCTTCTACGCGATTCCGAAAGCCTCCGGTTTGCGAACCCTCCGGTTGGTAGTCGGCTCGAGGTCCCATAGACGTCTAAACTTCGGCGGTGTGTTAGTTAATTAATCACCGACCTATTGATCGGCTAAAAGCCTACGACTTGAGACCCCAGTAAAGAAATGGCAGCAGGAGATAAGAGCAAAGAATTGCCTACAACTGTTAAAGGTGGGCAAGCACCACCTGAAGGTTCGCTAGATGAAATCCTCGAACAGTTGAAAGAATACATAGAGCAACAATTCAACTTATCTAAAACCTGTATTAAGATCGAACAAAAGTACGGAACCTCCAAAGGACAATGGTCCTTGGACGAGATTAAAAGGGTCTGGGGAAAAACGACCCATATGAAAAATAAAGAGCGTATTAGATGGTCCCTAGCCGTTATGGGCCAGATTCGAAACCGGAATTAAATTATAATGCGTTCCCAACATGATCGAGAATTGATCAGTACAAAGGATCAATTGCAAGCAGTTTGTGCACAACTGCGACAGAAAAAGCTTGAACTTGAAAAGCTGGAAGCGGAAGTTAAAGATCTTAAAGGTGAAATTAAAGAATGGAAAAAATCATTAGGTCAAGAGACAGTAATAGGAAAAGGAAAATGTATTGATCAATTTCCAGGGTAGCCATGTTTGGTTAAATTAAAAGCGCAAACCCGAAGACACGACCGAGGAATAGATACGGTTTCTGAATCCTCTGACAATACAGTGCGCTTTGCCCCGTTTAAAAAAAGACGAGTTGTAGTCAAATCAGAAGAGACTGCGGATGAGGGCGGAACCAAAAAAACAAAGAGAAGGGTGTACGAAGAATACTTTGTTCATGATCCGGCAGACCCAGAGAAAATTGATAAATGGTCCAAGGAATTGCTCAATCCAAAGAAAGGGGGAGTAAAAACGTGGGACCAATTGGACCGCTTAAGAAATATATATCAACTTCATCCCTGGGACGGAGTGTAAATTTTGACCATAATGGTGCCAAAAACACAGGGAAGAAAATTGCACGACAAGGTAGATGAAGCTTTGGGGCAGAATGAGCAAGAATTAGACGCAGGATGGGAAGCGATTAAACACTGGCTGCAAGCCTTCAGTCCAGCTAAGACAGACTTGGGAAAAATTGCAGCTTGCCAACAGAAAGGAACAGAGGAGGTCCTGGAGTATGACGAGCGGTTTAGATGCACGTGGCTAGAACATTCGGGTATGAATAATACGGATGAGGAAATGGATGAACAAGTGTTTGGACCCCTGAAAGCAGCTTTCGTGGCAGGTCTAAAGCCAGAACTGTCCAAAATGCTTAAGATAGTGTTACCGGACTGGGAAGGTAGAGGAACTACCTTTGCAGCATTGGTGGATCGATGTAACCAATTAGATCGGGATATGGAAGCTAAAGTCCGAGCTGTACAGGCTATGGGATGGAAATCCCAGGATTCCGATAAACAGTCATTAGGAAAATTACCCGGAAAATGTCATTATTGTGGAAAAGAAGATCACTGGGCCAAGACATGCTGGGCAAAACAGCAAGGTCGTGGCTGGGGAAGAGGATGCAGCCAGGGATACAATTCAGCCAACAAGCCAGGCTTGTCACAAGATAATGACCTCATAGAGGCATTTAAGCGACTGACAATACAACAACAGAAGGAGTTACTTGGGATAGCAAAAAACGATTAGAGCCCACCCTGGCCCCCCTCCTCGCACTAATACAACAAAGGGGAAATAGGCTATGTGAGGGTGGGCGATAAGGATGTGGACTGTCTTTTAGACACAGGGGCGGAATTAACATGCTTACCCCTACAATATGGAGACTTTTTGCTGTTGGATGTTAGGGCACGTACAGCCTATGGAGTTGGGGGCCATAAAATGGAAATTAAAAGGACAACACCGATACTTATAGGGTTGGGTCCACATGAACTAACCACGCCGGTCTGGATAGGCCCAGTAGATCAACCCCTTTTGGGAATGGACGTTCTAATCCAAGTAGATTCATCGTTGCATTTCGAGGATGGTCGGGTGACATGGTCAATTAGAACTTTGAAGAAAGAAGAATTGAAGGAACACCCGATATGGGCTAAAGATAAGAACGATTGTGGCCTACTCCAGATGGACCCTGCGTCGTTTACAGGGACCAAGCCTCCATGCACTAAACAGTATCCCATCAGTCCAACTGCCATCGCAGGAATCTTACCGGTTATTCAGCAATTGGAGAAACAAGGGGTGCTTATTAAAACGCATAGCTCCTCCAATAGCCCCGTGTGGCCGGTACAGAAATCTAATGAGACTTGGCGTTTGACTGTCGATTATAGGAAAGCTAACCAGTGTATTGATCAAAAAGCTCCTTTGGTCGCAGATCCCTCCACCATTTTTAATGCCCTCAAACCGGAACATAAATATTTCTCGGTTATAGATATGGCCAACGGATTTTGGTCGGTGCCTCTGGCACCGGAGGTTCGACAGTGGTTTGCTTTCACGGTCCAAGGACAACAGTATACTTGGACCCGGTTACCGCAGGGTTTCCACAACAGCCCTACGGTATTCCACATGGCTTTATAAAGCCATTTGCGAGAATGACCTCCCCTGTCATCCACAGTCATCCAATATGTAGACGATATCCTGCTAGCTTCAAACACGGAAGAACAGCATGAACAAGATTTACAAACTTTGCTGGATTACCTTCGGCTGAAAGGACATAAAGCCAGCATCGACAAAGCACAAATATTCCAAGAAGAGGTTGTATAACTGGGACAAAAGATTTCACAAGGAAAGAGAGAACTTACCCAGGATAGAACTGCAGCCATTCGGGCTGCTAAAAACCCACCACTATTCAGGAACTAAGGTCTTTTTTGCGATTGTGTAACTTTAACAGAAATTGGATTGACTCCTTCACACAGCTTGCTCAGCCATTGAATGATATCTTAAAGGGGAAACGTGCCTCTAAAGAAGCCATCACCCTCACTAAAGAACAGCAGGAGGCCTTCCCGAGTTTGAAAAAGGCTTTGTGTTCGGCACCGGCTCTGGGAATCCCCGACAGTGGTAAGCCATTTACCCTGTTTGTCCATGCGAAAGAAGGATATATGACAGCTATACTGACACAAGAACATGGGGATCGGCAAAGACCTATTGGCTATTATTCGGCAAAACTTATGCGGTAGCCCTCAGATGGGGAAGTTGCCATGGAAGCTACATGTCGAGCGGTAATGATCACTGCGGGTCTAGTCCTCGACCAAAAGCTGATTGTCAAGTGTCCCCACACCGTACACGCTTTGCTGTCTATGAATCGAATGTCTCAGGTGACGGCAGTTAGATGGACCCGCTGGACAGCAGTTTTGGAAGCTCCTAATCTCCATATCATCCGGGCCAGCCCGGTAAATCCCGCAACTATGCTCCCGATGTCAGAATCGAGGGAGCAAGAGGGGGGAGAATGTGAAGAGCATGACTGCGTGGAGATTTTAAAAGAAACAGAAGAAGCAGCCTTAGCAGCAGAGGAGCCTCTACACAACCCAGACCTCATCCTGTTTACAGATGGTTCCTCCTTTGTTGACAATGGTACCAGAAAAGCAGGATGGGCAGTTACAATCTTATATGAGGTAGTGGAAAAAGGATGTTTACCCTCAGGAACGTCAGCACAACAGGCCGAGTTACCGGCCCTGTCAGAAGCATGTCGAATAGCAGAAGGACAGACAGCTAATGTCTACACAGATTCGCGTTATGCTTTTGGAGTCGCTCACGACTTTGGTCTGTTATGGCGGAAAAGAGGATTCCTCACTGCTGCTGGTACACCTATCCGAAATGGAAAAGAAGTCCGAGACTTACTGGAGGCCATACAATTACCTCAGGAAGTGTCCATCCTGAAGTGTAAGGCCCATACCAAGGAAAATACCACAGAAGCACAGGGAAATGCCCTAGCCGACCAGGCAGCTAAAGATGCCGCCTCACAGGGCGTTCCTCCAGAAGAACCAACACAGATGTGCAGATTGAAAGCACTCAGGACTCTGACACGAGACCTTCAAATAATGCAAGGTGAGTGCTCCCGAGAGGAAAAATGGACATGGATTGAGGCAGGAATTAAGCTATGCGAAGATGGTGTCTGGAGACAAAGAGTTACCGACAAGCCAGTCATGCCACAAGCGCTTATGCCTTTTTTAGCCCAACAGATCCACTCGTGGGGACACTTGGCCTCACAACAGATGACGGCACGGTTCCAGAAAAGCTGGTGGGGTCGGGGATTTAAAAAACATGCCCAGCTGGTAACAGACTGCTGTGTGGTCTGCCAGAAAAATAATTCTGGACCCATCACGGTAATGCCCCAACTGAGGTCCCCTGCCCCTGTCGGACCATTCCAGCATCTGCAGGTTGATTATATATCTCTTCCTTCATGCCAAGGACACACTAACATTCTTGTCATGGTCGACAGATTCTCTAGATGGGTAGAAGCTGTCCCAACTAAAAGAGCCACAGCCAATCACACTGCAAAGGTCTTGTGTAAGGATTACATTCCCCGATGGGGAGTCCCGAGTAGCATTGACTCAGATCAGCGAACACACTTCACAGGTGCTGTCTGCCAAGAAGTCTGTAGGTTACTGAACATTACGTGGGATTTACACTGTCCTTATCATCCACAATCATCAGGACAAGTAGAGCGAATGAATCGAACTCTGAAACAACGGCTTGCCAAATATCACCAAGAAGGAACACCATGGCCCCAGGCACTACCAATAGTGCTATGTAGCATTAGGGCAACCTCGAACAGAACTACAGGTCTAAGCCCATTTGAAATTATAACAGGAAGACCCATGTCGTGCCAGGAACTATCGATTTACGGAAAGCTGATGTTCACTTAATGAGTGACACTTTGTTATCATACTGTCAGAACTTAACCAATGCTATTAGTTCTGTTTCCCGACAGGTATCGGCAGCTTGGGGTAATCCACCCGAAGGAGGACACGACATCATCCTGGGAGTCTGGGTGTATGTGAAAAAGTTGCATAAAGAACCTTTGGGTGCCAAGTGGGAGGGACCTTATCAAGTGTTATTGACCACCCAGGCAGCTGTTAAAGTCCAAGGAAAGAAAGCCTGGGTCCACACTTCACACGTTAATTGAGCACCCGTAACTGAAGCTGAAATCTAATAAGGACAATTACTTTTCGCGAAAATGTATAAATTTACTGTAGTATTGATTGTAGGTATTCTAGGCATAGGCCTACTTCTTACTAGACGACCCTCTGCACCAAAGGGAAATAGTAGAATACCAAGGGAATTACATGTAAATACCTTTTACTTTTATATTGTTTGTTTATGTTGATTAAATGTTGTTGCGACCAGGCGGCTGTAGCTGCTGTCCCGCAGGTGAGACACCTTGCAGGTCCCAGCAGACCGTCTGTACGTGGCACAGGAGTATGTTATGCTTAAGGAAAGGTTGTTTACTGGTTGAATTAAGATACTGATTTGGATTAAATTGGAATAAGGTTAATTAACCTACTAAAACCAACCTTCCATTGTGGCCACGATGGAACTCGGGTTGGTGTAAATTTGTGTGGAAGCTACTAGTCCGGACATGTGGCGAAACACATCAACAAATTTTAGAAGGAAACTCTATTAACATGTATGAAATTATTTTGTAGAATGTTTAACCAGTGATACCTGAAGTTTTATGATTCAGTTTGTGAAAGAATCAAATAGAGAATTCAAACAGGCTGCATTTAGACAGGCTGTGAAAATTCACAGACAAGTCAGAGATACTACATGCATTTCAGCCACATTGCGTTAAGTCATCAATCAACTTGACATTTTAGGACCCTTGGGTAATGAGCCAATAAGGTCAAAGAAGGCGAGTTCTTTTCTGTAAATTGATCCATGTATAAATACAGCCATTTTGACCATGTAGTTTCAGTAAGACAAAGAAACTGGCAATCAGCCAGCAGCTTGTTACTCTCTGCCAAGATTAAAAAGTGAAAACTACCATCGGAGTTCGTATTTCATTAAAATTAAGAGATCTAACAGACTGGATCAACTGGGCTTGTATTCACTGGAGTTCAGAAGAATGAGAGGGGATCTCATAGAAACGTTTAAAATTCTGACGGGTTTAGACAGGTTAGATGCAGGAAGAATGTTCCCAATGTTGGGGAAGTCCCGAACCAGGGGTCACAGTCTAAAGAAAAGGGGTAAGCCATTTAGGACCGAGATGAGGAGAAACTTCTTCACCCAGAGAGTGGTGAACCTGTGGAATTCTCTACCACAGAAAGATGTTGAGGCCAATTCACTAAATATATTCAAAAAGGAGTTAGATGTAGTCCTTACTACTAGGGGGATCAAGGGGTATGGCGAGAAAGCAGGAATGGGGTACTGAAGTTGCATGTTCAGCCATGAACTCATTGAATGGCGGTACAGGCTCGAGGGGCCGAATGGCCTAATCCTGCACCTATTTTCTATGTTTCTATGTTTCTATTACCCTCCCCCCCTCCCCCCGCGAGGCTGCGTGTTTCTGACGGGTGGGGTGGGTTAAGCGTCGGGCCAGTTTACAGTCCCGTTTAGCACAGCAGACGTGACTGTTATTTATTGTCTCAGGAGGAGTTAAGCCTATAACTATTGTACAGATCTGCAAAATGTCATCGCTACTGATCACCGATCTAGTTATTGGTTAATGAAAGGACTCGCATTTATATAGCACCTTTCACAACCGCAGCAACATTAGAATTAGGAGCAGGAGTAGGCCATTCGGCCCCTCGAGCCTGCTCCGCCATTCAATGAGGTCGTGGCTGATCTTCTACCTCAAACTCCACTTTCCTGCCCTGTCCAAAAATCTATCGATCTCTGTGTTGAATATACTGAAAGACTGAGCCGCCACAGCCCTCTGGGGTAGAGAATTCCAAAGATTCACCACCCTCTGAGTGAAGAAGTTTCTCCTCATCTCAGTCCTAAATGGCTGACCCCTTATCCTGAGACTGTGACCCCTGGTTCTAGACTCCCCAGCCAGGGAAACATCCTCCCTGCATCTACCCTGTCAAGCCCTGTAAGAATGTTGTATGTTTCAATGAGATCACCTCTCATTCTTCTAAACTCTAGAGAATATAGGCCTAGTCTACTCAATCTCTCCTCATAGGACAATCCCCCCATCCCAGGAATAAGTCTGGTGAACCTTTGTTGCACTCCCTCTATGGCAAGTATATCCTTCCTTAGGTAAGGAGACTAAAATTGTGCACAATACTCCAGATGTGGTTTCACCAGGGTCCTGTATAATTGTAGCAAGACTTCCTTACTCTCATACTCCAATCCCCTTGGAGCCAATCCAGTCAGCATGTGATTACTGTATCCCGGAGCCGGCTCCCTCACCTACCTATTGCCACGATAGGGGTCAAGAATGGCAATGCCAGGGGCAGGAGGAACAGGTAGATGTAGCGTGGGAAGAAAGGCACCTTCCAGACACTGGAGTCGCCCAGCCCAATGACGTTGGTGTAGGCGTGATGCAGCTTCACGTGGTGATACGTCCCTTTCTCCGCCGTGAATGATCCACAAACCTGGGAAAGAACAACACTTATAAACATCTCCGTTCCGTGCGCGTGGCAGTTCCAGTTTTATGAATATAATTTCGCTGAGTCTTTGGCGGGAGAGTCAATGGAAAAGGAAACGGGTTGCGGCACAAAGGGGCGGCGATCTATCATTGGTCATAGTGCTCACACCCCACAGCCAAACAGGGACATGACCAAACTAAACCCTGAGAGTAGGTCAGAGGTCACAGGATCAAACCTTGAGAATAGGTCAGGGGTCACAAGGTCAAACCCTGAGAGTAGGTCAGAGGTCACAGGGTCAAACCCTGAGAGTAGGTCAGGGGTCACAGGGTCAAACCCTGAGAGTAGGTCAGGGGTCACAGGTTCAAACCCTGAGAGTTGGTCAGGGGTCACAGGATCAAACCCCGAGAGTAGGTCAGGGGTCACAGGGTCAAACCTTGAGAATAGGTCAGGGGTCACAGGGGGAAGGGAGGGGGTGGGGAGAAGGAGGGGGTAAGGGTGGGGGTGAGAGGGAGGGGAAGGGGAGTAGGGGGAGGGGAAGGGGAGTAGGGGGAGGGGAGAGGAGTGGGTGGAGGGGAGGAGGAGTGGGGGAGAGGAGGGGAGGGGAGCAGGAGGGGGTGGGGGGGAGGGGGAGGGGGAGTAGGGGGAGGGAGGGAGAGGAGAGCGGGAGGGGGAGGGGAGGGGGAGAGGAGAGTCGGGGAGGGGGAGTGGGGGGAGGAGGTGGAGTGGGGAGAGGAGTGTGTGGGGGGAGAGGGGAGAGGAGCGAGGAGCAGGAGGGGAGAGGAGCAGGAGGGGGAGAGGGGGTGGGGGGAGGGGGAGAGGGGGTGGGGGGAGGGAACGTTGCCTCCAGTGAGAAAACAAACAACTTTGTTTTGAAACGAAGAACCGTTTGTGAAAGCCCTCAGAGACTGCATTGTGCTTGGTGTGGATATAATGGTTCACACAGGGCCAGCCAGCTGGAGCCCTGCCAGTGCTGTGTGTGTGGAGTTATCCAGCATTTCTCCCTTCGGTCACACGCCAATCCCACATTCCCACACTCACATCTGCCTCTCGCTTCCTTCCCAACTTTGAAGGATGTTGCCCCCCCCCCCCCCGCAATTTCTTGCCCCCTCCTCCCCCAAAGGGCTCTGAGTCCCGCTGGGGTACGGCTCCCCCACGGCCCCACCCAACGGACCAATCATCTCCTGGATGGGCCGGGGAGAGGCTGAAAATCAGATGCCCTTTATGCTTTTCTTAAAGACACTGAGGGCAGGCAGGGCGACGGGGAGATCAAAGGCCGGCTCATTCTCAGCTCCCCACCACAAGACCCTCACTCCCCTGTTACCCCTTACTCCGTGCCAGAGAGGGCTCGCTGATGGGTAAGGGCACAGCCGAGTGCAGAAACACACTGCTCAGAGCACAGAGGGGCCCGGTTCAATCCCCAGTTTCGGCTAATCTCAGGCGGGGCAGCAGCTGTGGCGAGTCTCGAACCGGGGGTCACAGTCTCAGGATAAGGGCCTTGAAGGGTTGGGGAGGGGAAAATCAGCCAGAATTCATGCTCCCGAACACTGCCCAGTGGGTCCTGCTGGAAAGAAAGTGAGAGTGTATGTCTGTGTGTGTGTGTACGTGAACGTGTGTGTACATAGGAGCAGGAGTCGACATACTATTATAATTATAACCTCATTATAACTGCTCAACCAATGGTGGCCGTGCCTTCAGCTGCCTGGGCCCCAAGCTCTGGAACTCCCTCCCTAAACCTCTCCGCTTCTCTACCTCTCTTTCCTCCTTCAAGACGCTCCTTAAAACCTACCTCTTTGACCAAGCTTTTGGTCACCTGCGCTAATTTCTCCTGTGGCTCGGTGTCACATTTATTGTTTTGTCTTGTTACACTCCTGTGAAGCGCCTTGGGATGTTTTACTACGTTAAAGGTGCTATATAAATGCAAGTTGTTATTATTATTATTATACAGCCCCTCCAGCCTGCTCTGCCATTCAGTGAGATCGTGGCTGATCTTCGACCTCAACTCCACTTTCCCGCCCGATCCCCATATCCTTCGATTCCCTTAGTGCCCAAAAATCTCTCTATCTCTGTCTTGAATATACTCAATGACTGAGCCTCCACAGCCCTCTGGGGTAAAGAATTCCAAAGATTCACCACCCTCTGATTGAAGAAATTTCTCCTCATCTCAGTCCTAAACGGCCGACCCCTTATCCTGAGACTGTGACCCCTGGTTATAGACTCCCCAGCCCGGAGGAAACATCCTCCCTGCATCTACCCTGTCAAGCCCTGTAAGAATTTTGTATGCTTCAATGAGATGGGGACTTGGTGCGAGTTAGGACACAGGCTGCCGAGTTTTGGATCGCCTCTAGTTTAGACCATAAATATAGTCATTTTACGATGTGATTGCCTGTGGTACCCAGGGGATTTACAGTCAACCTGAAGGGGCTTTTACTGAATCGAACAATTCATCCAGTGGTTACCATAGATTACCTAGTAACCGATTCTGATTAAACTGCATGTCCACTAGGGCACCCACTAAGGGCAACAAGAGATATAGGGCTAAGGTGGGTAGATGGAGTTAAGATTCAGATCATCCACGATCTAATTGAAGGGTAGAACAGACTTGAGGGGCCGAATGGCCTTCTCCTGCTCCTGTGTTTCCCATATTATAACAGTGACTACATTCCAAAAGTACTTCATTGGCTGTAAAGCACTTTGAGATGTCCGGTGGCCATGAAAGGCGCTATATAGATGCAAGTCTTTTTTTATGTAACGAACTTGAGGATCACACATGAGTTACACCTGCCCCTGACCTCACACATGACATTCACTGCCCGGCTCAGTAACAAGGGTTCCCCTACCTCAATAAAAAACACCGCCCACACCTTGTTCCAGGACTTGGATTGGCTGAGGGAGCTGTGACTCGCCAAGTGGCTGCCTTTCACCGACACCACGGTGTGGGCTATGCCCAGGACCAGGAAGCCCAGAGAGAGTGGAAGGAGACTGTCTGAGCCCAGCAACAGGAACCCTGCAACACAAACAGGTGTAAACATGGCCCCCGCCATCCACACATTCATCACATCTCGCCACCCCGACAACCCCCCCACACCCGCCCTTCCCCACACCCAGTCCTCCCCCACCTGCCCCCTCCAACACCTCACCACCCCCCTCACAAACCCACCACCACGCCCTGACCCCACCCACACCCAGTCCTCCCCCACCCCACACACCCCAACACCTCGCCCCCCACCCTGACCCCACCCACACCCCGCCCCCCACAACCCCCCTCACGCCCTGACCCCACCCACACCCCGCCCCCCACAACCCCCCCCACACCCCGACCCCACAACCCCCCCTCCACACCCCGCCCCCCCCACAACCCCCCCCACGCCCTGACCCCCCCACACCCCGCCCCCCCCCACGCTCTGACCCCACCCTCACCCCCACCCCCCACAGCCCCCCCCACGCCCTGACCCCACCCACACCCCGCCCCCCACAACCCCCCCATGCTCTGACCCCACCCACACCCCGCCCCCCCGACAAACCCTCCACGCCCTGACCCCACCCACACCCCGCTCACCACACCCCCCCCCCACGCTCTGACGCCACCCCCCCCACAACCCCCCCACGCCCTGACCCCACCCACACCCCGCCCCCACAACCACCCCCCACGCTCTGACCCCACCCACACCCCGCCCCTCACAACCCCCCCCACGCCCTGACCCCACCCACACCCCGCCCCCCCACAACCCCCGCTCCACACCCTAACCCCCCCCACACCCCGCCCCCCCCACACCCAGTCCTCCCCCACCCTGCACCCCCAACACCCCGCCCCCCCACTCCATGCCCCTCCACAACCCCCCCACCCCACACCCTGCACCCCGCTCCCCCACAACCCCCCCTCCACTCCCCGCCCCCCACAACCCCCCCATACCCTGACCCCACCTCCACACCCCGCCCCCCTCAACCCCCGCTCCACACCCCGCCCCCTGACCCCGAGTGTAGCTGACCCTCTGACCCCTGACCCCGAGTGTAGTCGGCACCGCCAGTCCTGGACACCGAGCGGATCTGTCACCGAGAGTGCGCGAAGTTACAGCCAACGGGGCAGCGGAGGCTGCTGTGAGGCCTCTGTGGTCATGGGACCAGGCCAGGTGGATAAGGTGGTTAAGAAGGCATACAGAATGTTTGCCTTTATTGGCCGAGGCATAGAATACAAGAGCAGGGGGGTTATGCTTTTACTGTATAAAACACTGGTTAGGCCACAGCTGGAGTACTGCATGCAGTTCTGGTCACCACATTACAGGAAAGATGTGATTGCACTGGAGAGGGTACAGAGGAGATTTATGAGAATGTTGCCTGGACTGGAGAATTTTAGCTATGATTGGATAGGCTACACAGGGTCAGGAGGTCGGTTACACTCGGGGGCAGGGGGAACAGAGGAGGCTGAGGGGAGACCTTGTTGAGGTGCAATGATTATGAGGGACTGAGCTACAGTAGATCGGAAGGACATAGTTCCCTTAGAGAGGGGTCAACCAGCAAGGAGCATAGATTTAAAGTAATTGGTAGAAGGTTTAGAGGGGATTTGAGGGGAGGTTTCTTCACCCAGAGGGTGGTGGGGGTCTGGAACTCACTGCCTGAAAGGGTGGTAGAGGCAGAAACCCTCACCACATTTAAAAAGTACCTGGATGTGCACCTGAAGTGCTGTAACCTACAGGGCTACGGACCCAGAGCTGGAAAGTGGGATTAGGCTGGGTAGCTCTTTGTCGGCCGGGACGGACTCGATGGGCCAAAATGTTCCGTGCTGTAAATTTCTGATATTCTATGAACCAGCCGGAAGAGACAGTGTTGGCCCACTGATGATGATGGCCAAGGGCAAGTTTCAGGAGCTGCTCCCCAGCGGGATCTTGGTGTGCGCAGTGGGTGGGGGAGGGAGGGGAGTAACAGGCAGAAAGTACAAACTGACCCCAGCCACGGACTGACGGCTCGATCCTAACCTCGCTGAGGTCCGTACTGTGCTACTACAGAACTGACAGACCTTCACCCGCTTAAAGATAGAGCAATGTCCTACAAACACAGCCGGTAGCCTCTCCCAATACCATGTCCCTTTAGCCCAGTGATGACTCCCTGTTCCTGCTCTCCCACTGTGCCCCGCCTCCAGTCCCACCATTAACCAATCACCGAGACCACTGTTCTCCATTGGAGGACCAAGGTGAAAGCTTCCCACGGTTAAAGAAAGAAGGAGTGCACATTTAAATAGTGTCTTTCACCAGCTTCTGACATCCCAGAGCACTTCGAAGCCAATGAAGTGTGGTCACTGTGGTAATGTGGGAAATGTGGCAGCTTACTGTGTACAGCAAGCTCCCACAAACAGCACTGAGCTCATGACCCAGATAGTCTGTTTTAGTGATTTTGGTTGAGGGAAAAATATTGGCCCGGGACACCAGGGATAACTCCCGTGCTCTTCTTCAAATAGTGGCCGTGGGATCTTTTACACCCACCTGAGAGAGCAAAGGGGCACAAACGACAGTGTGGCACTCCCTCAGTACTGCCCCTCCGACAGTGCGCGCTCCCTCAGTACTGCCTCTCCGACAGTACAGCAATCCCTCAGTACTGCCCCTCCGACAGTGCGGCGCTCCCTCAGTACTGTCCCTCCGACAGTGCAGCGCTCCCTCAGTACTGCCTCTCCAACAGTGCCAGGCTCCCTCAGTACTGCCCCTCCGACAGTGCAGCGCTCCCTCAGTACTGTCCCTCCGACAGTGCGACGTTCCCTCAGTACTGCCCCTCCGACAGTGCGACGTTCCCTCAGTACTGCCCCTCCGACAGTGCAGCACTCCCTCAGTACTGCCCCTCCGACAGTGCGGCGTTCCCTCAGTACTGCCCCTCCGACAGTGCAGCACTCCCTCAGTACTGCCCCTCCGATAGTGCGACGCTCCCTCAGTACTGTCCCTCCGACAGTGCGGCACTCCCTCAGCACTGCCCCTCCGATAGTGCGACGTTACCTCAGTACTGCCCCTCCGACAGTGCAGCACTCCCTCAGTACTACCCCTGCGACAGTGCAGCACTCCCTCAGTACTGCTCCTCCGACAGTGCAGCGCTCCCTCAGTACTGCCCCTCCGACAGTGCGACGTTCCCTCAGTACTGCCCCTCCGACAGTGCGACGTTCCCTCAGTACTGCCCCTCCGACAGTGCAGCACTCCCTCAGTACTGCCCCTCCGACAGTGCGGCGTTCCCTCAGTACTGCCCCTCCGACAGTGCAGCACTCCCTCAGTACTGCCCCTCCGATAGTGCGACGCTCCCTCAGTACTGTCCCTCCGACAGTGCGGCACTCCCTCAGCACTGCCCCTCCGATAGTGCGACGTTACCTCAGTACTGCCCCTCCGACAGTGCAGCACTCCCTCAGTACTACCCCTGCGACAGTGCAGCACTCCCTCAGTACTGCTCCTCCGACAGTGCAGCGCTCCCTCAGTACTGCCCCTCCGACAGTGCGACGCTCCCTCAGTACTGTCCCTCCGACAGTGCAGCACTCCGTCAGTACTGCCCCTCTGACAGTGCAGCGCTTCCTCAGTACTGCCCCTCCGACAGTGCGCGCTCCCTCAGTACTGCCTCTCCGACAGTACAGCAATCCCTCAGTACGGCCCCTCCGACAGTGCGGTGCTCCCTCAGTACTGCCCCTCCGACAGTGCGGCCCTCCCTCAGTACTGCCCCTCCGACAGTGCGGTGCTCCCTCAGTACTGCCCCTCCGACAGTGCAGTGCTCCCTCAGTACTGCCCCTCCGACAGTGCGGCACTCCCTCAGTACAGACCCTCCGACAGTGCGGTGCTCCCTCAGTACTGCCCCTCCGACAGTGCAGCGCTCCCTCAGTACTGCCCCTCTGACAGTGCGGCGCTCCCTCAGTACTGCCCCTCCGACAGTGCGCCGCTCCCTCAGTACTGACCCTCCGACAGTGCGGCGCTCCCTCAGTACTGCCCCTCCGACAGTGCGGCGCTCCCTCAGTACTGCCCCTCCGACAGTGCAGCGCTCCCTTAGCACTGGCACTGGGAGTGACAACCTGGATTATGTGCTCAAGTCTGTGGACTGGGACTTGAACCCACGACCTCTGACTCAGAGGCGAGAGTGTTACCCACTGAGCCAAGGGAGGAGTTAATCTTGGATTTAAGATTACTACTAGCAACAAAGGAGGAGGAGGGCAGAAGGAATTTTTCACACAAAGGGGTTTTAGAAAATGGAATCCAGTATTGCAGTTAACAACTGAAAGGAACGCTTGAAAAGGAAAATATTGCAGGGTATGGGAGGACGGGCCGAGAAATGGGCTTGGACTGGAGTGTGGGTGTCGCAGTGACACCGGCCTGGGGCTGATGGACCCTCCCGTGCTGAAATTCTTTACCCTGCTCCCAGCCTCCATTTTACAGCAGAAAGCAACTTAGCAAAACAATTGCAATTTGACTGGCCAGTTTTGCATCCTTGATAAAGTGCGACATCCCCACCGACATCTGGGAGTCCTTGGCCAAAGACCGCCCTAAGTGGAGAAAGTGCATCCGGGAGGGCGCTGAGCACCTCGAGTCTCGTCGCCGAGAGCATGCAGAAACCAAGCGCAGGCAGCGGAAGGAGCGTGCGGCAAACCTGTCCCACCCACCCCTTCCCTCAACCACTGTCTGTCCCACCTGTGACAGAGACTGTAATTCTCGTATTGGATGGTTCAGTCACCTGAGAACTCACTTTTGGAGTGGAAGCAAGTCTTCCTCGATTCCGAGGGACTGCCAATGGTGACGAAGGTTTGTAGCCTGCCATCAGACAGGGATATGATGCGGGACGATGGAGGGGATTGTGGGGACAAGCGGTCACTGGTTGTGGCCCCTGGAGGGGAGGCAGACTCTGTGGTGGGGCGACAGGCCAGTCCGTCTGGAAAAAACCCTCCCCCCACTCCCTGGCCCCCCGTTCCCCTCATTGTGCTGCTCAATCACTCCCTCAAGTCTGCCTTCGATCCCGTGTCCCCAGTAAACCCACTCTGCCCCATCTCCCAGGTATGGCTCCCATTTCATTCTCTCAAGTCCAATGGGTGCAGACACGACTGTATCTGGTGCACACCAGCAGGAGTCCATTCTCTGCTCCCATCAGTCTGAATCTTGCTACGTAACCAAGCCGACGTAACTCGACTTTCCATGGCTGCCGCTCCGGACACGAGCCCATCACTTCTTGTCTCCTTACCCCTCCCTGACCCCTCTCTCCTGTCGTCGAGCCGTCTTTCATCTCTCCCCTCTCGGCTACTCTTCCTCCTCAAATCCCGACCCCAACCCTTCATTACTCTTCGACCTTCCTGCTCTCTTGCGGCCGTCCCAGGCTCCACTCCCTCCTGGATAAGCCCACAGCTTCCCTCTATGCCTCTCTTGGCATCCTCCGAAGGGCCCACCGTGACACTCGTCGCTGTCTCCTCATGAACAGAATCCCCGACTGTCCCATCCTCTCTCACCAACCTTACCGCCCAGCTTGCCCGGGGGTGGGGGGGGCTAACCTTGGCAATCTCTCCCTGTCCAACTCACCCCCTCATCGGTATCATGGCCCTAACGTAAACCTGGCTGAGGGGTGATGTCACTTTCCCATTAACGAAGCCTCCCTGCCCGGCTATACCTTCCACCACTTGCCCCGCCCAGACCGCCGTGGTGGCGGTGTGGCTCTCCACCAAATCACACCTTGGTCTGTCCCCCGACACCTCCGCCACCTTCTCCTCTGTCATGTATTCAACTGTCATTGTAACCCATGTATAAGCTGACCTAAGTTGTACACCTTGAGAACACTGACCCTTGGCATTCACATGCTGCAACACACACCCGACCCCATTGGACGACGTATCACACGTTAAAACTAGTTTCTTACATGGGTCATATAACGTTAACAGTTTGTTGGAGCAGAACAAATTGCGTGCTCTATCAAAAGCCCTCTCCTGGCTGTCCCCCCAGACCCAATCACGACCTTTGCGTAGGAGCACATGTAGCGGCTCTAACAGCTTGCTCAATTTGAGAAGAAAGTTGCCAAAATAGTTCAGGAGCCCCAGGAATGAAGGCAGCTCCGTCGTGTTACGGGGTCTGGGTGCTCTCTGGATCGCTTCAGTTTTGGACGCAGTAGGGCTGATCCTGTCTGCTGCTACCCTCCTCCCCAGGAATTCTACCTCTGGAGCCAGGAATATGCACTTCGCCTTTTTCAGTCGCAGCCCTACCCGGTCCAGTCTGTGTAGCACCTCCTCCAGGTTGTGGAGGTGTTCTTCAGTATCGTAACCCGTGATGAGGATGTCGTCCTGAAAAACCACCGTCCCTGGAATCGACTTGAGACTTTCCATATTTCGTTGAAAGATCGCGGCGGCCGAGCGAATCCCGAACGGACATCTGTTGCACTCAAACAACCCCTTGTGTGTCGTGATGGTGGTCAGCTTCTTCGACTCACTCGCCAGCTCCTGGGTCATGTAAGCTGAGGTCAGGTCCAATTGTTTGCCACCGGATAGCGTCACAAAGAGGCCCTCTGCTCTCGTTAGCGGGTACTGGTCTTGGAGTGACACCCGATTGATGGTGGCCTTGTAATCGCAACATTTCCTGACCGACCCATCCGCCTTGAGCACCGGCACGATCGGGCTCGCCCAGTCACTGAATTCGACTGGTGAGATGATGCCTTCCCTCAGCAGACGGTCCAATTCACATTCTATCTTTTCCTGCATCACGTACGGCACCGCTCTGGCCTTCTGTACTGGCCTGGCGTCCGGGTTTATGTGAATCACTATCTTGGTCCGCATGAAAGTGCCGATGCCGGGTTGAAATAATGAGTCAAATTTGTCCAGGACCTGTGAGCATGATACTCGCTCCACAGAAGAAATTGCATTGACATCGCCCCATTTCCAGTTCATGACAGCAAGCCAACTCCTCCCCAGTAGTGCGGGACCATCCCCCAGGACAATCCAGAGTGGCAATCTGTTCTCTGAATCTTTGTGGGTCACGACTACCGTGGCGCTGCCTAGCACCGGAATGATCTCCTTTGTATATGTCCGTAGCAGTGCGTCAATCGGCAATAATTTTGGACACCCACAACCTTTCGAACTGTTTGATACTCATCAGGGACTGGCTGGCCCCCGTGTCTAGCTCCATTAATACTGGGATGCCATTGAGAAGCACTTTCATCATTATTGGTGGCGTCCTGGTGTATGAACTGTATACGTGCTCCACATGAACTCGCTGAACTTCAGCTTCTAGTGATTTCCTCCAGTATTCATTTGGCCTCGTAGGGCTTACATTGGGCCCGTCCTCCTCGTACATCAGCCTGGCTGCAGGCTTCCTGCACATACGTGCCAAGTGACTGCTGACGTTGCAGTTTCTGCAGGTATATTGCTGATACCTGCAAGCTCTGGCTGGGTGTTTGCCTCCACACCTCCAGCATGAGCTGGAGGCCCCGTTGTTGGAAACAAAAGATCCATTACCAGTCGATCGTCTCTGACCGTCTCTGTAACTGTCCTTAAGCACAGAGTCAGTTTCCACATGTACGCAGACATCTCTCCGCTCTACCTCACCAGCACCTCCCTCGACCCCTCCACTGTCGCTGATTTATCAACAGCTTGTCCGACATCCAGCATTGGGGGAGAAGAAATTTCCTCCAACTAAACTTTGGGCAGACTGAAGCCGTTGTCTTCTGTCCCCGCCACAAACTGCGTTCCCTGGCCACCATTTCCATCCCTCTCCCTGGCATCTGTCCGAGGCTGAACTGACCCCATATCCTCTCCATCACCAACACCGCCTACTTCCACCTCCGTAACATCGCCCGTCTCCGCCCCTGTCTCAGCTCATCGGCTGCTGAAACCCTCATCCATGTCTTTGTTACCTCCAGACAAAATTATTCCAATTGCTCTCCTGGCTGGCCTCCCATCTCCCTCCCTCCAAACCTCCAGCTCATTCAAAACTCTACCAACTGTATCCTAACTTGCACCAAGTCCCGTTCTCAGGTGGATGTAAAAGATCCCACGGTAATATTTCGAAGAAGAGCAGGGGAGTTATCCCCGGTGTCCTGGGCCAATATTTATCCCTTGATCAACATAACAAAACCAGATTATCTGGGTCATTATCACATTGCTGTATGTGGGAGCTTGCTGTGCGCAAATTGGCTGCCGCATTTCCCACATTACAACAGTGACTGCGTTGGCTGTAAAGCGCTTTGGGACGTCCAGTGGTCATGAAGTGCGCTATATGAATGCAAGTCTTTCTTTTATAAATAAGTTGATGATAATACAACCTGTCTCAAGTACACTCCAGGCCGACGAATCTCTGACAGCACAGACATGGACCCTTGTACCGGGAATCGGTATCATTGGCTAGAGATTCTCACCAAACATCTGTGACCGCCAGTATCTCTCCGCCCTGGGACCCCCCCCCACATCTGCCCTGGGACCCCTCCTCTTCCCTGGGGCCTCCAACTCCGCCCTGGGGCCCCCACCTCCGCCCTGGGGCCCCCACCTCCGCCCTGGGACCCTCACCACCCCCGCTAACTCTTGCAGGGGATTGTTGCTGCAGCGTCCCATGGCCAGTAGTCTGTGAGCCCAGCTATTCAGCTGTTTTGGCATCACGATAGAGCCCGACAAAGGTTCCAAAAGTTTCCTGCAGAGGTCCCTTGATAGGGATCAGGAGCAGGAGGCCAAACCCAGAAACACCAAGGGCATGCCCGACCCCTCACCCCCAACCCCTCACCCCCAACCCCTCACACCCGACCCCTCACCGCCAACCCCTCACACTGACCCTTCACCCCCGACCCTCACAGCCAACCCCTCACTCCCAACCCCTCACCCCCGACCCTCACACCTGACCCCGCACCCCGACCCCTCACCCCTGACCCCCAACACCTGTGAGGAGCTAAAGGAATTGTTTTTTTATTAAGTTAACAAACCACGAGATTCTGTGCAGTCACTCACTGTCCCTGAGCAAAGTTTCAAATTGTTCTGGAATATTCTCATTGACCTTCTATGTCCTCAATGTTACTGAACTCTCACTTGCAATAAAGTCCTCTCTTGATCTGATTTTGCAGTGAGACAGTCCCTCACTGAAGGTGGGTTAAGGGTGTAAGCCACACTCGGATATTCCCCTCAGGGCCGGGCTTTCCCTGTGAGCCAGGCACTGAGAATTGGCGGCTATTAAACCAGGGAAGGCACACACAGAAACACACACTCACACACAGAGACACACAGAGACACACTCACACTCACACACAAACACACACAGCGAGACGCATACACACTCACATACAGAGACACACACACACAGAAACACACACACACACAGACACACTCACATAGACACACACACAGACACATACACACACAGAGACACACAGAGACGCACACACACTCACACACAAACACACACAGCGAGACGCACACACACACACATACAGAGACACACACACAGAGACACAGACACACACAGACACATACACACACACAGACATACACAGAGATACACACACACACACAGACTCACACAGACACATACACACATACACAGAGATACACACACACACACAGACTCACACAGACACACACAGAGACGCGCACACACTCACACACAAACACACACAGCGAGACGCACACACACTCACATACAGAGACACACTCACACAGAGACTCACACACACACAGACTCACACACAGACACTCACATACACACTCACATACAGACACAGACACACACACACTCACAGAGATACACACACACAGACACAAACACTCACGCACACTCACAGACACAGACACACACAGACACGCTCCCTCCCTCACACACCCTGAGACAGTGCTGAGCGACTGATGGTGCTGCGGGGAGTCACTGACCTGCTGGGGCGATGCTCAGTGCCAGGGTGAGGATGGTCCAGTCTACCCCGTGCCTCTCCCACCAGCTGCAGCTGCGGGTCTCTCTCTGCACCAGGGCTGCCAGCTCCTGCATTCGGCTCTCGCCATCGGCCCACTGCTCCTCGCCAGACATCCCCATGCTCACTGCTCCACACTCACACTAACTTCGTAACTACAGGGCAGGGGGAGGGGCAGGGGAGGGGGAGGGGAGACAGGGGCGTGGGAGAGAAGGGGGAGGGAGGGGAGACAGGGGACGGGGAGGGGAGGGGGAGAGAAGGGGAGGGGCAGGAGGAGGGGGAGGGTGGGAGAGGAGCAGGGAAGGGAGGGGGAGGGGGGAGGGGAGGGGAGGGGGAAGGGGCGTGGGAGGAGGGGAGGGGAGGGGAGGGGGGAAGGAGAGGGGGGGCGCGAGGGGGGCCATGGGAGGGGGAGGAGCAACAGGAGGGAGGGGGTGTGGGAGGGGAGGAGCAGGAGGAAGAGTGAGGGGAGGGGCAGGGAGAGGGGAGGGGTGTGGAGGGGCAAGGAGAGAGGGAGGGCAGGAAGAGGGAGTGGGGTGTAGGGCAGGGGGCAGGGAGGAGAGAAGGGGGTGGGGCAGGGGATGGGGGAGGGAGGGTGGGAGAGGGGCAAGAGGAGGGAGGGGAGGGGTGGTGAGGGAGAAGTGGAGGGGGGAGCGAGGGAGAGGGGAGACGAAGGGGCGTGTGATGGGAGGGGCAGAAGGAGGGAGAGAGGGAGAGAGGGAGGGGCAGGGCAGGGTGAGGAGGGGAGGTGAAGGGAAAGGGGAGGGGATAGAGGTGATGTGAGGGGGAGGGGAGGAAAGAGGAGGCGGGGCAGAGAGAGGGGAGGGGTGTGGGGGAGGGGGAGTG
This sequence comes from Pristiophorus japonicus, assembly GCF_044704955.1. Taxonomy (NCBI): domain Eukaryota; kingdom Metazoa; phylum Chordata; class Chondrichthyes; family Pristiophoridae; genus Pristiophorus; species Pristiophorus japonicus. Next base: position 73,657,812 of record NC_091992.1, on the reverse strand, counting down.
AAGGTGAGGTCGAGGGGGTGTTGGAGTGGAAGGAGGGGCGAGGGGAGGGGAGGGAAGAGGGAGTTTGGGAGAGGCAGGTGGAGGGGAGGGGTAGGGCAGGGGAGGAGCGGCAAGGGTGGGGAGGGGCAAGCGGAGAGTCAGAGGGATGGGGAGGGGCTGGAGGAGGGAAGGGAGGAGCAGGAGGAGGGGAGAGGGGAGCGGAGAGCTGGGGAGGTGATGGTAGGGAGAGGGGTTGGTGAGGTGAGGGGCAGGGGAGGGTAAGGGGAGAGTGGAGGGGAGAGGAGGAGAGGAGATGCGAGAGGAGGGGTATGGGAGGGGAGGGAAGAGGCAAGGGGAGGGGAGAGGGGGAGGTGCAGGACGAAGGGCAGAGGAAGAGAAGGGTGGGTGAGGATGAAGGGTGGGGAGGTGGAGGGGAGAGGAGGGAGGGGGATGTGGAGGGGAAGGGCAAGGAGAGGGGAGAGGTGGAGGAGGAGCAGGAGGAGGGGAAGGAAGTGGGAGGGGCAGGGAGAGGGAGGTGAGTGGATGGGGGCTGGAGGAGGGGGGAGTGGAGGGGGTGGAGAGGCGAGGAAAGGCAAGGAGGGAAGGATAGGGGGCAGGATGAAGGGCAGGGAGAGGGGAGGGAGGGGGGAAGGAATGGAAGGTGGAGGTGCTGTGGAGGGGAGGTGGAGGGAGAGGAGAGGGGGAGTGGAGGGGAGCAAGGGAAGGGGTAGAGGGGAGGGAGAGGGTGATGGGAGGGGGAAGTGGGGAGGGGGAGGAGTGGAGGGAGAGGGTGATGGAAGGGGAGGTGGGGATGGGAGGGGCGGGATAGGGAGAGGCGGCGGTGGAGGGAGGAGATCGAGGAATGGGATGCGGGAATGGGTGCGAGAGGTAGAGGTGAGAGGAGGGGGAAGGGGAGCAGTGGGTTATGGATGGGAGGGGGAGAAGAGGTGGGGGTAGAGGGACTGGAAGGGAGAGTGGAGACGGAGAGAGTGGGGGAGGGGAGGGAGAATGGGAGGAGGAGAAGAGTGGGAAGGGCAGGGGGAGCTGAGGGTGAGGGGATGGCTGGGAAGGGAGGAGACAGAGGAAGTGGAAGCAGGGAGGGGAGGGAAACTGGAGGGAATGGGGGGAAGAGGGGAAGTGAGAGGAGGGGGAAGGGGAGCATAGATGGATGGATGGGAGGTGGGGGGAGAGGGGAGGTGAAATGGGGTTGAAAGGACAGGGGTTGGAGGTGGTGACGGACGTGTACTGGGAGTGAGTCACATGGTACAGTGTCACATGGTACAGTGTCACTGGGGGCATCACATGGTACAGTGTCACATGGTACAGTGTCACTGGGAGTGTCACATGGTACAGTGTCACATGGTACAATGTCACTGGGAGCGTCACATGGTACAGTGTCACATGGTACAGTGTCACTGGGGGCATCACATGGTACAGTGTCACTGGGGCATCACATGGTACAGTGTCACTGGGGGCATCACATGGTACAGTGTCACATGGTACAATGTCACTGGGAGCGTCACATGGTACAGTGTCACATGGTACAGTGTCACTGGGGGCATCACATGGTACAGTGTCACTGGGGCATCACATGGTACAGTGTCACTGGGGGCATCACATGGTACAGTGTCACATGGTACAATGTCACTGGGAGTGTCACATGGTACAGTGTCACTGGGGGCATCACATGGTACAGTGTCACATGGTACAGTGTCACTGGGGGCATCACATGGTACAGTGTCACATGGTACAGTGTCACTGGGAGTATCACATAGTAGTTTCACTGGGAGCGTCACATGGTACAGTGTCACATGGTACAGTGTCACTGGGGGCATCACATGGTACAGTGTCACATGGTACAGTTTCACTGGGAGCATCACAGTAGTTTCACTGGGAGCATCACATGGTACAGTGTCACATGGTACAGTGTCACTGCGAGCGTCACATGGTACAGTGTCACATGGTAGTGTCACTGCGGGCGTCACATGGTACAGTGTCACATGGTACAGTGTCACTGGGGGTGTCACATGGTACAGTGTCACTGGGGGTATCACATGGTACAGTGTCACATGGTACAGCGTCACTGACAATGTCACATGGTACAGTTTCGCTGGGAGTGTCACATGGTACAGTGTCACATGGTACAGTGTCAGATGGTAGTGTCACTGGGGACGTCACATGGTACAGTGCCACTGGGGGCATCACATGGTACAGTGTCACATGGTACAGTGTCACTGGGAGCGTCACATAGTACAGTTTCACTGGGAGCGTCACATGGTACAGTATCACTGGGAGCGTCACGGGGTACAGTGTCACATGGTACAGTGTCACTGACAGTGTCACATGGTACAGTTTCACAGGTTGCGCACATGGTACAGTGTCACATGGTACGGTGTTACTGGGAGTGTCACATGGTACAGTGTCACATGGTATAGTTTCACTGGGAGTGTCACATGGTACAGTGTCACTGGGGGCATCACACGGTACAGTGTCACATGGTACAGTGTCACTGCGAGCATCACATGGTACAGTGTCACATGGTACAGTGTCACTGTGGGCGTCACATGGTACAGTGTCACATGGTGCAGTATCACTGGGGGTGTCACATGGTACAGTGTCACTGGGGGTATCACATGGTACAGTGTCACATGGTACAGTGTCACTGCGAGCATCACATTTTTTTTTTGAAATTCGTAGCCAATCGTTCCAATTCTTTGTCAAATCACAAACGCCAGAGGTCACCTTGCACACGCCAAGGATCACTCTGCGCCAATGCTCTTAGCCAAAAGGCCTAGAGCCACTGCACCGTTCCTGGAAGTACTGCAATACCAGGTTCGTGCCATGGAGGTGGATGGGTCAGGTCCCCCACACAACACCGTGGAGGTGGATGGGTCAAGCCACCCCACCCACCTCCTACCTCACTGCGAGCATCACATGGTACAGTGTCACATGGTGCAGTGTCACTGGGGGCATCACATGGTACAGTGTCACATGGTAGTGTCACTGGGGACGTGACATGGTACAGTGTCACATGGTACAGTGCCACTAGGGTGTCAGATGGTACGGTGTCACATGATACAGTGCCACTGGGGGCGCCACATGGTACAGTGTCACTGGGGGCATCACATGGTACAGTGTCACATTGTACAGTGTCACTGCGGGTGTCACATGGTACAGTGTCACATGGTACAGTGCCACTGGGGGTGTCACATGGTACAGTGTCACATGGCACAGTGCCACTGGGGGCGTCACATGGTACAGTGTCACATGGTACAGTGTATTTTCTGTTCCCTCTCCAGTGACTCTACATATTTTATTATATAGCGCAGTGAATGTGGAAGACAGGGGAAGTCAGCGTCTCGGTTTTATGTCCCATCCGAATGACGGCACGTCCGACAGTGCAGCTCTCTCTCAGTACTGCACTGGAGTGTCAGCCGAGACTTTTGTGTTCCAGCCTCTGGAGTGGAACTTGAATTTAAACTCAAAAATCTAACCTGACATTCTGTTGCAATGGTGAGGGAGTGTTGCACTGACGGAGATGACATCTCTCAGATCAGATGTTATACTGAGGCCCTGTCTGCTCTCTCAGGTGAGCGTAAAAAAATCCTGTGCCACTATTCAAAGAACAGGGTTGTTCTCCCAGATGTCCTGGCCAATATTTATCCCTCAACTAACATCGCTAAAAACATCCTGGTCATTATCACATTGCTGTTGGGGGGAGCTTGCTGTGCGCAAATTGGCTGCCGTGTTTCCCACTTTACAACAGTGCCAACACTTCAAAAGTACTTCTTGGTTGTGAAGCACTTCGGGCCATCCTTAAGTAATGAAAGGCGCCATATAAATGCAAATATTTCTCTATATACACTCCCGAAGCGAGGCTTCCCCTGGGAGTGCGTCAGCAGCCTGGAGCTCAGTGTGAGCCACTACCTATAAAGGTAGCGGTGAGTGTAACTATGTGTGTGCATGTATGCACCAGCCATTGCTGGGAGCTGGGGGAAGCAGTAAGTGCATCCGCCAAGGGTATTGTAACCAGCCGCCACAGGCTGTGCTGCTCCCCGCGAATCGGGCGGGCAATCAGCAACACTGGCATCATGCGCTATTGGAAAATGGGCCCTAAAGTGTTCTCTTGTAATGTGGCGTTACTTTTCCCTTTAACCGAACCATGTCTCATCCGTGCCTTTATCTCTAGACTATTCCAATGTTCTCCTGGATGGTCTCCCACCTTGAACTCTTCCAAAACTCTGCTGCCCGTATCTTAACTTGCACCAAAAGAAATGTCTTCTCTCAGAGGGTTGTAAATCTGTGGAATTCTCTGCCCCAGAGAGCTGTGGAGGCTGGGTCATTGAATATATTTAAGGTGGAGATAGACAGATTTTTGAGCGATAAGGGAGTAAAGGGTTATGGGGAGCGGGCAGGGAAGTGGAGCTGAGTCCATGATCAGATCAGCCATGATCTTATTGAATGGCGGAGCAAGCTCGAGGGGCCAAATGGCCGACTCCTGTTCCTATTTCTTATGTTCTTCATCCAGCAGCCCTGTGCTCGCTGACCTACATTGGCTCCTGGTCCAGCAACACCTCAAATCCCTCCATGGTCCTCGCCCCTTCTCTATCGCTTCTCACGCCATACAACCTTTTGCCATCCCTGTACTCCTTCATTTCTAGCCTCATGTACCGTGTCTTCAGCTGCCTAAGCTCCAAGCTCTGGAATTCATCCCCTAAACCTCCCCACCTCTACCTCTCTCTCCTTTAAGATACTCCTTATAACCTACCTCTTTCACCTGTTCTAATTTCTCCCTCCTGTGAAGCGCCTTGGGATGTTTTTCTATGTTAAATGCACGATATAAATCATATCATCCAAGTTATTATCGTTGAACTACCCTCTATTCACAGGTAACCATGGAGTCAGCAAGAAAGGCCACACAACCAGGCTCTTAGTTTGCAAAGTCTTTAATTAACAAAAAGATTTCCACTGGCAGTTTGTAACATAATGCACACAGTTCGTTACTGACATCAATCAATTATTTCCACACTCACCCGGCAGACGCTACCTCAGCTTGCACTCACCCATACAGTGCACATAATCGCCACCACACAGTACACCAATATCTCATCACAAACACTATCTTCTGGTTAACTTTGGCCTTGGCTTTCTGCTTGTGTTGAGGTTGTCAGATCAGGTTCGCCATTCTATCACCCCACCCAAGAAATGGCCACCCCTGGAAGTGCCGACTTTTGGGCAAACAGCCACCCAGTACCTCACCCATTCCTCTGTGTTCAGGGAGCGTTTCTAAGTTGATCAACCAAGGAGGTGATCAGGAGCAGGAACACTGCCTGATGGTTCTCCCTCCACACCTACCAGCACCCGTTGACGCCAGCTAACTCAGGACTGATTTGGGTTAGATCCTGGGATCTCCCTGGCTCAGGGCTGATCTGGGTTAGACCCTGGGATCTCCCTGGCTCAGGACTGATTTGGGTTAGACCCTGGGATCTCCCTGGCTCAGGGCTGATCTGGGTTAGACCCTGGGATCTCCCTGGCTCAGGGCTGATCTGGGTTAGACCCTGGGATCTCCCTGGCTCAGGGCTGATCTGGGTTAGACCCTGGGATCTCCCTGGTCAGCCTGGCTCAGGGCCACACAGGGAGGTGCCTTTACTCACTGAAGCATCGGAGAGTTCGGCAAATCACCCTTTCTCCTTGTGCGTCTCTTTATTGAATGAGACACCAGATTCTCGTTGCACATTCTGCAGAGAGGCTCCCGGACTGAACAATGGTGCATCGAGGTGTCTTCATCCGAGCCTTTTCATCTTCAAATGAAGAATGCAATGAACAGATGATGTAGGAAAGGAGGTCGCGGCATGGCCATCCCTGGCTTCAGCTTAAACAAAACTCCGGTGAATATTCTGAATGGTAAAAGGGGAGATGGGTGGAATTATTCCCTCGGCTTCCCAACTGGACAAAGAGCTGCTCACTACTTCATTCACCTCACAACATCCGCCGCTCCCAGCTTGCAAAGACACAGCTGAGCCGTGCAGGCAGGTGCCCAGTCAAATGCCCCAAGCACCAGCCTGGTCTGACAGTGGACCATCAAACAGGAGGTGTTCATCCTCAGGGTGTGGGCGTCACTGGCTAGGCCGGCCTTTATTGCCCATCCCCAGTTGCCCTGAGAAGGGGTGGTGAGCCGCTTCTTGAATCGCTGGTGGTGGTTGATACAACTGAGTGGCTTGCTGGGTCACTTCAGAGGGATGATAAGAGTCGATCACGTTGGCGTGAGACTGGAGTTAGACCAGAGCGGGTAAGGACGGCAGGTTCCCTTCACTAAAGAACATCAGTGAACCAGTTCTGTTTTTACGACAATCCGACAGCTTCATGGTCACTTTTACTGAGAGCAGTTTTTTATTGCAAGATTTTAATTTTCTTTTTAAACTGAATTCAAATTGTGAAACTGCCAGATGTTAGCCATTAGGTGCCTGCAGCTGGAGTTGTGCGCCCTTGGGCCTTGTCCCAGTACAATGTCCCAACCAACAGCCTGGTGTGAGGGTGGGCCATCAAACAGGAGGTGCCAGCTCTAACCAGCAGCGGCCCACACGCCTGTATCTGCTGCTGGGTTGTTTGCCAGTGCGGGTGGGACCATGGACGGAAAGGTCGAGTTCAGTGTTGCTCATCCCCCAGCCTGGAATTGGCATTCTGCTTGTGCAGCAAACCCAAACCCACTCTCCCAGCAGAAGTTAGCTCCTGCGGTAACCCTTTTGTTTCACTGATGTCCGCCTCTCTCCCACCTCCCCTCCCCCCGAAGGCGCTGACTCGAGGCACTAACCCATAGGCACCAGGTGTCCCGGGGTAGCTCACTCAAGTGAACACACTCCCTGCACCGACACATCACTCCGCTCCCCTCACATCAGCCATGCCCAGCAGACGGTGGGCGGATCTCCTCAATCATGGCATCGCAGGAGTTACACAAGATGCCAGCTCTCTGCTGTCCCAAACCAGGAACAGGAAATGACTGAGACACAGCAAGTGACATTTAGTTCTGACGAAGGGTCACAGACCCGAAACGTTACCTCTGTCTCTCTCCACAGATGCTGCCTGACCTGCTGAGATTTCCAGCATTCCCTGTTTTTATTTTAGAATGATGGGGCATTGAGTAGCATGTACCTGGCCTTTAATATCAATTGCAGATGAGCATTGCCCCCTCCCCAGCCCGATTGTGTCGAAGCTCACCGAATCTCCCATAGATTAATGCTGAGTTCACAAGCAGGGAGCCTGTTCTGAAACCTCGTCACTGCAGACTATAGCACTGTTTAAAATCAGTAACTCAGAAAGAACCAGTCATTTGGTTGTGTCGCTGGTGATTTGCACCAACACACCTTGCACTTCCCTGGAAGACTCGTGCATGTTACACCCAGGTGAACAGTTTCTGGACAAAAGGTCGGCACAGACGAGACAAGACACCAGTGAGCGAAGCTCCGTCGCTCAGTGTTGGGAGGGGGCGGCCGTGGGTAGGCACCCAGCCCAGGAGGCCCTTGGGTCAGAAACACATGGAGCTTACGTCATGGCCACACGCCATTTGGCCCAACCAGGGTCACCCAGGAACTCAAACCCCCTCACATGTCCGGTTGCGGCGCCAGCCAATTGGGCAACGTGGATTTACAGGGAAAGCGGCTGCTTTTCAGCAGAAGGAACTGGGGGGGGCCAGGTTTCAGCAGAAGGAACTGGGGGGGGCCAGGTGGGTGGGGGTCGGGCCGGGACCAGGCATGTTGGGCCGGGGGTCAGGTGAGGTGGACGGGGTGCGGTCAGGGAGGTGGGGCCGGGGGTCAGATCGGACAGAGGCCAGGCGGGTAGGGTCAGGGGGCAAGGCGTGTGGGGTCGGGGGTCAGGTGAGGTGGACAGGGATGCAGTCAGGGGCCAGGCGGGTGGGGTCCGGGGGTCAGGTGAGGTGGACGGGGATGCGGTCAGGGGCCAGGCGGGTGGGGTCCGGGGGTCAGGTGAGGTGGACGGGGATGCGGTCAGGGGCCAGGCGGGTAGGGTCCGGGGGTGGCGTCAGGGGTCAGGTGAGGTGGACAGGGGTACGGTCAGGTGTGGGGCCAGGGGTCAAGCGGGTAGGGTCGGGGGTCAGGGCTCAGGCATCGGTCGGGCCTGGCCATGACACAGGGCGGAGGCGTGCGATGTGAAACGGGAATGATACTTTGAACTGCAGGTTGAGCGACCTGTTCCTCGTCACTCACAGAGAGTTGGGGGTGACCCCGTGCCTCGCCCTGGCCCTCTGGATATTAGCCACACTGTAGCCCTCAGTCTGCTGTGCTGGCTGTATTGAAGCTCTCCATATGGCCCGCACAATGTCAAACCTCCTCCATTGACACGGGAATCCGGATCAACTGGATAGGAATCTGATTGAAATCTATGGCGAAGGATTGGTTCACGCGACGATTGAAGAGTTCGGAGGGGGAATGATGGAGTTTTCTGGCAATGTGTCTCAGGCAGTAAATAGTAGGCACCTCATCACGGTTATCTATAAATGTGAAACAGAAGACATCTTTATTAATGCCCAAACTGGTGACACTGGCAGAGGAGACATTGCACTGGTGGTGTCAGTGTCAGCAGCACAAACACACACACTGTACCCCATCCAACTCCCCACCCCCTCACACTGTACCCCATCCAACTGCCCACCCCCTCACAGACTATACCCCATCCAACTCCCCACCCCCTCACACACTGTACCCCATCCAACTCCCCACCCCCTCACACACACTGTACCTCATCCAACTCCCCACCCCTCACACACACTGTACCCCATCCAACTCCCCCACCCTCACACACACTGTACCCCATCCAACTCCCCACCCCCTCACACACACTGTACCTCATCCAACTCCCCACCCCCTCACACACTGTACCCCATCCAACTCCCCACCCCCTCACACACACTGTACCTCATCCAACTCCCAACCCCTCACACACACTATACCCCATCCAACTCCCCACCCCTTCACACACACACTGTACCCCATCCAACTCCTAACCCCTCACACACACTGTACCCCATCCAACTCCCCAGCCTCACACACACTGTACCCCATCCAACTCCCCACCCCCTCACACACACTGTACCCCATCCAACTCCCCACCCTCACACACACACTGTACCCCATCCAACTCCCCCCCCCACACACACTGTACCCCATCCAACTCCCCACCCCCTCACACACACTGTACTCCATCCAACTCCCCATCCCCTCACACACACTGTACCCCATCCAACTCCCCATCCCCTCACACACACTGTACCCCATCCAACTCCCCATCCCCTCACACACACACTGTTACCCATCCAACTCCCCATCCCCTCACACACACTGTACCCCATCCAACTCCCCACACCCCCTCACAAAACACTGTACCCCATCCAACTCCCCACACCCCCTCACAAAACACTGTACCCCATCCAACTCCCCACACACACTGTACCCCATCCAACTCCCCACACACACTGTACCCCATCCAACTCCCCACCCCCTCACACACACTGTACCCCATTCAACTCCCCACCCCTCACACACTGTACCCCATCCAACTCCCCACCCCCTCACACACACACTGTGCCCCATCCAACTCCCCACCCCCTCACACTGTACCTCATCCAACTCCCCACCCACTCACACACACACTGTACCCCATCCAACTCCCCACCCACTCACACACACACTGTACCCCATCCAACTCCCCACCCCCTCACACACACACTGTACCCCATCCAACTCCCCACCCACTCACACACACACTGTACCCCATCCAACTCCCAATGGTGCATGAACTGCCACTCTGTGTTGTCCCGGGCGATGGCCCCACACTGCTTGGAAGGAGCTGGCTGGGCAAAATCCGCTGAAACTGGGATGACATCCGAGCGCTATCACATGTCAATGAGGCCTATGGTACCCAAGTTCTTAACAAATTTCCTTCCCTTTTTGAGCCAGGCATTGGAAACTTTTCCGGGGTGAAGGTGCGGATCCATTGGTCCAAGAGGCAGAAGATAAAGGTACGCGGAGTCAGAGGAAATGTATTAGCATGGATCGAGAATTGGCTGGCTAACAGAAAGCAGAGGGTCGGGATAAATGGGTCCTTTTCGGGTTGGAAATCGGTGGTTAGTGGTGTGCCACAGGGATCGGTGCTGGGACCACAACTGTTTACAATATACATAGATGACCTGGAAGAGGGGACAGAGTGTAGTGTAACAAAATTTTCAGATGACACAAAGATTAGTGGAAAAGCGGGTTCTGTAGAGGACACAGAGAGGCTGCAAAGAGATTTAGATAGGTTAAGCGAATGGGCTAAGGTTTGGCAGATGGAATACAATGACGGAAAATGTGAGGTCATCCACCTTGGAAAAAAAAACAATAAAAGGGAATATTATTTGAATGGGGAGAAATTACAACATGCTGCGGTGCAGAGGGACCAAGGGGTCCTTGTGCATGAATCCCAAAAAGTTAGTTTGCAGGTGCAGCAGGTAATCAGGAAGGCGAATGGAATGTTGGTCTTCATTGCGAGATGGATGGAATACAAAAGCAGGGAGGTCCTGCTGCAACTGTACGGGGTATTGGTGAGGCCGCACCTGGAGTACTGCATGCAGTTTTGGTCACCTTACTTAAGAAAGGATATATTAGCCTTGGAGGGGGTACAAAGACGATTCACTAGGCTGATTCCGGAGATGAGGGGGTTACCTTATGATGATAGATTGAGTAGACTGGGTCTTTACTCGTTGCGAGTTCAGAAGGATGAGGGGTGATCTTATAGAAACATTCAAAATAATGAAAGGGAGAGACAAGGTAGAGGAAGAGAGGTTGGTTCCGCTGGTCGGGGAGACTAGAACTAGGGGGCACAGCCTCAAAATACGGGGTGCTAATTTAAAACCGAGTTGAGAAGGAATTTCTTCTCTCAGAGGGTTGTGAATCTGTGGAATTCTTTGCCCAAGGAAACAGTTGAGGCTAGCTCATTGAATGTATTCAAATCACAGATAGATAGATTTTTAACCAATAAGGGAATTAAGGGTTATGGGGAGCGGGCGGGTAAGTGGAGCTGAGTCCACGGCCAGATCAGCCATGATCTTTTTGAATGGTGGAGCAGGCTCGAGGGGCTAGATGGCCTACTCCTGTTCCTAATTCTTATGACCCATTCACCACAAGGTGCGAGCGGTACCTCATATGATGAGGGAGAGAGTGGAAATCGAGCTAGACAGACTGCAACACAAGGGCATCAACTCCCCAGTGGAATTCAGCGAGTGGGCAAGCCCGATTGTTCCAGTACTCAAAAGTGATGGCACGGTCAGGATTTGCGGCGATTATAAAGTAACTATTAATCGTTTCTCGCTACAGGACCAATACCCACTACCTAAGGCAGATGACCTATTTGCGATGCTGGCAAGAGGCAAGACGTTCACCAAGCTCAACCTGACTTCTGCCTACATGATGCAGGAGCTGGAGGAGTCTTCAAAGGGCCTAACCTGCATCAACATGCACAAGGGACTGTTCATCTACAACAGATGCCCGTTTGGAATTCGGTCGGCTGCAGCGATCTTCCAGAGAAACATGGAGAGTCTACTCAAGTCGGTACCACACACGGTGGTCTTTCAGGACGACATATTGGTCACGGGTCGGGACACCGGCGAGCACCTACAAAACCTGGAGGAGGTCCTCCAGCGACTGGATCGCGTAGGGCTGCGGCTGAAGAGGTCAGAATGCGTCTTCATGGCAACAGAAGTGGAGGTTTTGGGAAGATCGCGGCGGATGGCATTTGGCCCACAGACACCAAGACAGAGGCTATCAGGAACGCGTCCAGGCCACAGAACGTCACGGAGCTGCGGTCATTCCTGGGACTCCTCAACTATTTTGGTAACTTCCTACTGGGGTTAAGCACTCTTTTAGAGCCCCTACATGTGTTACTGCGCAAAGGTGAGAACTGGGTATGGGAAAAAAAAAACAAGTAATTGCTTTTGAGAAAGCCAGAACCATTTTATGCTCCAACAAGCTGCTTGTATTGTATAACCCGTGTAAAAGACTTGTGCTAGCATGTGACGCGTCGTCGTATGGAATCGGGTGTGTATTATAACAAGCTAACATTGCGGGGAAGTTGCAACCTATCGCCTATGCTTCCAGGAGCTTGTCTAAGGCCGAGAGGGCCTACAGCATGATCGAGAAAGAGGCATTAGCGTGTGTGTTTGGGGTAAAGAAAATGCCTGTTTGGCCTCAAATTTGATCTGGAAACCGATCTCAAGCCCCTCATATCCCTGTTCGCTGAAAACAAGGGGATAAATACTCATGCCTCAGCCTGCATACAAAGGTGGGCATTCGCGCTATCAGCGTATAACTATACCATCTGCCACAGGCCAGGCATCGAGAACTGTGTGGATGCTCTCAGTCGGCTATCATTGCCCACCACGGGGGTGGAAATGGCGCAGCGTGCAAACTTGTTGATGGTGGCGCAGCCCGCAGACTTGTTGATAGTCATGGAAGCGTTTGAAAATGATAAATCATCTATCACGGCCCGCCAGATTAGGACTTGGACCAGCCAAGATCCTCTGCTGTCCCTAGTAAAAAAACTGTGTACTGCATGGGAGCTGGGCCAGCATCCCCGTTGAAATGCAAGAGCCAATCAAGCCGTTCCAGCGGCGAAAGCACGAGCTGTCCATTCAAGCAGACTGCCTGTTGTGGGATAACCGCGTAGTGCTACCAAAAAAGGGCAGGGAGACGTTCATCTCGGATCTCCACAGCACACACCCGGGTATAGTAATGATGAAATTGATAGCCAGATCCCACGTGTGGTGGCCCGGTATCGACTCTGACTTAAGAGTCCTGTGTACGGCAATGCAGCGTATGTGCTCAGTTGAGCAACGTGCCCAGAGAGGCACCACTAAGTTTGTGGTCCTGGCCCTCCAGACCATGGTCGAGGATCCATGTCGACTATGCAGGCCCGTTTCTCGGAAATGTTCCTGGTGGTGGTGGATGCTTTTTCAAAACGGATTGAATGTGAAATGATGTCAGGAAGCACCGCCCCGCCACCATTGAAAGCCTGAGGGCCATGTTTACCACCCACGGCCTGCCTGACATACTGGTCAGTGACAAGGGCCATGTTTCACCAGTGCTGAATTTAAAGAATTCATGACCCGCAATGGGATCAAACATGTCACCTCGGTCCCGTTTAAACCAGCCTCCAATGGGCAGGCAGAGCGGGCAGTACAAATCATCAAACAGAGCCTTAAACGAGTCACAGAAGGCTCACTCCAAACCCGCCTGTCCCGAGTACTGCTCAGCTACCGCACGAGACCCCACTCGCTCACAGGGGTGCCCCCGGCTGAGCTACTCATGAAAAGGACACTTAAAACCAGACCTTCGCTGGTTCACCCCAACCTGCATGATCAGGTAGAGAGCAGGCGGCAGCAACAAAATGTAAGCGATGGTCGCACCACTGTGTCACGGGAAATTGATCTGAATGACCCTGTGTATGTGCTAAACTATGGACATGGTCCCAAGTGGATCGCGGGCACGGTGATAGCTAAAGAAGGGGATAGACAATGGACAAATTTGCAGAAAGCACCTGGACCAAACGAGGCTGCGGTTCACAGACTGCCCTGAACAACCCACAGCAGACACCACCTTTTTTGAGCCCACAACACACACCCAAATGATCAACAACACCATCCCGGACCAGGAAATCGAACCCATCACGCCCAACAGCCCAGCAAGGCCAGGATCACACAGCAGCCCTGCAGGGCCAACAACACGCCAGCCCTGCGAGGGCACAGCCAACACACCAGAACAAACTTTTGTACCGAGGTGGTCCACCAGGGAAAGAAAGGCTCCCGACCGCCTCACCTTGTAAATAGTTTTCACTTTGACTTTGGTGGGGGAGTGATGTTGTGTATCTGTAAAGCATGCACTCCCATGTTCCGCCACCAGGGAGTGCATCCCCTGAAGTCCCAAGGGATCCCAGCATCCCTTGGGAGCACTGTATATAAGCCAGCCCCTAAGGCCTGTTCCTCACTCTGGAGTGTCTTAATAAAGACTGAGGTCACTGTTTTACTTTAACCTCCCTGTGTGCAGCCTCATCTGTGTTAGGAACACAACAGCACCCTCACACACACTGTACCCCATCCAACTCCCTACCCGCTCATACACACTGTACCCCATCTAACTCCCCACCCCCTCACACTGTACCCCATCCAACTCCCCACCCCCTCACACACACACTGTAACCCATCTAACTCCCCACCCCCTCACACTGTACCCCATCCAACTCCCCACCCCCTCACACACACCGTACCCCATCAAACTCCCCAACCCCTCACACACACACTGTACCCCATCCAACTCCCCACCCCCTCACACATACACTGTACCCCATCTAACTCCCCACCCCCTCACACTGTACTCCATCCAACTCCCCACCCCCTCACACACACACACTGTACCCCATCCAACTCCCCACCCCCTCACACACACACTGTACCCCATCCAACTCCCCACCAGCCTCACACACACTGTACCCCATCCAACTCCCCACCCCCTCACACACACTGTACCCCATCCAACTCCCCACCCCCTCACACACACTGTACCCCATCCAAATTTAGCTGTAATTCTCTTTTCAATGGTTGATCACTGAATTAACACTGGCCTAAATTTCAAGTGCTGATAACACTCAATTACCTAACCGAAGTCATTTGCCGAATTATCACCAAGTTCGGGTGCCAATTCAAGCTGAAGGGATGTGGACAATGAAAGTGCCCATCACTATGTGTGACAGAATTATAGTGAGCTTGGAATGCCTCAAATGGCAACTGCTGCGCGCCTCGCCAACACGGGTATGTGCTAGCCTGGGTGTCCCTGGAGAGGGAGCGCGGGGTATCCCCTGGTACACCTGAGGCCTCCCACTCCCGAGGGCCCCACAGGCACTGGGCGTGTAGTCGGCACAGCTGGCAATGTTCACATTTAATTTCATTAGTTTGCTTTATTTATAATTTGGCTGTTTATCTTTAAAAAGGGGCCACTTTTGTTGCAATTAATTTTATTTTGTTTGCTGGCACTGGGCGGGTGCGGGTTGTCCTAATTGTCAATGAAAAGATTAAAGGGCAACTGTGCCCTGCAAAGCCGCCTGGATGGTGCTGCGTGAGATGCTGTGAGTGCACTGTGGCCCTGCCCGGCACAGCACACCCGTGAGGAATTTCAACCCCAGTTTCAGAAATTGCTGAGCCTGCATGTCAGACCTGTGATGCAAGCTGGTCACAGCTGCCCTGGCACCTGATCGCACAGATCTTCCACTGCCTCTCCACTGACCTGCACCCTGGGAAGGCAGACCCCACATGGTCATTGCACTGGAAACCCTGGCACTGGGGACGCTGGCAATGCTAACCAGACCCGGAGAAGCCAGGCCCCCTATGGTCATTGCCAGGTATGTGTGCCCGGGTCTGCTGAAGTGTTTAGTGATATTCTTGGCCGGTGCAGCCAATCAGGCCCTGCTGCCCATTGGTCACCCTGATATGCCTTGTCATGCAATCCCACATAAAGAATAACATCTCGTGGCTGTGGTGATTGCAGAACCATCGATCCTAACGGTTGCTCAGACATTCCACTATTGTAGTGATGCCACGCGAGGTGCTGGCAGTGTCTTTTGAGAAGCGAGTGTATGCGAATACAATGTCTGCTGGTGGGGGGTGGGAGGGGGGGCGGGCGATTTTAAAAAATTCAGATCCAGAAGTCGCTCTTAATGGGGGCGGTGACTACACGAGAGAGGCGGAGGTGGGGCGGTGACTACACGCGAGGAGTGGAAGTTGGGGGCGGTGCGCAATGACTACCGCGATGACATCATCATGGCGCCACATCACCATGGCTCTCCCCTTCACTTAAAGGGGAGCGCCTTCGTGATTTAAAAACTTCGGCCCACTGGACCACCAGGGAGGGTTTCAGCCAGGCCAGCAACCTGGCACCCAAGAGGGGCGAACCCGGGGTGCATAACTGTCGGGCCCCGAGGTGTATGAAACCCTGAAAGAATTGCTTGTTCCTGTCAAGCTAAAGGACAAGCCACTGAATGAGATTCTAACCAAGTTGGAACAGCACGACAGTCCTGAGCCCCTGTAAATTGCTGAAAGTTATCGTTTTGGAACACAAAATCAATTAACTGATGAGAGTATCAGTGAGTAATTGTAGCATTAAAAAAGCTGTCCATTCACTGTCATTTCAGAAACTTTCAGGACCAAGCATTGTGTGAGCACTTTGTTTGTGGGACGAAAAATGAAGCAATGAGAAGAAAGTTGTTGACAACCCGTAACTTGACTTTTGATTTAGCTTGTCAGACAGCTATGTTGATGGATCTGGCCGACCAACATTCCCAAGAATTTCACACCATTTCCAGTCATCAGACAACCGAGGTGAATTGCCTGGAGGTTAATAGTAAAAGGCAGTTGGGCCCCAAGGCCTCAGCAACTGGCCAAGGTAACAGTACATTGACGTCATGCTATCGGTGCCTGGGACAACTGTCCATATGTGAAGGCAGTGTGTTTCTTCTGCAGGAAAACTAGGCATCTTGCAAAGGCGTGCTGACTGAAGAGCAAACCAACTTTCAATGCTAGAAGTAGAAATCGCCAGAGACTAAATAGCATTGAAGAGAAGCAACAGGACGAGGAGGTTCTGGCGATACATATTATTAGGAACAGGAGGGTATCTAACAACAATTCGCGATATATTATCATCCAATTAGACGTTACAGGAACCAAGATACCCATGGAAATCGACACTGCTGCATCCGAGAGTGTAGTCTTGGAAGTGTTATATCTCGACAATTTGCGTGACTTTCCACTGGAAAAATCGAAGATAGAGCTGCGAGGCTACTCAGGAGAGCAAATCCATGTTGTAGGATGAATCATCTTCGTCTTAGGAAGTCCCTTGGACTTGGGGACGTATCACCGTACTGGTGAAATACAAGGGTCAGTTTCAGAGCTTGCCTCTCATAGTAGTGCCAGAAAACATAGAAAATAGGTGCAGGAGTAGGTCATTCGGCCCTTCGAGCCTGCACCACCATTCAATAAGACCATGGCTGATCATTCACCTCAGTATCCTTTTCCTGCTTTCTCTCCATACCCCTTAATCCCTTTAGCCGTAAGGGCCATATCTAACTCCCTCTTGAATATATCCAATGAACTGGCATCAACAACTCTCTGCGGCAGCGAATTCCACAGGTTAACAACTCTGAATGAAGAAGTTTCTCCTCATCTCAGTCCTAAATGGCTTACCCCTTATCCTTAGACTGTGTCCCCTGGTTCTGGACTTCCCCAACATCGGGAACATTCTTCCTGCATCTAACCTGTCCAGTCCCGTCAGAATTTTATATGTTTCTATAAGATCCCCTCTCATCCTTCTAAACTCCAGTGAATACAGGCCCAGTCAATCCAGTCTCTCATCATATGTCAGTCCTGCCATCCCAGGAATCAGTCTGGTGAACTTTCACTGCACTCCCTCAACAGCAAGAACGCCCTTCCTCAGATTAGGAGACCAAAACTGAACACAATATTCCAGGTGAGGCTTCACCAAGCCCCTGTACAACTGTAGTAAGACCTCCCTGCTCCTATACTCAAATCCCCTAGCTATGAAGGCCAACATACCATTTGCCTTCTTCACCACCTGCTGTACCTGCATGCCAAGCTTCAATGACTGATGTACCATGACACCCCGGTCTCGTTGCACCTCCCCTTTTCCTAATCTGCGGCCATTCAGATAATATTCTGCCTTCGTGTTTTTGCCACCGAAGTGGATAACCTCACATTTATCCACATTATACTGCATCTGCCATGCATTTGCCCACTCACCTAACCTGTCCAAGTCACCCTGCAGCCTCTTAGCATCCTCCTCACAGCTCACACCACCACCCAGCTTAGTGTCATCAGCAAACTTGCGAGATATTGCACTCAATTCCTTCATCTAAATCATTAATGTATATTGTAAATAGCTGGGGTCCCCGAGTACTGAGCCCTGCGGCACCCCACTGGTTAGTCTGCCAGTTTGAAAAGGACTCATTTATCCCGACTCTCTGCTTCCAGTCTGCCAACCAGTTCTCTATCCACGTCAATACATTACCCCAATAACATGTGCTTTAATTTTGCACACCAATCACTTGTGTGGGACCTTGTCAAAAGCCTTTTGAAAGTCCAAAGATGGTTTACATCCAACCAAGGGAAAGCTGGATGCAATCAGAAATGCACCCACTCCCAAGAATGTCACTGAACTTTGATCATTTTTGGGAAATTATTTTGGGACTATTATGGGAAATTCCTACCAAATTTGGCTACAGTGTTACACTCACTGAGTGAGCTGTTGAAAAAACAGGTCCACTGGAAGTGGTCAGAAGAATGCAACGCAGCATTGAAAGAGTGTAAAAGCCAGTTGGTAGAGAGCATCATGTTAGTTCACTATGATGTGTCTAACGAGATCAAATTAGCATGTAACGCCTCTCCGTATGGAGATAGGGCAGTGATCTCTCATGTACTAGTTAGTGGGAAGGAGACCAATTGCTTTTGCTTCACGCACTCTCAGTGCCAGTGAGCGTAATTATGCTCAGATCGAAAGGGAAGCTTTGGCATTGATTTTTGGGGTCAAGAAGTTCCACAAATATTTATATGGTCGTAAGTTTACCATCATTACTGATCATAAGCCCGATAGCAATCTTCCATTCAAAGTCCCTAGTTCCAACCTTAGCTGCAGCCAGAATGCAGAGATGGGCTTTGATTTTGTCAGCATATACGTTGGACATTGAATACAGACGATCAGCTGATCACAATAATGCTGATGCTATGTCCAGGTTGCCATCCCTATCACAAGTTACACCCAAAAGGAAAGAAGTAAATCACTAGACAATCTGCAAAGATTGTTTTCTTCATATGGCCTCCCAGAACAAATTGTGTCTGATAATGGGCCGCAATTTTGTTCAGAAGAATTTGCACAGCTCACGAGCAGAAATGGTATGAAACATACCAAAGTTCCACCATACCACCCTGCTTCAAATGGTGCAGCAGAGCGCACAGTATCAATTGTAAAACATGCCATCAAGCAAATGTTGGATCCAAATCCTAGGAAACGGCAGTTATTGTTGGACTACAAACTAAGAAATGTTCTAATTACTTACCGTAATACTCCTCATACAACTACAACATCAGAAGAGTAGTTTCTCAAACGACAGCCACAAACCAGGTTCTCGTTGTTAAAGCCAAACTTGGCACAGTCGGTAGAAGAGAAGCAATTAAGACAGAAAGAGAATCATGGTAGAGTAAGAGAGCGAACTCCCTCTGAACTTGCAGCACTCCACTCACTCAGATCCAACCCCAACCTTGTCATTAAACCTGCTGACAGGGGTGGTGCTGTTGTTGTTTGGCGAACTGACCTCTACCTTGCGGAGGCTGATTGCCAACTCTCTGACACCTCCTCCTACCTCCCCCTGGACCATGACCCCACGACTGAACATCAAGCCATCATTTCCCAGACCGTCACTGCCCTCATCTCCTCTGGAGATCTTCCCTCCACAGCCACCAACCTCATAGTTCTCCAACCCCCCCACAGTCCGCTTCTACCTCCTTCCCACGATCCACAAACAGGACTGCCCCGGTAGGCCCATTTCAGCCTGTTCTTGCCCCACAGAACTTATTTCCTCCTATCTCGACTCTATTTTTTCTCCCCTTGTCCACTCTTTTCCCACCTACATCCGCGACTCCTCCGACGCCCTCCGTCACTCTAACAGTTTCCAGTTTCCTGGCCCCACCGTCTCCCTTTCCCCATGGACGTCCAATCCCTCTACACTTCCATCCCCCCCCCCAAGGATGGCCTGAGGGCGCTCCGCTTCTTCCTCGAGCAGAGGCCCAACCAGTCCCCATCCATCACCCTCCTCCGCCCGGCTGAACTTGTTCTCACATTGAACAACTTCTCCTTTAACTCCACTCACTTCCTCCAAATTAAAGGTGTTGCTATGGGAACCCGCAAGGGTTCTAGCTATGCAAATCTTTTCGTGGGATATGTGGAACATTCTTTGTTCCAGTCCTACTCGGGTCCCCTCCCTCACCTCTTTTTCCGGTACATTGATGACCGTATCGGTGCCGTTTCCTGCTCTCGCCCTGAACTTGAAATTTTCATTCACTTTGCATCCAATTTCCACCCTTCCCTCACCTTCACACGGTCCATCTCTGACTCTTCCCTTCCCTTCCTCAACTTCTCCGTCTCCATCTCTGGGGATAGGCTTTCGACCAGTATCCACTATAAGCCCACTGACTCCCACACCTACCTGGACTACACTTCCTCCCAGCCCGCATCCTGTAAGGACTCCATTCCATTCTCCCAGTTTCTCCGTCTCCTTCTGCTCTGACGATGCCACCTTTCACATTAGTGCCTCCGACATGGCTTCCTTTTTCCTCAACCGAGGATTCCCCTCCGTGGTTAACATGTCCCTCGACCGTGTCCGTTCTATTTCCCGTACCTCTGCTCTCACCCCTTCCCCTCCCTCTCAGAACATCGACAGGGTTCCCCTTGTCCTCACCTTTCACCACACCAGCCTCCACGTTCAACGGATCATCCTCCGCCACCTTCAGCGTAATCCCACCACCAATCACATCTTCCCCTCCCCTCCCCTCCCCTCTCAGCGTTCCACAGTGACCGCTCCCTCCACGACACCCTGGTCCACTCCTCAATCACCCCCTCCCCTTCCCACGGCACCTTCCCGTGCAAGTGCAGGAGATGCAACACCTGCCCTTTTACCCCCTCCCTTCCCACTGTCCAGGGCCCCAAACACTCCTTCCAGGTGAAACAGCGATTTACTTGTACTTCTTTCAATTTAGTATTCGCTGCTCAAGGAGACCAAATGCAGATTGGGTGACCGCTTTGCTGAACACCTCTGTTCAGTCCGTAAGCGTGATTCCGAGCTTCCGGTCGCCTGTCACTTTAATTCTCCACTCTGACCTCGGCATCCTACACTGTTCCAATGAAGCTCAACGCAAGCTCGAGGAACAGCACCTCATCTCTTGTTTAGGCACTTTACAGCCTTCTGGACTCAACATCAAGCTCAACAATTTCAGAGCATAACCCCTGGCCATCTTTGGCTCCCACTGCCCCCCCACCCCCCGAGCTTATGTTTTTTCTCCTCGTCTCCGATGGCAGCTGGTCATTATCCCACCATTCACACCCTATCCAGACTTACCTTTTTCGAACTCCTGGCATTATCATTTTAGGACCTGCCCATCATCCCTTTTGTCTCTCTAATCTCTCCTGCCTTCCACCCTATCACAGACCTTCCCTTTGGTTCTTTCTTCCTCTCCCCCTTTCAGTGCTTCTTAAGGATCTGTTCATTTCGAACGCTCTCCAGTTCTGACGAAGGGTCATCGACCCGAAAGATTAACTCTGCTTCCTCTCCACAGATGCTGCCTGACCTGCTGAGATTTCCAGCATTTTTTGTTTTTATTCCAGATTCCAGCATCCGCAGTATTTTGCTTTTATATTAGTGTCCCCTCAGAATCTTATGTTTCAATGAGATGTCCCAAACACTTTACAGCTAATGGACTATAATGAAGTGTAGTCGCTGTTGTAATGTGGGAAACGCTGCAGCCAATTTGCACACAGCAAGCTCCCACAAACAGCAATGTGATAATAACCAGATCATCTGTTTTTGTTATGTTGATTGAGGGATAAATATTGGCCCCAGGACACCGGGGATAATTCCCCTGCTCCTCTTCAAAATAGTGCCATGGGATCTTTTACGTCCACCTGAGTGCACAGACGGGGCCTCGGTTTAACGTCTCATCCTAAGGACAGCACCTCCGAAAGTGCAGCGTTCCCTCAGCACTGCACTGGAGTGTCAGTCTGGACTGATGGTCTCAAGTTCCTGGAGTGGGACTTGAACCCACAACCTTCTGACTCAGAGGCAAGTGTGCTGCCCACTGAGCCATGGCTGACAATGAACCTAGTTAGATACAGCCTAAGCCACAGGCTGGCAGTAATTATCCGACTGCTTACCAGTGTCGATGAGGATCATGTGATGTAAGCAGTGAGAAAGATACAGTAAGACGGGTTTCTAATTGGCCTGTCGCCGCAGTACAAATGGCCGAGATATTGGACGGAGGAGGGTAATCAGGAATGGCAGACCAATTGAACAAGTACTTTGGTTCGGTATTCACTAAGGAGGACACAAACAACCTTCCGGATATAAAAGGGGTCAGAGGGTCTAGTAAGAAGGAGGAACTGAGGGAAATCCTTATTAGTCGGGAAATTGTGTTGGGGAAATTGATGGGATTAAAGGCCAATAAATCCCCAGGGCCTGATGGACCGCATCCCAGTGTACTTAAGGAGGTGGCCTTGGAAATAGCGAATGCATTGACAGTCATTTTCCAACATTCCATAGACTCTGGATCAGTTCCTATGGAGTGGAGGGTAGCCAATGTAACTCCACGTTTTAAAAAAGGAGGGAGAGAAAAAACAGGGAATTATAGACCGGTCAGCCTGACATCAGTAGTGGGTAAAATGATGGAATCAATTATTAAAGATGTCATTGCAGCGCATTTGGAAAGAGGTGACATGATAGGTCCAAGTCAGCATGGATTTGTGAAAGGGAAATCATGCTTGACAAATCTTCTGGAATTTTTTGAGGATGTTTCCAGTAGAGTGGACAAGGGAGAACCAGTTGATGTGGTATATTTAGACTTTCAGAAGGCTTTCGACAAGGTCCCACACAAGAGATTAATGTGCAAAGTTAAAGCACATGGGATTGGGGGTAGTGTGCTGACGTGGATTGAGAACTGGTTGTCAGACAGGAAGCAAAGAGTAGGAGTAAATGGGTACTTTTCAGAATGGCAGGCAGTGACTAGTGGGATACCGCAAGGTTCTGTGCTGGGGCCCCAGCTGTTTACATTGTACATTAATGATTTGGACGAGGGGATTAAATGTATTATCTCCAAATTTGCGGATGACACTAAGTTGGGTGGCAGTGTGAGCTGCGAGGAGGATGCTATGAGGCTGCAGAGTGACTTGGATAGGTTAGGTGAGTGGGCAAATGCATGGCAGATAAAGTATAATGTGGATAAATATGAGGTTATCCACTTTGGTGGTAAAAACAGAGAGAAATTATCTGAATGGTAACAGATTAGGAAAAGGGGAGGTGCAACCAGACCTGGGTGTCATGGTACATCAGTCATTGAAGGTTGGCATGCAGGTACAGCAGGCGGTTAAGAAAGCAAATGGCATGTTGGCCTTCATAGCGAGGGGATTTGAGTACAGGGGCAGGGAGGTGTTGCTACAGTTGTACAGGGCCTTGGTGAGGCCACACCTGGAGTATTGTGTACAGTTTTGGTCTCCTAACCTGAGGAAGGACATTCTTGCTATTGAGGGAGTGCAGCGAAGGTTCACCAGACTGATTCCCGGGATGGCGGGACTGACATATCAAGAAAGACTGGATCAACTGGGCTTGTATTCACTGGAGTTCAGAAGAATGAGAGGGGATCTCATAGAAACGTTTAAAATTCTGACGGGTTTAGACAGGTTAGATGCAGGAAGAATGTTCCCAATGTTGGGGAAGTCCAGAACCAGGGGTCACAGTCTAAGGATAAGGGGTAAGCCATTTAGGACCGAGATGAGGAGAAACTTCTTCACCCAGAGAGTGGTGAACCTGTGGAATTCTCTACCACAGAAAGTTGTTGAGGCCAATTCACTAAATATATTCAAAAAGGAGTTAGATATAGTCCTTACGACTAGGGGGATCAAGGGGTGTGGCGAGAAAGCAGGAATGGGGTACTGAGGTTGCATGTTCAGCCATGAACTCATTGAATGACGGTGCAGGCTCGAAGGGCCGAATGGCCTACTCCTGCACCTATTTTCTATGTTTCTATGGAATCCCCGCTGGGAGTGACTGAGGGAATGAACCCGAGAGAAAGAGCAACAGTAAAAAATTCAAACGCAAGACAAGGTTTCTATGGCACACGCAGGCGGTTTGTGTTGGCAGGATATTTGGCAGTGGAGTGCAGCATAGCCAAATTGAATCCGATCGTTGCCCAACAACAACAACTACTTGTATTTATATAGAGCCTTTAACATGGTGAAATGTCCCAAGGTGCTTCACAGGAGTGTTTTAAGACAAAATAATAAATTTGACACCGAGCCACACAAGGAGAAATTAGCACAGATAGCTTGGTCAAAAAGGTGGGTTTAAGGAGTGTCTTGAAGGAGGAAAGAGGTAAAAAGGCAGAGAGGTTTAGGGAGGGAGTTTCAGAGCTTGGGGCCCAGGCAGCTGAAGGCACGGCCACTGATGGTGGAGTGATTATAATCAGGGATGCTCAGGAGGGCAGAGTTTTAATGGAGCCATTTGACATATAAGTAGATTTAAGCCAGAGTGACTGTATAGCAATGAGAAGGAGGGGCCCCGAGAGGCTTTCTGCATCCAGTTATAACCCCAGCTGGGATCAATTCACAGGGGGTGAACCAGGGGGATTTTCTGATCTTTGTGACTTAGTTTTGCAACAAGCGTTGCCTACACCCATTCGACCATCGAGATATTGGAAATACTTTCATGGAGCCATTTTACAGTTGGAGGGACAGTTTTACAAACGTCCCATCCAATAATGGGGACCAGGTCTCGGGGAGCCTGCGATTTCCCAATGACGGAGGCTCGATCCGTGCAGGGACACATTTGTGAACCCTCCCCTCGCTGCCATACCGCTCCCAGTTACTTGCAAAGGCGATACCAAGAGGTGGCAGTGTGAATGTTCCGGTGACCTTACATACCTTGAACACATTGTCCTAGTGTCCTCGCTCGTTGCAAAATCTCCCAGTTTACAGGCACCTTGTTTGAGTCCTATTTCAATGAGCTGCTCTCTCTCTCTCTCTGAAAACCAGCAAATCTGCCCCTCCCACAGGCACTTACAGACTTGTGTCATCCAGTTTATCGGGCTGCTCCAGAGCCTGCTGCCTCCGCTGAATGCCCTCCATGATCTTCTTCCTGGGTCCCAATGGAATGTTTATGCTTTTCAGATCCTCGTCCGAGCAAAGCATCAGGGCTTCGAGGTCAATCTTCTCCTTCTTGAAGACGGACATGAACTCAGACATGCTCAGGGAGGCCAAGAATGTTTCCAGGGGGCTGGACTCGGGCTCGAGGTCATCGTCCAGGCCCAACTCCACCTCCTCCCACGGCAACTCCTCGACGTTCCTGTCCTGCAGGCTGCGGGCGCTGCCGATGCTGTCGTCCACGCTGGTGGAGCGCTGGAGCCGGCTCCGTAGCCTGACACCCGCGCTCCGCACCTCGCCGTCGCCCACCGCGCCCCCGCCCTCCTGCCCGATCCCGAACAGCCCCCCGCTCACGTAGTTCCTGCGGAAGACCATGGTGCCCAGGCCGGGCCGGTTGAAGAGCGACTCGTGGCCCGAGTCGGTGCTGACCTCAGAGTAGGCCGTGTCCAGATGCAGGCCGGGGTCACTGACGGCGTGAGACACTGCGTCGTCCTCGGGGGAGAACATGTCCCGGATGTTGCGCCTCATCCTGTCCTTGGGGCTGGCATACGTGCCCTGTTTGACAAACATCACGTCGTTGCTGAGCTGCAGGCCGGACAGCGAGCGCATACTCTTGCGCCCGTCCTCGTAGATCTTGAAGGTTCCCTCCACCTGCTTCTTCCGTTCCAGCTTCTTCTGGATCTTGGTCTTGCCCTTGGTGGTGGCGTTGAGCGTGGCCTGAGAGTAGGGCAGCGAGGTCACGATGGACATGTGCTGCACCTGGCGGCTCAGTGTGCTGCTGGAGTAGCTGGAGAAGCTCATGGTGTCCGAGGAGTCCATCATCTCCCTCTTGTACCTCTTCTCCATCCTCTCGTGGTGCCGCTTCTGCAGCTTGGCGCACTGCTTGATGCGCCTCTCCGCGTCTCTGAAGGCCCGCTGCTTCAGCTTGCTGACCAGCTTGGGATTCAACGTGGTCTGCTTGGCAGCAATGGAGTCCAGATAGCGGATGCACTCCATGTGACTCTTCATGGCCGCCATGTCCAGCGGGGTATGGTAATCATTGTCCAGGCACCAGATGTTGGCCCCGAACGACACCAGGAAGGAGAGGAGGTTGAGATGGCCGTTGGCAGCAGCCAGGTGGAGAGGCGCGTTTCCCCAAAGGTCGCATTTGTCGGGATCGCCACTGCAAAAATGGAAGAAAAAAAATCAGTAACTGGCATCGTATCTCTGGGAGCACACGGAACTGGGATTCATCCCTCCAACTGGGAGTCACAAGCTGTATAACGGGCAGGGTGCATGACAGGCAGTGTGTAACGGTCGGGGTGTATAAGGGGCATGTGTGTATAACGTTGGGTTTGTAACAGTGTATAAAGGGCGGACGTATAAGGGACAGCGTGTATAAGGAGCGGGTGCGGGGTATATATGTGGCGGGGTGTACAATGCGTGTGTGTATAACGGGCGTGTTTGTAACAGTGTATAAAAGGCAGACGTATAAGGGACAGCGTGTATAAGGAGCGGGTGCGGGGTATATATTTGGCGGGGTATATAATGGGCGTGTGTATAACAGGCGTGTTTGTAACAGTGTATAAGGAGTGGATGTATAAGGAGTGGTGTGTACAAGGCGGGGGGGGGCGTATAAGGGTTGGGGCGCACGAGGGGCGGGCGTATAACAGTGTGTAACGGGCGGAGTGTCAAACAGGCGGTGAGTACTATTATTGTCCCTTTTACCCCCACAGATTTGGTGCCTCCCGGTGTCTTGGGCCAATATTTATCCCTCATTTATCACTAAAGCAGATGTTTGTGGGAGCTTGCTGTGCGCAAGTTGGCTGCCGTGTATCCTACATTACATTAGTACATCCCTACATTACACTTCATTGACTGTAAAACATTTTGGGACATCCTACAGTTGTGAAAGGTGCTATATAAATGCAAGCTCAAATTCTGTGTTTCTTTATATTCTAATTTGTCTCATCTTTTCAGTTAACTCCTCTCAGTCTGGGTCTCAGTCTCAGTCCTACACCGTGGGCATCGGCTCTTTAATCTCTGAAGTGGCAAGCCCTCCCATATTCCTCAAGCACCTTGGCAACCTTTTGCAAATGAATAATTGGTTTAGTGCAGCAATTCTTCGTTTAACCATGAATTATTTAGCCTACACATTGGGAGGTCAATCAGTGGCAGAGAAAGCCCAGCCTCAGGTTGGTACAAAGCAGGGCAGTATCTGTCGGAGATTGGAGCCATTGTTGGGCACTCGGTAATGAGCGCTGACTCTGGATGTCCTTATCTCGTGTTTACCTCCAAGAACCAGAGCTCCGGGTTGTAATAATGCTCTTGTATCACCAAAGAACATGTATTGTAGGGAGTCAGGTAACAAGCTCATTGTAACTCAATGTTCTGCAGGATATTTGAGAAAAACTCTGCTGTATCTCTCAACGGTCTGGTAAATCCTGCTGGGGTTTGAAACACGGAGCTTTAAAATGATCCAAATTGCTCGGACAAAGGGCCTCCGGCACCACCGAGAGCAGGAAATGCCCGGGAGCTCGCCTCTTACCATTGGTCGAGGTGCCCATTATCAGTTGACCCAGTGACTGCCCGACGCAGGTATTACCCAAGGGAACGGCAGCAATGTAATGACCATCGCTTGAAATCTAATATGCGCGATGGGAATAGGGTTTCAAAGAGCCAGAGACTCTGCAAGGAATCCGATCCAACCCCGAGCTGCAAATGCAACTGAATCCATTCCCCGATCAGTATGACTCAGAGAGGCTGCAGACACAGGTTCCCCTCCCATCCAACCCTACAACTCTTCCGCAGGGTGAGCCAGGTGTCAATCCTCAGTCACCTCCTGGTGCTGACACGGTTGGCCACATGGCCTGCCTCTGTGCTGCGTTATTCTAAGATTCTAGCATCATATTAATGCCACAAATATATTGCCGCCCAAGTTGCCTTTGCAAGACTGTGGGGTGGAAATTCGTTCCCGCCCATTTTGAGGCAGTAACCCAGGCAGAGCGGTACTTTTAGCGTCTGGACAAGGTTTGCGCCTCCCGTCCAGAAACGTTTTGGAATCGGGCCAAGAGCTGACAGGGGCGTTAAATCAGCCCTTACACACCTGACCTGGGGGGGGGGGGGGCAGGAGGCGCTAACGAAAATGCCCGCGGTAAATTCTGGAATCCGTTGCGCATGCTCCGAAGTCCGATTTGAAATCCCGGGAAAAGCCGAGTCATAGCAATGCACCCATTAAAGTTTTCACAATCACTCGTTTCCAGCCTGTACTGTTACGTCTGTCTGCCACTGCAAACTGGGAGGCTCACACACCGTGCTGTGTGTAAACCTTGCACTGACTGTGGCCTCCCAGGGAAGCACTTCCTCATCCCTTTCAGTAGCCACCAGTTAACGACGGTGGAAGGCTGTACCAACTGTTTTTTCAGATGTGATTGGTGGTGGGTGCTAAACGAGGCGGCCGGACCGAATGTAGCGAGCGGGGCGCTAGCGCGATCGTTGCACCCGACTGACGTCAGGATTGGATGGATTGTCAGCAGCCGGGCGCTAGCGTTTCAGCCCTCAACTGAATATTCCGGCGGGGCACTAAAAGCTGCGTGCCCGGCCACTAAGTGATTATGCGGCTTTATCGCCCCCTTCTGGCCGCTAACTGAGGCGCTAGACAACGATCTCCGGTTTTGGTGTTTGGGTGACCAGTTGGAGTGCTGGTTGTTGGGATTGGGTGTTTGGGTGACCAGTTGGAGTGCTGGTTGTTGGGATTGGGTGTTTGGGTGACCAGTTGGAGTGCTGGTTGTTGGGATTGGGTCTTTGGGTGACCAGTTGGAGTGCTGATTGTTGGGATTGGGTGTTTGGGTGACCAGTTGGAGTGCCGGTTGTTGGGATTGGGTCTTTGGGTGACCAGTTGGAGTGCCGGTTGTTGGGATTGGGTCTTTGGGTGACCAGTTGGAGTGCCGGTTGTTGGGATTGGGTCTTTGGGTGACCAGTTGGATTGCCGGTTGTTGGGATTGGGTCTTTGGGTGACCAGTTGGAGTGCTGGTTGTTGGGATTGGGTGTTTGGGTGACCAGTTGGAGTGCTGATTGTTGGGATTGGGTCTTTGGGTGACCAGTTGGAGTGCTGGTTGTTGGGATTGGGTCTTTGGGTGACCAGTTGGAGTGCCGGTTGTTGGGATTGGATGAAGGCTCTTTGACATTGCATCAGTCAGTGGTGCCTGGTTCCCCAGATGTGGGTGTCGTGAGTCACCTGCTAACCAAATGTGGAAGTGTCCAGTACAGCAAAGACCGGGGGGGCCAGAAGACAATTGGACATGGGGCTTCGCTGGAGCCAGTAAGGGGAGGCTCAGCTTGTGAAGGGCCGTGTGAGGCCAACACTTGGGGAAACGGGCCGCACTGGCCTGGGGTTCAGTGTATCAGCATGCTAAGGGGACCAAACATTTAACAAGACACAAGTGTCGGCTCACAGCACGCCACCCTGGCGCCGAGCAGGCATTGTGGATTTCAATGGAAATGGAAATTGGACAGTTTCTATCAAGGTGCATTTATATAGCACCTTTCACCACCTCGGGACGTCCCAAATGCTTTACAGCCAAATAGTGAAGTGTAGTCACTGTTGTAATGTAGGCTGATTCACAACGGCCATTTTGAGCCTCGGCTGCAAGTTGGAAATCCCACGCCGACGGTCTGCGTGTTGCTGGGGAGAGAGCGTGTGCTGGCCGTGCTAGGGATACAGGGCTGATTAGTGGAGGTGTGAGGGTAGGTTCACTCCCACACGGTGGAGAAACCCCTCACACCTACCTAGTGTGGCCCAAGGCAGGTATTGGGTGCAACAAATTGGGCATCTAACCCGTGACTGACAGGCGATGCCACAGTGCCAGCTTCCCATTCCCTTACGCTCATTAACCTCACCACAGCCTGAACCAGCATTACTCCGTTACATTATAGTAATATTAAAACTTGCATTTATATAGCATCTTTCACAATTCAGGATGTCCCAAAGCGCTTTATAGCCAATTAAGTGCTTTTTGAAGTATTCACTTGAAAGAGCAGATGGGGCCTCAGTTTAATATTTTATCTGAAAGCGTCACCTCTGACAGTGCAGAACTCCCTCAGCACTGCTCAGTGTCAGCCTGGATTTTGTGCTCAAGTCTCTGGTTTGGGATTTGAACCCCTCTCCAACATCTCCCACCTCCCCAACATCTCCCAACTCTGTACCCCAGTGAGAGTCAGTGCGTGTGGAACTGTACCCCAGTGAGAGTCAGTGTGTGTGGAACTGTACCCCAGTGAGAGTCAGTGTGTGTGGAACTGTACCCCAGTGAGAGTCAGTGTGTGTGGAACTGTACCCCAGTGAGAGTCAGTGTCTGTGGAACCTGTACCCCAGCGAGAGTCAGTGTGTATAGAACTGTACCCCAGTGAAGTCAGTGTGTATGGAACTGTATCCAAGTGAGAGTCAGTGTGTGTGGGACTGTACCCCAGTGAGAGTCAGTGTCTGTGGATCCTGTACCCCAGCGAGAGTCAGTGTGTATAGAACTGTACCCCAGTGAGAGTCAGTGTGTATGGAACTGTACCCCAGTGAGAGTCAGTGTCTGTGGAACCTGTACCCCAGCGAGAGTCAGTGTGTATAGAACTGTACCCCAGTGAGAGTCAGTGTGTATGGAACTGTACCCCAGTGAGAGTCAGTGTGTGTGGAACTGTACCCCAGTGAGAGTCAGTGTCTGTGGAACCTGTACCCCAGCGAGAGTCAGTGTGTATAGAACTGTACCCCAGTGAGAGTCAGTGTGTATGGAACTGTATCCAAGTGAGAGTCAGTGTGTGTGGGACTGTACCCCAGTGAGAGTCAGTGTGTGTGGGACTGTACTCCAGTGAGAGTCAGTGTGTGTGGAACTGTGCCCCAGTGAGAGTCAGGGTGGGAGGGAATGTTTATCAAATAATGTCACATTTGCTGTACAAGTGCTGCGCGTTGAGTGTCAGATGTGAAGGTTTAAGCTGGAACTCTGTCACCAACAAATCTCAGGCAGTTAACTTCTGTAGCCCGTGTTGAGACTCTATAAAGATGTCAGTGCTATGTTTGCAGGAGGCTGCTAATTATGTTTGGTGAGTAAGTTTATGGCGTGTGTGACCTTCGAATCTATCTCTACCCGGGAGCTCGCCTGTGTCTCGTGGGATATATCCTGGCATCTGGGCGATAATAAACAGGGAGCAATTCGATATCTGACGTTAATGTGTCCCCAAAGGACATGCGTGTTGAGTAATGGCTCTGACCAGCACACACACAGCAGCAAAATGTTCTCACTGACTCAGAACTGAGTCTCCTTCTTCAAGTAAAATCGATTTTGTGGCAAATCAGTTTCTTTCTGTCATTTATTAACCTGGGGACTCTGGGGAACAGATCGATTCATTGAACAATTGGCATCCCCTGAGCAAAGGGTGGAGGGGATCACTGGGCAGGTGAGACTCACATCGGCCCAATATCCCTCTCTCCATTCCACCCAAGACAAGGCCAGTACCCTGGGAATAACGACAAGAATGGATTCCGTCGCCGAAACACGACCCCTGGGCCCACGAACAAACCGCCTCGAACCGATACAACGGTCCATCCCACTTACTGTCCTGGAGTGAGCGAGTACCCTGAAGGTGAGGTGGTTATCATAAGAAATAGGAGCAGGAGTCGGCCATTCGGCCCCTCGAGCCTACTCCGTCATTCAATAAGATCGTGGCTGATCTGATCCTGGCCCTGACTCCACGTCCCCGCCGCGCTCCCCATAACCCTTGACTCTCTAATCGCTCAAAAATCTGTCTATCTCCACCTTAAATACATTCAATGACCCAGCCTCCACTGCTCTCTGGGGTAGAGAATTCCAAAGATTCACGACCCTCTGAGAGAAGAAATTCCTGTTCTCTGCCTCTCTGCACATGCTCGGTGCTGCCCATCCACATTCTGGGACCGTGGCAACCTCTCGCCCATTCCCCACTCCCTTCGCCCCATGATGAGCGGCTGATCCTTCAGCCATCTCGGCCCCAAGCTCTGGAATTCCCTTCCCAAGGACGCAAGAAAGACTTGCATTTATATAGTGCCTTTCACAACTTCAGGAAGTCCCAAAACACTTTACAGCCAATGAAATCACAGTTGCAATGTAAGAAACACGGCAGCCAATTTTCGCACAGCAAGCTCCCACAAACAGCAATGTGATAATTACCGGATAATCTGTTTTAGTGACGTTGGTTGAGGGATAAATATTGGCCAGGACAAGCTAGCAATGATTTGAATATTGGCCTAGAGGGAGTGGTGTCGAGTATTGTGAAACGGGCAGGATGGGCCTGATCATCCAGGGGTCTCGCTCCACCAGCAGGAGTGCAATGGAGAAGGACCCCCACAGAAAGGCATGTAGATCCCAGCTCTGAACTGTGGGGACAGGGTGGAGCGGGCCTAGCCAGGGGGGAATGGCCCATAGCCTGATGCTTCCCACGAGGCTGAACCAAGCTGCAAGTGTGTTCGACTTCAAAGGAAGCCCATTCCATCCCAGTCAAAAGACTTTCACCATCCTTGGATCGAGAGGTCTGGGACTTTTAAGGTCCTTATTTAAGGAGGGATATACTTGTATTGGAGGCTGTTCAGAGAATGTTCCCAGGGCTGATTCCTGAGATGAAGGGGTTAACTTATGAGGAAAGGTTGAGCAGGTTGGGCCTATACTCATTGGAGTTTAGAAGAATGAGAGGTGAACTTATTGAAACGTGTAAGATTCTGAGGCGGCTCGACAGGGTAGATGCAGAGAGGATGTTTCCCCTCGTGGGGGAATCTAGGGGGCATAGTCTCAGAATAAGAGTCGCCCATTTAAAACGGAGATGAGGAGGAATTTCTTCTCTCAGAGGGTTGTGAATCTTTGGAATTCTCTGCCCCAGAGAGCTGTGGAGGCTGGGTCATTGAATATATTTAAGGCGGAGATAGACAGATTTTTGAACTATAAGGGAATCAAGGGTTATGGGGAGCGGGCAGGGAAGTGGAGTTGAGGCCAAGGTCAGATCAGCCATGATCTTATTGAATGGCGAAGCAGGCTCGAGGGGTCAAATGGCCTACTCCTGTTCCTATTTCTTATGTTCTTTGAAAAAGCCCCCAATAGTACCCAGGGCAGAACTTAGCTGGTGGGGGTTCCTTTCAAACATTACTGGGGAGATAGTGGCCAGTGTATCCCAGGAATACCCCAGACATGGCTTGATGGAGAGGCAGCAGGGGGAGGGATCATCCTCGGCCGAGGCAGGTGAAGGGTCAATTAGCAATGGGGGAATGTGTGGTGGGGGGGACCCAGTGTGGGGGCGAGGGGAGGGGTCGAGTGTGGGGGCGGGGGGGGGCGTGGCCCAGTGTGGAGGCAGGGCCCAGTGTGGGTATGTTTGGGGGGGGAGGGGTGGAGGGGTCGAGTGTGGGGCGGGGCCCAGTGTGGGGGCGGGGGGGGGCGTGGCCCAGTGTGGGGGGGGGTGCAGGGATGACGGGCCCCAGTGTGAGGGCAGGGGGGGCCCAGTGTGGGAGCGTGGCCCAGTGTGTGGGGACAGGGCCCAGTGCGGGAGTGTGGGGGCGGGGCCCAGTGTGTGGGGGCAGGGCCCATTGCGGAAGTGTGGGGGCGGGGTGCAGGGAGGACGGGCCCCAGTGTGAGGGCAGGGGGTGCCCAGTGTGGGAGCGTGGCCCAGTGTGTGGGGACAGGGCCCAGTGCGGGAATGTGGGGGCGGGGCCCAGTGTGGGGGCAGGGGGGCGGGGCCCAGTGTGGGGATGTTGGGGGGGGGGGGGACAGTTAGAGCGGGGCAGGTGACCGGTGACTGAGCTTTGCACAAATCGGAGTCTGTGGAGGATGGGAGTGTTGGAATGACCAAGTGGAGAGATGACGGACACATGGATAAGGGTTTCATCGATGGAGAGGCTGAGAGAGGGGCGGAGGCGGGTAGTTTGATGCGGGGGGTGGGGGTTAATATGTGGCTCTGCTCTGGGATGAACAGGAGGCCGAGGTGTCACACAGTCTGGTTCAGCCCGAGAGGGTGGCTGGGGAAAGGGACGGAATCAGCGGGAATGGAGCTGGAAACACGGACCTTGGCCTCATTGGGGATTGACTGTAAATACACAGGAGTTGGCACGTCCAATCCCTACAATACCAAAGGGGAATAAAGCGCTCCCTTTCACTTGACCTTTCCACACCCGGCCTGCAAAGCCAGCAATGAGTCGGGCAGCGATGGCGGGAGTGAAGGGCAAACAGGACTTAGTGCGGGACCTGCCTTTGCCCGTCCAAATGTATATATGTAGCGATTCCGGAACAGTTCTCAAGGGGTTAATCATCCAGTGATGATATAATACAGTTTCTGTACAGGTTTGAACTCCCGAAGTGCGCCTGATGAGTAATGAGGGGGGTTTAATTAGCGGGGCCCTGTCACAGGAGCAGGGCGACCGATTGGTGACAGCAGCTGTGTGTTTGCTCCTGCCCGCTCAGGTGTGGGATAGTTATCACCGGCTGAGCAAGCAGGGTGGTGTCCATTCACAGGCACGAGAAAGCACTCGGCCTCAATAGCCAAAGACATTTCAGGCTGCTCTGCAATTGCCAACCGGGCCAGGGGGAAGTTTACAAAAGAAAAGACTTGCATTTATATAGCACCTTTCACGACCACCGGACGTCCCAAAGCACTTTACAGCCAATGAAGCACTTTGTGAAGCGTAGTCACTGTTGCAATGTGGGAAACGCCGCATGCAATTTGCGCACAGCAAGCTCCCACAAACAGTAATGTGATAATGACCGGATAATCTGTTTGTTTAGTGATGTTGAAGGGGGCATTTCTGTACTGTTACTCGAGATTCATTGGGTTCCTGGTCGGTTCCTGACCTGTTCTTCCCTAAATTTCTCCGCCTCTCTCTCCTCCTTTAAGGTGCTCCTTAAAACCTACCTCTTTGACCAAACTTTTAATCACCTGTCCTAATATCTCCTTATTACAGCTCTGCGTCAAATGTTTTGTCGCCTAATACTCCTGTGAAGTTCCTTGGGCCGTTTTACTACGTTAAAGGCACTATATAATGCAAGTTGTTGTTGTGTTACGGAGGTTCTGCACTAATGAACTTGCCCCGACAATTCAGGCAGGGCCATGAGTGGACAGCACTGTCGAGTCCTGGCTGAAAGATGAATGGCCTCTCTCCCCGACACAACTGCAATCCTCCAGCCATCCCAACACTGCCAGGCCCTGCACCAGTGATCGGAAACTCTCACCTCAGCATTGCTGACCCAAGGACCAAACTCCACAGCTATTCCCAGACACTAGGACACCCCGCCCCCTCACTGCTCGAGACCCTCCTCAGTGGTCCAAGACCCTCAGACATCCCTCACCAATGTTCCCAGATCTTAGGCCTTGCCCCAATATTTAAGGGAAATCCCTCTTCAGTGTTCCCGGGAACCTTCAAGCCGCAGGGAGTGTGAGAGTGTGTGCCGGCCCATTCCAAGTGAGGGAATTCGCACCCAGTGTACTGACCTCACACACTGACCTCTCACCCCCAGTAATAACCCCACACTGACCTCTCACCCCAGTAATAACCTCACACTGACCTCTCACCCCCAGCAATAACCCCATACACTGACCTCTCATCCCCAGTAATAACCTCACACTGACCTCTCACCCCAGTAATAACCTCACACTGACCTCTCAACGCCAGTAATAACCTCACACTGACCTCTCACCCCAGTAATAACCTCACACTGACCTCTCACCCCCAGCAATAACCCCACACACTGACCTCTCACTCCAGTAATAACCTCACACTGACCTCTCACCCCAGTAATAACCTCACACACTGACCTCTCACCCCCAGTAATAACCACACAGACTGCTCACCCCCAGTAATGACCTCACACTGACCTCTCACCCCCAGTAATAACCTCACACACTGACCTCTCATCCCCAGTAATGACCACACACACTGACCTCTCACCCCAATCATGACCTCACACATTGACCTCTCACCCTAGTAATGACCTCACACACTGACCTCTCACCCCAGTAATGACCTCACACACTGACCTCTCACCTGCAGTAATAGACAGCAGGTTGAAAATCTATCCCATTATTGCTATTCTACACTGTATCCATAAAACAAGAACTGTAAGCTTTATGCGTTAGGCCTGGCTCAGTGGGTAGTTCTCTCACCTCGTCATTTAGTCAGAAGGTTCTGGGTTCAAGTCCCACTCCAGAGGTTTGAGCACAAAAATCTAGGCTGACACTGTGGTGCAGTGCTGAGGGAGCGCTGCACTGTCGGGAGGTGCCGTCTTTCGGGTGAGAAGTTAAACTGAGATCCCATATGCCCTTTCAGGTGGACGTAAAAGATCCCAGGCCACTATTTCGAAGAAGAGCAGTGGAGTTCATCCCGGTGTCCTGGCCAATATTTATCCCTCAATCAACATCAGTAAGCCAGCTGACTCGGGATCATTGATCTGACTACTGTTTGTGGGATCTTCTCCTCGCCCAGTCGCCACTCCCTGACATGATCTCAGTACCCCGAGCGACGTCACATTGGGCTCCCTTCCAGCACCCCTTGGCCCAATGGACAATCCGACCTGGTTTGATCGGGCCCTAGCTCAGCCAGCACTCTATTCTCGCCTCCGAATCACAAGGGGTAGGTTTGAGCTGATACTCCAGGACAGTACTGAGGGAGCGCCGCACTGTCGGAGGGGCAGTACCGAGGGAGTGCCGCACTGTCGG
This sequence comes from Pristiophorus japonicus, assembly GCF_044704955.1. Lineage (NCBI taxonomy): Eukaryota > Metazoa > Chordata > Chondrichthyes > Pristiophoridae > Pristiophorus > Pristiophorus japonicus. The sequence goes on along the minus strand of NC_091992.1, from coordinate 73,621,147 downwards.
AGGGGCAGTACCGAGGGAGCGCCGCACTGTCGGAGGGGCACTACTGAGGGAGCGCCGCACTGTCGGAGGGGCAGTACTGAGGGAGCGCCGCACTGTCGGAGGGGCAGTACTGAGGGAGCGCCGCAGTGTCGGAGGAGCAGTACTGAGGGAGCGCCTCACTGTCGGAGTTGTCGTCTTTTGCATGAGACATGAAATCAGGTAGATGTATTGGCACTATTTCAAAGAAGAAGAGGGAAGGTATTCCCGGTATCCTGGCCAATATTTAGCCCTCAACCAGCATCACAAAAAAAACGATTATTCGGTCATTATCACATTGCTGTTTGTGCGCAAATTGGCTGCCGTGTTTCCTACCTTACAACATTGACGACACCCGAAAATTACTTCATTGGCTGTAAAGTGCTTAGGGGCACTATAAATGCAAGGTCTTTATTTCTTTCTCCCGGGCTCTGTGACCCGCCAGATCGCCTCGTGAGGCAGATCCCCCCCGTGACACCCGTCAGATCTCGCACCTCCAGTGTCCATAGTCAGATCTCCGCGCACCCCTCCATCCCCTCCCTCTGTGAGATCTCCCCCATGCCCTGTCAGATCTCTCCCACAGGTTGTAGTTATAGAGAAGCAGCGTTTATATTCTGGAATATGGTGAAAGCTTTCTCAAGGTGGACTGTGTTGTAAGAGAGGGAGTGTGAAGCAGAACAAGAAGAGATAATGGAGAGAGACAGAGGATAGAGAAAGAAAGACAGAAAGAAAGAGGGAAAGTGATGACAGAGAAAGAGAGAGACCAAGAAGACAGAGAGAGAGAGTGAAGCAGAGAGGGTCAGAGGGCGATAGAAAGACATAGAAAGAATACTGAGTGGAACGTGAAAGAAGCAGGTTTTGAGGGGAGGAGATATAATGTATATATTAATGGTCTTAAATTTCCATATATGGAGTTTCACTTTGTGCCGAGGGTCTCACTTTATTATTATGGGGCTCTCACGTTTTATGTGTGGGGCTCTCATTCACACAGATCATGTGCAGTTGTACTGGCTGTGACGTATATAGAAACATAGAAAATAGGTGCAGGAGTAGGCTATTCGGCCCTTCGAGCCTGCACCGCCATTCAATAAGATCATGGCTGATCATTCCCTCAGTACCCTTTTCCTGCTTTCTCTCCATACCCCTTGATCCCTTTAGCCGTAAAGGCCATATCTAACTCCCTCTTGAATATATCCAATGAACTGGCATCAACAACTCTCTGCGGCAGCGAATTCCATAGGTTAACAACTCTCTGAGTGAGAAATTCTCCTCATCTCAGTCCTAAATGGCCTACCCCTTATCCTAAGACCATGTCCCCTTGTTCTGGACTTCCCCAACATCAGGAACATTCTTCCCACATCTAACCTGTCCAGTCCCATCAGAACCTTATACGTTTCTATGAGATCCCCTCTCATCCTTCTAAACTCTAGTGAATAAAGGCCCAGTTGAACCAGTCTCTCCTCATATGTCAGTCCAGCCATCCCTGGAATCAGTCTGGTGAACCTTCGCTGCACTCCCTCAATAGCAAGAACGTCCTTCCTCAGATTAAGAGACCAAAACTGAACACAATATTCCAGGTGAGGCCTCACTAAGGCCCTGTACAACTGTAGTAAGACCTCCCTGCTCCTATACTCAAATATCCTAGCTATGAAGGCCAACATACCATTTGCCTTCTTCACCGCCTGCTGTACCTGCATGCCCACTTTCAGTGACTGATGAACCATGACACCCAGGTCTCGTTGCACCACCCCTTTTCCTAATCTGTCACCATCCAGATAATATTCTGCCTTCGTGTTTTTGCCCCCAAAATGGATAACCTCACATTTATCCACATTATACTGCATCTGCCATGCATTTGCCCACTCGCCTAACCTGTCCAAGTCACCCTGCAGCCTCTTAACATCCTCCTCACAGCTCACAACGCCACCCAGTTTAGTGTCATCCGCAAACTTGGAGATATTACACTCAATTCCTTCATCTAAATCGTTAATGTATATTGTAAAGAGCTGGAGTCCTAGCACTGAGCCCTGCGGCACTCCACTAGTCACTGCCTGCCATTCTGAAAAGGTCCCGTTTATCCTGACTCTCTGCTTCCTGTCTGCCAACCAATTCTCTACCCACGTCAGTAAATTACCCCCAATACCATGCGCTTTGATTTTGCACACCAATCTCTTGTGTGGGACCTTGTCAAAAGCCTTTTGAAAGTCCAAATACACCACATCCACTGGTTCTCCCTTGTCCACTCTACTAGTTACATCCTCAAAAAATTCCAGAAGATTTGTCAAGCATGATTTCCCTTTCATAAATCCTTGCTGACTTGGTCCGATCCTGTCACTGCTTTCCAAATGCGCTGCTATTTCATCCTTAATGATTGATTCCAACATTTTCCCCACTACTGATGTCAGGCTAACCGGTCTATAATTATCCGTTTTCTCTCTCCCTCCTTTTTTTTAAAAAAGTGGTGTTACATTAGCTATCCTCCTGTCCACAGGTACTGATCCAGAGTCGATAGATTGTTGGAAAATGATAACCAATGCATCCACTATTTCTAGGGCCACTTCCTTAAGTACTCTGGGATGCAGACTATCAGGCCCCGGGGATTTATCAGCCTTCAATCCCATCAATTTCCCTAACACAATAGTACATTCGGAAGGTTATTTGTGACTTCTTTCGTAAAGACAGAACCAAAGTATTTGTTCAATTGGTCGGCCATTTCTTTATTCCCCATGATAAATTCACCTGAATCCGACTGCAAGGGACCCACGTTTGTCTTCACTAATCTTTTTCTCTTCAAGAAAGACTGAATCAACTGGGCTTGTATTCACTGGAGTTCAGAAGAATGAGAGGGGATCTCATAGAAACGTTTAAAATTCTGATGGGTTTAGACAGGTTAGATGCAGGAAGAATGTTCCCAATGTTGGGGAAGTCCAGAACCAGGGGTCACAGTCTAAGGATAAGGGGTAAGCCATTTAGGACCGAGATGAGGAGAAACTTCTTCACCCAAAGAGTGGTGAACCTGTGGAATTCTCTACCACTGAAAGTTGTTGAGGCCAATTCACTAAATATATTCAAAAAGGAGTTAGATATAGTCCTTACTACTCGGGAGATCAAGGGGTATGGTGAGAAAGCAGGAATGGGGTACTGAAGTTGCATGTTCAGCCATGAACTCATTGAATGGCGGTGCAGGCTCGAAGGGCCGAATGGCCTACTCCTGCATCTATTTTCTATGTTTCACATATTTATAGAAGGTTTTGCAGTCAGTTTTTATGTTCCCTGCAAGCTTCCTCTCGTACTCTATCTTCCCCCTCTTAATTAAACCCTTAGTGCTCCTCTGTTGAATTCCAAATTTTTCCCAGTCCTCAGGTTTGTTGCTTTTTCTAGCCAATTTATATGCCTCTTCCTTGGTTTAAACACTATCCATAATTTCCCTTGTTAGCCATGGTTGAGCCACCTTCCCCATTTTATTTTTACTCCAGACAGGGATGTACAATGTATATCTGGCCTCCTGGATCCAAAAGATTTGACATTCCACCCTCGAGAAACTCATCTCAATGTAATGCTTTCCTCTCAATCCCAATGTAGGTGAAGCAGAACTCTCAGCCTCACCAGGTACCCTGGCTCCCTCTCCACCTCACTGACAGGTTACAAGGTAACACCTGCTGTCTGATAGCCGAGATTCTTCTTTCATTGTTGGTCCCCAGCAGCTCCCCACCCCCCCCCCCCCCACAAACTCTCTCTCCTCCTCCCCACCCCCCTCTTCCTTCTTTCGGATGAGACAATAAACCGAGGCCCCGTCTTCCCTCTCAGCTAGACGTAAAAAATCCCATGCCACTATATGCAGGGGAGTTCTCCCTGGTGTCCTGGCCAGCATCAATAAAACAGATTATCTCCTCATTATCACACTGCTGTTTGTGGGAGCTTCCTGTGCACAAATTGGCTGCCGCGTTTCCCACATTACAAAAGTGACATCAATTCAAAAGTACTTCATTGACTGCAAGGTACTTTGGGATGTCCTGAGGTTGTGAAAGGCGCTATAGAAATGCAAGTCTTTCCTTTTGTCTCTGTCCAAATCACACATCATCCTGACTTGGAAATATATCAGCTGTTCTTTCATCGTCACTGGGTCAAAATCCTGGAACTCCCTACCTAACAGCACTGTGGGAGTACCTTCACCACACGGACTGCAACAGTTCAAGAAGGCGGCTCACCACCACCTTCTCGAGGGGCAATTAGGGATGGGCAATAAATGCCGGCCTTGCCAGAGACGCCCACATCCCAGGAATTAATAAAAAATAACATACTAAACGTCCCAGGATGCTTCGCAAGAGCAATTATTAAACAAAATTTGACACCCGGCCACAGATGGAGATATTAGGACAGGTGAAAGAGGTGGGTTTTAAAGAGAGTCTTAAAGGAGTAGAGAGAGGCAAAGAGGTTTTGGGAGGGACTTCCAGAGCTTCGGCCCTGTAATATATGCACCCGTGAGCTAGGTTCAGCCCGACTGCCTGCTTCCCTGGAGATGGAGCACGCGGTGTCCACCGGTACGCTCGCGGCCTTCCGCAAGAGGTGGGCGCCGGAGGGACTGCAGTGCATCATCACCCCCGGCAACCAAATTTTAATTTGAACTATTTAACGTCTAAAGTTTAATTTGTTTATTTGTCGGTTTCGTGCCCCTTTATTAATTAATATTCAACTAAAATAGTTGTAGAGCTGTTGAGTTGAAGTGGCTTAGCCAGTCACGTGATGTTCACAAGACTCAATAAAACCCCAGCCAGTTGGGTTCGGGGGAATCCACGATGAGGCAGGTGGTTGTGAACCTGGTGGATGAACTGGTAATGTGGAGTGTGATTGTTAAACTTTTGCTAATAAACTAATTAGTTCTAAACATAGAAACATAGAACTTAAGTGCAGGAGCAGGCCATTCGGCCCTTCGAGCCTGTACCGCCATTCAATAAGATCATGGCTGATCATTCAACCTCAGTACCCCTTTCCTGATTTCTCTCCATACCCCTGATCCCTTTGGCCGTAAGGGTCATATCTAACTCCCTTTTGAATATATCTAACGAACTGGCCTCAACAACTTTCTACGGTAGAGAATTCCACAAATTAACCACTCTCTGAGTGAAGAAGTTTCTCCTCATCTCAGTCCTAAATGGCTTACCCGTTATTCTTAGACTGTGACCCTGGTTCTGGAACTCCCCAGCAACGGGAACATTCTTCCTGCCTCTAACCTGTCCAATCCCGTCAGAATGTCATATGTTTCTATGAGATCCCCTCTCATTCTTCCAAACTCCAGTGGATACAAGCCCAGTTGATCCAGTCTCTCCTCATATGTCAGTCCTGCCATACCAGGAATAAATCTGGTGAACCTTCGCTGCACTCCCTCAATAGCAAGAACGTCCTTCCTCAGATTATGGGACCAAAACTGAACACAGTATTCTAGGTGTGGCCTCACCAAGGCTCTGTACAATTGCAGTAAGACCTCCCTGCTCCTATACTCAAATCCTCTAGCTATGAAGGCCAACATGCCATTTGCCTTCTTCACCGCCTGCTGTACCTGCATGCCAAACTTCAATGACTGATGTACCATGACACCCAGGTCTCGTTGCACCTCCCCTTTTCCTAATCTGTCACCATTCAGATAATATTCTGTCTTCCTGTTTTTGCCACCAAAGTGGATAACCTCACATTTATCCACATTATACTGCATCTGCCATGCATTTGCCCACTCACCTAACCTGTCCAAGTCAACCTGCAGTCTCTTGGCATCCTCCTTACAGCTCACACTGCCACCCAGCTTGTCATCTGCAAACTTGGAGATGTTACATTCAATTTCTTCATCTAGATCATTGATGAATATTGTAAATAGCTGGGGTCCCAGCACTGAACCCTGTGGCACCCCACTGGTCACTGCCTGCCATTCTGAAAAGGACCCATTTATTCCAACTCTCTGCTTCCTGTCTGCCAACCAGTTCTCTATCCACATCAGTACATTACCGCCAATACCATGCGCTTTAATTTTGCACACTAATCTCTTGTGTGGGACATTGTCAAAAGCCTTTTGAAAGTCCAAATACACCACATCCACAGGTTCTCCCTTGTCCACTCTACTAGTTACATCCTCAAAAAATTCTAGAAGATTTGTCAAGCATGATTTCCCTTCACAAATCCATGCTGACTTGGACCGATCCTGTCGCCACTTTCCAAATGCGCTGCTATTTCATCTTTAATAATTGATTCCAACATTTCCCCCACCACCGATGTCAGGCTAACCGGTCTATAATTCCCCGTTTTCTCTCTCCCTCCTTTTTTAAAAAGTGGTGTTACATTAGCGACCCTCCAGTCCATAGGAACTGCTCCAGAGTCAATAGAATGTTGGAAAATGATCACCAATGCATCCACTATTTCTCGGGTCACTTCATTAAGTACTCTGGGATGCAGCCTATCAGGCCCTGAGGATTTATCGGCCTTCAATCCCATCAATTTCCCTAACACAATTTCCTGACTAATAAGGATTTTCTTCAGTTCCTTAATAGCAATGTGTTGCTATGAATTCTTAAACCAAGAAGCCATGAAGCAAATACATTACAGTCCTCAGTAGCTGAAGGCACGGCCGCCAACGGTGGAGGGATGAATAACGTTTTCTCTGATTTATTTCCAGTATCCTCGAAACGCTTGACCGACCTCTGCAAGCGATGCTAAAGGTCAGACGGCAGGGCTCCCAATTAAATGGTCACAGCTCATCGACAACAACACTGGGCAGCTGAAGATTGGTTCTCATTCAATTACTGCACCCGATGGGAGGGGCTGAAATGTCTGCAGCATCTCGGACTGAGGGAACTCCCTTCGACATGAGTTATAAATTTTAGTAGAAAACATTTAATCAAATGCCCCCTTTTTGGCACTAGAACCCACAAATTAATAATTTAAAACTGTAACGAAAACCTTTAATCAAATTAAAATTTGGTTGCCGGGAGTGACGATGCACTCCAGTCCGTCCGGCGCCCACCGCTCGCAGAAGGCCGCGAGCGTACCGGTGGACACTGCGTGCTCCATCTCCAGGGACACCCTGGCTCGGATGTAACCGCGGAAGAGAGGCAGGCAGTCAGGCTGAACGACCCCCTCGACCGCCCGCTGCCTGGACCGGCTGATGGCCCCCTTGGCCATGCCCAGGAGCAGTCCTACGAGGAGGCCCTCGGACCTACCCCCTCCCCTCCGCACAGGGTGCCCAAAGATCAGGAGTTTGGGACTGAAGTGCAACCAAAATTTGAGGAGCAGCCCCTGCAAATAATGGAATAGAGGCTGCAACCTCGCACATTCCACATACACATGGAACACTGACTTCTCCAGAAATTGCAGGCGTCGACGTAAGTTATAACCTGGATTCTTAATGACAACCCGCAGATGCTTAGCTTCATTAAAAGGTTCAGCAGAGCAGCTGATACTCAAAAGAGTTTCAGCAGAGCAGCTGATTCAATCGGGTCCGGTCAAATGACTCATCGTGTGACCTATCCATCCAGAAATGAACGTGTATTTCCAGCTGGGAGCAGGGCAGGGGCGGGCAGTTCAATGGGGGATGACTTGCACATGACTTGAAGGGGCAGGTTCCTGAACGGAGCCGGGGGGGGCGGGGGGAAAGAGAATGGCTCAGCCGAAGGTGGGTAACCCTTCCCCTGTCCAATGACACTCTACAATCACAGCCTCCGTCACACCAAACAACAGCTGCCCTTGTACATGAAGCTGGGCTCAGAGTGCAGGACAACAGCAAGGAGGAGTGTGTTTGTGGGGGGGGGGGCTGCAGTTACCATCTCCGGTTCGACATATTCCGGGGGGGTCCGTCACATGACATAGAAAAAGGTAGAAAGAAAGAACTTGCCATTCTATAGCGCCTTTCACGAACTCAGCACATCAAAATCCCACAGGCAGTGATGAGATATAGATAGACTTGCATTTATATAGTGCCTTTCATGACCCAGGACGTCCCAAAGCGCTTTACAGCCAATGAAGTACTTTTGGAGCGCAGTCACTGTTGTAATGTGGGAAACGCAGCAGCCAATTTGCACACAGCAAGGTCAAAGGTTACGGGACAAAGGCGGGGTTTCAGCAGCGGATGAGCTAAGGCAGAGGCGGAGGATGTGACGGAGGTGGGAATACGTGGGCTCAGTTGCAGACTCACACCACCACTCACCCACCAAAAACTGGCCCGCAGTTAAAATTGAGACCCTTTTTGATATCACACTGCTACCCGACAGCAAGTCATAAGCATCAGGGTGCTGCCCTTAGGTTGCAATTGGTCTTCGGGTGCGCTCTGCATTGCCGCCCTGCAGGAAAGTGAGACAGTCTGGCAGGTGGCTGATCCAAGGTCTGTACCTATGGCCTCGGTACCTGATGATTTCTCTGCTATCTTACTTTTCTCTCGTAACATTTAAACCACAAAACACTGTGGAGTGGATCTTGACTCTGTGCGAAGGTGTAAGACGGGGGAGGGCCAATCGGCAGCCCGTGATCTGGCACAGCGGTAGTGCCTCCATGGTCGAATAGCTTGTCAACACTCACCTGTCACCTAGCGGACACATGGCGAGCACTCCATTCAGACAAGGTAAAGGTGGGTCACTTATGGAAATAAACACGGGCCGATATATAAAGCGGACTGCGATTCGCTAACACCTATTTTACAATATTGCACAAAGTTCTGGTCAATCGTGTATTTGAGGAACTTCAAAAACAAACTTACCTAAAGGGGTAAAGAAACATTAACTTCTTGGACAAGGACTATAATTAAATTATAAATTTGAAGCCCATGTGATTAAAGGGGCAGTGCGGAGATGGAATTGGCTGAGGGATAGGCAGCAGAGAACTTCAGTGAATGGTTGTTTTTCAGACTGGAGGGCAGTATTTCAGTGGTGTTCCCCACTCACACTACATCTGTACATCTGTATAAATCACTGCTTAGGCTGCACGAGTGTTGTGGTTAGTTCTGGCCATCACACTTTACGGAGGATGTCAAGGTCTTGGAGAGGGTGCAGAGATTTACTAGACTGGAACTAGGGATGTGGGACTTCAGTTGTGTTGGTGAGACTGGAGATGCTGGGGCCGTTCTCCTTAGGTTAATGGGCGATTTAGTGGAGGTGTTCAAAAACATGCGGGGTTACAATAGAGTAAATAAGGAGAAACTTGTTCCCACTGGCAGGTGGGTTGGTAACCAGAAGACAGAGACTTAAGGTCATTGACAAATGAACCAGAGGGGATACGAGAGGAATTTGTTTTCCGCAGTGAGTTATGAACAGGAACGCACGGCCTGAAAGGGTGGAGGAAACAGATACAATAATAACTTTCAAAAATGAATTGGATAAATATTTCAAGAGGAGAAAATGTGCAGGGCGATGTGGAAAGTGGGGAGTGGGACTAAGTGGATCGCTCTTTCAAAGAGCCAGCACAGGCTCGATGGGCTGAATGGCCTTCTGTACTGCATCATTCTGGGTGCTCGGTCACTCCTCCCGGGTTCTGTTACAACCACAGCTTCCCTTCCAAGTCAACGTAACGATCAATAGGGCCGAGGCTGTCCCATTGTCCTCGGTAATAGTGAGAGCCTGATATCGAATAGACGGTGGTGAAATTGGTGTTTGGCGATAGTGCGAAACAAGCGTTAGCGAATGGGCACCCGCTTACGCCGCACCCAATTGTCTTTCCCGACGGTTACCGTGATACCGACACACCCACCGCATTCTCGGGATTTATCGCAATGGAGCACGAGAGTGAGGGCAATGATCGCTGCACCGTCCCCCAAAGCCGGGAGCAGAGAAAAGGTGGTAAGCGGGGGACTATTAAAAGGAGAGACAACATTAAAAGAATGAACTTGCATTTATATAGCGCCTTTCACAGCCTCAGAACGTCCCAAAGTGCTTCACAACTAATTAAGTACTTTTGGAGTGTAGTTACTGTTGTAACGTAGGAAACGCAGCAGCCAATTTACACACAGCAAGCTCCCACAAACAGCAATGTGATAATGACCAGATAATCTGTTTTTAGTGATATTGGTTGAAGAATAAATATTTACCCGGACGCTGGGAAAGAATACTCTTGCTCTTCTTTTAATAGTACCGTGGGATCTTTTACATCCACGAGAGGGCAGACAGGGCCTCGGTTTAACATCTCATCCTAAATACTCTGATTGAAGTGTCAGCCTGGATTATGTGCTCACCTCTCTGGACTGGGGCCTGAACCCACAACCTCCTGACTCAGAGGGGAGAGTTCTACCACTGACACCTTGAGAGAGAGAAAAGTACCAACGCCCACGTTTACACTGCAGTGAAGAGTGCACTACTCAGTCTTATTGTGATTCATGCAGGAGCCATCTTTCCACTGCCTGTCTGTAATATATCTATTATTAGTATTAAAAAAATGTTGTGTAGGTCACGCACTTCCTGTCCACAAAGCTTACTTCCAGTTGTCATGATTTATGGTTAACATTTCCTGTTAGAAATATCTACGTCAACATTGCTATTCGATTTTGCTATGCCAAATGTCACAGTGTAGTTACAGTCTTTGACCACCAGGTGGCTCTGTAGAGAGAGTTTCTGAAGGCCCTCTCTTTCAACTCTTGTTGCCACTTGTGTATAGAAAACCATACAGACTGTGGATAACTATTGCTGTGACATTTTATAGCAGATACTATGATACACAGTAATACAATCACTAATGGTGACAGTATACACAGGCAAGGCTGTAAGAAAGCATAGATTGACAAAAATAAAAAAATAATGTTGAACTTCAACCGGACCTTAGTTCATCATCATCGTAGGCAGTCCCTCGGAATCGAGGAAGACTTGCTTCCACTCTAAAACTGAGTTCTCAGGTGACTGTACAGTCCAATATGGGAATTACAGTCTCTGTCACAGGTGGGACAGATAGTCGTTGAGGGAAGGGGTGGGTGGGACTGGTTTGCTGCACAATCCTTCCGCTGCCTGCGCTTAGTTTCTGCATGCTCTCAGCGACGAGACTCGAGGTGCTCAGCGCCCTCCCGGATGCTCTTCCTCCACTTAGGGCGGTCTTTGGTCAGGGACTCCCAAGTGTTGGTGGGGATGTTGCACTTTATCAGGGAGGCTTTGAGGGTGTCCTTGTAATGTTTCCTCTGCCCACCTGGGGCTCGCTTGTCGTGTAGGAGTTCCGAGTAGAGCGCTTGCTTTGGGAGTCTTGTGTCGGGCATGCGGACAATGTGGCCCGCCCAGCTGAGCTGGTCGAGTGTGGTCAGTACTTCGATGCTGGGGATGTTGGCCTGATCGTGAACACTGACATTAGGCTGCAGCTGGAGTATTGTGTAGAGTTTTGGGCCCGTTGCTATAGGAAGGATATAAAGCAATGGGAAAGGTGTAGCGTCGATGCACCGCATGTTACGAGGGATGGAAGTATGGGGGGGCGGGGTGTGGGCGTACTATTGCGTACCTGAAGAAGTTAAGGATTTATTCAGTGGAGCGGAGCAGGTTAATGGCCCAACCTGGTAGAAGGCTTCAAGATCATAAAGTGCTAATAACGAGAGATTATCTCCACTGGTAACGAGAGGGAACAAATTAATATAAAAAAATTAAAGGGAAGGTTAGAAAAAATGCTTCATCACTGCTGGTTAAAGTGTGGGATACTGGATGGACTGAATGGCCTGTTTCTGTGCGGGAACAATCTCCAGCTCGAAGGACTGATCAGAATAGATTCTGGTTGTGTTATAATATATACAGGAACATGGAACGTGAGAAGAGGAGCAGGCCATTCAGCCCCTCGAGTCTGTTCCGCCATTCACTTACATCATGGCTGATCTGTATCTCAATTCCATCAGCCCGCCTTGGTTCCATAATCCTTTATACCCTTACCCAACAAAAATCTATCGATCTGAGTTTTGACATTTTCAACTGACCCCCAGCCTCAACAACAACAACTTGTATTTATATAGCGCCTTTAACGTAGTAAAACATCCCGAGGCGCTTCACAGGAGTGGTGTAAGACAAAACAAATAAGTTTGACACTGAGCCACATAAGAAGAAATTACGGCAGATGCTTGGTCAAAGAGGTAGGTTTTAAGAAGAAACCAGAGGCGGAGAGGTTTAGGGAGGGAGTTCCAGAGCTTGGGGCCCCAGGCAGCTGAAGGCACGGCCACCGATGGTTGAGCGATTATCATCAGGGATGCTCAAGAGAGCAGAATTAGAGGAGCGCAGACATCTCGGGGGGTTGTGGGGCTGGAGGAGATTACAGAGATAGGGACGAGGCCATGGAGGGATTTGTAAAAAAGGATGAGAATTTTGAAACTGAGGCGCTGCTTAACCGGGAGCCAATGTAGGTCAGCGAGCACAGGGGGTGATGGGTGAGCGGGACTCGGTGCGAGTTAGGACACAGGCAGCCGAGTTTTGGATCACGTCTAGTTTACGTAGGGTAGAATGTGGGAGGCCAGCCAGGAGTGCATTGGAATAGTCAAGTGTAGAGGTAACAAAGGCATGGATGAGGGCTTCAGCAGCGGATGAGCTGAGGCAAGGGCAGATACGGGCGATGTTACGGAGATGGAAATAGTTGGTCTTAGTTATGCTGTGGATATGTGGCTGGAAACTCATTTCAGGGTCAAATATGACACCTAGGTTGCGAACAGTCTGGTTCAGCCTCAGACAGATGCTAGTGAGAGGGATGGAGTCGGTGGCTAGGGAACGCAGTTTGTGACGGGGATCAAAGACAATGGCTTCGGTCTTCCCAATATTTAATTGGAGAAAATTTCTGCTCATCCAGTACTGGATGTCGGACAAGCAGTCTGACAATTTAGAGACAGTGGAGGGGTCGAGAGAAGTGGGGGTGAGGTAGAGCTGGGTGTCGTCAGCGTACATGTGGAAACTGACGCTGTGTTTTCAGATGATGTCACCAAGGAAAAACATACAGATGAGAAATAGGAGGGGGCCAAGGATAGATCCTTGGGGGACACCAGAGGTAACGGTGTGGGGGCGGGAAGAGAAGCCATTGCAGGTGATTCTCAGGCTACGATTAGATGGATAAGAATGGAACCAGGCGAGTGCAGTCCCACCCAGCTGGACGATGGAGGAGAGGCGTTGGAGGAAGATGGAGTGGTCAACCGTGTCAAAGGCTGCAGACCGGTCGAGAAGGACGAGGAGGGATAGTTTACCTTTGTCACAGTCACACAGGATGTCATTTGTCACTTTGATGAGAGCCTTTCGGTACTCCCTCCGGATTGGAGGGATTCAAGCATAGAACTCTGGGAAAGATGAGCATGGATTTGGGAGGCGGCAACATGCTCAAGGACTTGAGAGGAAAGGGAGGTTGGAGATGAGGCAGTAGTTTGCAAGGACGGAGGGGTCAAGGTTTGGTTGTTTGAGGAGAGTTTTTTGGGGGAGCGAGTTCCAGATGTTCACGACCCTTTGTGTGAAGAAATTCTTCCTGACATCACCCCTGAACAGCCTAGCTCTAATTTTAAGGTTATGCCCCCCCCCCCCCCCACCAGAAGAAATAGATTAGGGGAGAAATTGGATGTGTTTGTGCCTCTCGTTAGTGCCCCCAGGGGGTGCACACAGGGAGTCATTGCCTTTGTGACCGGGCGCGGTGCTGTCATCGAACCCCACCATATTGGGCGGCAGTTCAGCGCCAGCGTTATGCCCCAATCTCCTGTACTCAGAGATCGTGACAACACCGGCAGCTGCAGGAGGCGTGGATCGGGTAGCTGGCTGTTACCGGGGCGATAATTAAAGGCGAGGCGGCAGAAGTGAGTATATAAAAATAACAATGACCGTGCCATTTTCTTTGCACGTTTCTGACCGCGATCGCTCTGCTCGAGTGTCGGGCTGATCAGGTGGGATCGCCACAGCCTTCGTGGTCCAGGTAGGTACTTTTTAAATTGCAGAGCCTGCAGCGATAGCCTGTGCTTTTAAGGGAGGGAAGGGCCCTTTGAACCTAGCAGTGCTGCACGGCCCTGTGTGTAGAGCCTGCTGAGGTCTCTGTCCCACCTGTGTCCTTTAGCGCCCCAAGAATGAAGCGCTCCACTTCCGCCCGGGAGCACTAAAGCCAATTTTTTGAGAGTGGGGAAGCAGTAACGCCTGCCACTCAGTTTCCAAAAGTTACCGTCTCCAAACGGGGCGAGAATTAATGTCACCCCCTTTTTCTCTGTCCTTTAATCATCTTAAACACCACAGTTAGATCATCCCTTAATCTTCTACACTCAAGGGGATAAAAGCCGAGTCTATGCAACATAAACCGTTATAAACTACTGGTTCGGCCCCAGCTGGAGTATTGTGGCCAGTTCTGAGCACCGTGCTTTCGGAAGGCTTGGAGAGGGTGCAGAGGAGATTGACTGGAATAGTACCAGGGATGAGGAACTTCAGTTATGTGGAGCTGGGGCTGTTCTCTTTAGAGCAGAGAAGGTTAAGGGAAGAATTAATAAAGGTGTTCAAAACTTTGAGGGGTTCTGATAGACAGGGAGGAACTATTTGTAGTGGCAGGAGGGTCAATAACCAGAGGACACAGCTTTAAGGTGATTGGTTAAAGAGCCAGAGGGGAGGTGAGGACTGCTTTTACCAGCGAGTTGTTGTGATGTGGAACGCGCTGCCTGAAAGCACGGCGGAAGCAGATTCAGTCATAACTTTCAAAAGGGAACCGGATAAATATTTGAAAAGAAAGCAATTGCAGGGCTGTGGGGAAGAGCGGGGTTGGGGGGGGGAAGGGATGAATTGGACAGCTGTTTGAAAGAGCCGGCACAGGTACAATGGTCCGAATGGTCTGTCTGTGCTGTATGATCCATGAATCTATCCTCATAACTTAACCCTTTCAGCTCCGGTATCACTCTGCTGAATCTGCGCTGCTCCCCCTCCGAGGCCGATATATCCTCCCTGAGGGGCGGGGCCCAGGACTGGATGCAGTGTGCCGAGGGGTGAGGCCCAGGACTGGACGCAGTGTCCCGAGGGGGTGAGGCCCAGGACTGGACGCAGTGTCCCGAGGGGCGGGGCCCAGGACTGGACGCAGTGTCCCGAGGGGGTGAGGCCCAGGACTGGACGCAGTGTCCCGAGGGGGTGAGGCCCAGGACTGGACGCAGTGTCCCGAGGGGCGAGGCCCAGGACTGGACGCAGTGCCCCGAGGGGTGAGGCCCAGGACTGGACACAGTGTCCCGAGGGGTGAGGCCCAGGACTGGACGCAGTGTCCCGAGGGGCGAGGCCCAGGACTGGACACAGTGTCCCGAGGGGCGAGGCCCAGGACTGGACGCAGTGTCCCGAGGGGTGGGGCCCAGGAGTGGACGCAGTGTCCCGAGGGGGTGAGGCCCAGGGCTGGACGCAGTGTCCCGAGGGGCAGGGCCCAGGACTGGACACAGTGTCCCGAGGGGGTGAGGCCCAGGGCTGGACGCAGTGTCCCGATGGGGTGAGGCCCAGGACTGGACACAGTGTCCTGATGGGGTGAGGCCCAGGACTGGACACAGTGTCCCGAGGGGCAGGGCCCAGGACTGGACGCAGTGTCCCGAGGGGCAGGGCCCAGGACTGGACGCAGTGTCCCGAGGGGGTGAGGCCCAGGGCTGGACGCAGTGTCCCGATGGGGTGAGGCCCAGGACTGGACACAGTGTCCTGATGGGGTGAGGCCCAGGACTGGACACAGTGTCCCGAGGGGCAGGGCCCAGGACTGGACACAGTGTCCCGAGGGGGTGAGGCCCAGGGCTGGACGCAGTGTCCCGAGGAGCGGGGCCCAGGACTGGACGCAGTGTCCCGATGGGGTGAGGCCCAGGACTGGACGCAGTGTCCCGAGGGGGTGAGGCCCAGGACTGGACGCAGTGTCTCGAGGGGGTCTGACCAGAGCTTCCAGCCCTTTGTGTTCCAGCCCTCTTGAGATAAAGGCCAACATTCCATTAGCGTTATTACTTTTTGTTCCTGTCCACTAGTTTTTAGTGAATTCCGTGCTGGCACCCCTAAATCTCTCGGCTCCCCCACAGTTCATTGCTTCTCACCATTTAGATCATAATAAGTAGGGGCAGGAGTAGGCCATATGAGCCTGCTCCGCCATTCAATAAGATCATGGCTGATCTGATCATGGACTCAGCTCCACTTCCCTGCCCGCTCTCCATAACCCCTTATTGGTTAAGAAACTGTCTGTATAAGAACATTTAGAAATTACTCTGATCGATCATAGGTCCAAAGTGGATGACCTCACACTTCCCCGCACTGAACTCCATCTGCCACTGTGTTGCCCACTCACTGAATCTGTCGATGTCCCTTTGCACCTCTCTGCTCCCAGTTACACCACTTACAGTGCCACCTAACACAGCGTCGGCAGGAAACGTGGATATACGGCTCTCGCTGTTCCTTCATCCAAGTCATTTATAAGTATAGTGAAAGGCTGAGGCCCCAGTACAGAGCCCTGGGGAAGAGCACAAGTACTTTCTGTGGTATACTATATGAAGGATATATGGATTTATAGAATATATCTGGATTATCACAGATATAATTGATGATTGCTAGGGTATTTGAGCAGAATCTCGCCCAGCATTTTCTTCGAGCTCTGGCTGAATTATATAATATTTGCACACGGGCTACTGTTTCCCTGTAATTAGCTGCAGCTTCTCACGCAGTGAACTGACAAAGATTATGTCACAATCATTAATCTTTCAGTGAGGGCCTGTGTGCATCAGGGGACACTGACTGTCACTGGTACCTGGGAAATCGCAGAGTGAAGAATGGCCTGTGAGCCATATACAACACAGGGTCCACACTCAATCTGTACACACCAAGAGTCCACACGTGGTCTGTACACACCAAGGGTTGCAGGGTCCGCACTCGGTCTGAGCTGGGTCTGCTGGCCATCAGCTCACTGGTTGCGTTGTTGCGATTTGCCTCAGTTACCACTAGGCCAGGGACGGGAGAAACCGGCTCCGGTCAAAGGTCGGTGTTTCTGTAACGGTTTATTTTCCAAAACTGTATCCATTCCTACGTGGTGAAGATTCTCGCTTTAGCTCAGCATCTCCCTCGTGCACGGAGAGATTCAATAACCACCAGACAAATCAGAAAGAGTGAGCACAAAGACAGATACAGCTCGGGACCCACTTTACAACACACGGCAGGGACTTGGTGTTGATGCAAGGGCAATTCGCAATGATCTCCCCTCTCCTCCTTTCCATTCATCTCCCCTCTCTCCTCCTCTCCTCACCCTTCCCCTCCCTCGTCCTCCTCTCCTGAAGCAGCGGGCTGTGTTTGGGTGCTGGTTTCACAGCCCCTTGCCCAAGTGCCACCCTCCATGGGTGCATGTGGGCAGTGGGTATCGGCAGGCTTTTCGAGCCCAGAGGGTTTCACACTGTGCCCAATCCTGTCCTCACCCACGCTTCACGGCAAATTAACAGGGAGCTTTAGGAATCTCCTGCTTGAATGAGTTTGAAAACAGCTCATTTAAATTTGAACATAAACATCAGCAAAACATGCCAGGAAACATCTCAAGGAGACTTCAGTTACATGGAGACTGGAGAAGCTGGGCTTGTTCTCCTTGGAGCAGAGAGGGTTAAGGGGACATTTAAGAGGGGTTCAGAACCATGAGGGCTTTTGATGGAGTAAGGAGAAACTGCATTGGTAGGAGGATTGGTGATCAGAGGACACAAATTTAAAAAGATTGGTAAAACATCCAGAGGGGAGCTTTTTATTGTGATCTAGAACGCACTGACTGAACGGGCGGTGAAAGCAGATTCAATAGTTACTCTCAAAAGGCAATATATTTGAAAAGGAAAAATTTGCAGGGGGAGAGAAAGAAAGAAAGAGATAAAGAGAGAAAGAGAAAGAAAGAAAAAGAGATAAAGAGAAATAGAAAATGAGGAAAAGAGAAAAACAGAAAGAGAAAGGAGGAGAAAAAGAGAGAAACAGAAAAAGAAAATAAAGACTTGCAACCTCAGAATGTCACCAAAGCGATTCACAGTGAATGAAGCAGTTTAGAAATGTGCTTTAGTTGTAATATAGACAGGAGCAGGGTGTGAGACGGTGTGAGGTGCCGGGTGTGGGGGTGTGTGTGTGTGGGGGTGTGTGTGTGTGGGGGAGGGTGTGTGTGTGCGGGGTGTGTATGTGTGTGTGTGTGGGGGGGGGGGGGGGGGGTGTGATGGGGGTATGTGTGTGGGGGTTGTGTGTGTGTGGGTGTGGGTGTGTGTGTGTTGGGGGTGTGTGTGTGTGGGGGAGGGTGTGTGTGTGCGGGGTGTGTATGTGTGTGTGTGTGGGGGGGGGTGTGTGATGGGGGTATGTGTGTGGGGGTTGTGTGTGTGTGGGTGTGGGTGTGTGTGTGTTGGGGGTGTGTGTGTGTGGGGGAGGGTGTGTGTGTGCGGGGTGTGTATGTGTGTGTGTGTGGGGGGGGGGTGTGATGGGGGTATGTGTGTGGGGGTTGTGTGTGTGTGGGTGTGGGTGTGGGTGTGGGTGTGTGTGTGTTGGGGGTGTGTGTGTGTGTGTGGGGGGGTTGTGTGTGTGGGGGTGTGCGTGTTGGGGGGGGTGTGTGTGGGGGTTGTGCGTGTTGGGGGTGTGTGTGTGTGGGTGTGTGTGTGTGTGTGTGTGTGTGGGGGGGGGGGGGGGGTGGAGCAGGCTCCCCCCGGGTCACTCACCCCCTGCTGACGATGAGCCGCAGCGCCTCCAGGTTGCCATGGTACACGGCCCACAGAGTGGGGGTCATGCCGTCCTCGTCCGGGGAGTTGAGCTCCTTCCTGGTCGCCTCCTTCAGCAGGTCCAGGTAACCGTCCCGGGCGGCCTTGTGGTACCGGTCGGTCATTGCGGCGGCACCGGGAGGGTGAGGGCAACCGGGTAGCGGGCCCGGGGAGCGGCAGCGGGAGCAGGGCCGCGCTGGGCATCCGGGAGCGACACTGGAGAGTGCCTACCCCCCGGGCTCCGCCAGGTCCTAGTGCCCGCCCCCGGGCTCCGCCAGGTCCTAGTGCCCCCCGGGCTCCCGAGCTCCCGCCAGGTCCGAGTGCCCACTCCCGGGCTCAGCCAAGTCCTAGTGCCCCCCGGGCTCCCGCCAGGCCCTAATGCCCGCCCCGGGCTCCCGGGCTCCGCCCAGTCCTAGTGCCCGCACCGCTCTGCCCATCCCTGCTCCCTGTCTCTGACCGGGCCTGCACGTCTAGCGCCCTGCACCCCGTCCCTGCACCCAGTCCCTGACCGTCCCTGCAAACACAGCACCAGCATTCGTTGTTCACATACCTCAACTGTTTCAATTAAATACAAAAGTTTTACAATTCAGCCAAGCATTTCTTTATTATGAGGTGGCATTTGATGGGTGGCAGACACAATGCTCGGTGTAAAGTTATGCCTGATTACTCCCCTGTGCTGGAATATTAAAGGTGGCATATTATTGTTATTGTTTTTTACACTGCTCAATATCCATACATTACCCGGTGTCCACACATTATCCATGATCCATACATTACCCAGGATCCATACATTGCCCGGGGTCCATACATTACCCATGGTCCATACATTAGAAACATAGAAACATAGAAAATAGGTGCTGGAGTAGGCCATTCAGCCCTTCGAGCCTGCACTGCCATTCAATGAGTTCATGGCTGAACATGCAACTTCAGTACCCCATTCCTGCTTTCTCGCCATACCCCTTGATCCCCCTAGTAATAAGGACTATATCTAACTCCTTTTTGAATATATTTAGTGAATTGGCCTCAACAATTTTCTGTGGTAGAGAATTCCACAGGTTCACCACTCTCTGGGTGAAGAAGTTTCTCCTCATCTCAGTCCTAAATGGCTTACCCCTTATCCTTAGACTGTGACCTCTGGTTCTGGACTTCCCCAACATTGGGAACATTCTTCCTGCATCTAACCTGTCTAAACCTGTCAGAATTTTAAATGTTTCTATGAGATCCCCTCTCATTCTTCTGAACTCCAGTGAATACAAGCCCAGTTGATCCAGTCTTTCTTGATATGTCAGTCCCGCCATCTGGGAATCAGTCTGGTGAACCTTCTCTGCACTCCCTCAATAACAAGAATGTCCTTCCTCAAGTTAGGAGACCAAAACTGTACACAATACTCCAGGTGTGGCCTCACCAAGGCCCTGTACAACTGTAGCAATATCTCCCTGCATCCATACCTCCCATAATCCATACATTACCCGGTGTCCATACATTACCCGGGATCCATACATTACCCGGGATCTATACATTACCCAGGATCCATACATTACCCGACGTCCATACATTACCCAAGGTCCATATATTATCCAGGATCCATACATTGCCCGGGGTCCATACATTGCCCATGATCCATACATTACCCATGATCCATACATTACCCGGTGTCCATACATTACCCATGATCCATACATTGCCCAGGATCCATACATTACCCGGTGTCCATACATTACCCAGGATCCATACATTACCCAGGATCCATACATTACCCAGGATCCATACATTACTCGGTGTCCATACATTACCCGGGATCCATACATTACCCGGGATCTATACATTGCCCAGGATCCATACACTATCCGACGTCCATACATTACCCGGGGCCCATACATTACCCAGGATCCATACATTACCCGGGGTCCATACATTACCCATGATCCATGCATTACCCATGATCCATACATAACCCAGGGTCCATACATTACCCAGGATCTATACATTACCCGGGATCTATACATTACCCAGGATCCATACATTAACCAAGATCCATACAGTACCCAGGATCCATACACGACCCAAGATCCATACATTCCCAGGAACAGATGGGATAGTGTAGGGGAAGCTTTACTTGGTATCTAACCCGTGCTGTACCTGCCCTGAGAGTGTTTGATGGGACAGTGTAGAGGGAGCTTTACTCTGTGTCTAACCTGTGCTGTACCTGCCCTGGGAGTGTTTGATGGAGACAGTGTAAAGGGAGATTTACTCTGTATCTAACCCGTGCTGTACCTGCCCTGGGAGTGTTTGATGGGACAGTGTAGAGGGAGCTTTACTCTGTATCTAACCCGTGCTGTACCTGCCCTGGGAGTGTTTGATGGGACAGTGTAGAGGGAGCTTTACTCTGTATCTAACCCGTGCTGTACCTGCCCTGCACGCGATTCTGACGTGAGGGGACTTTAAATCCACTTTATTGCTATTTATAATACCATGGTTAATGTGTTAATTTTACATTATAATAACTCCATCAGTACGGACAGTGTTATAGCGGCTAAACAGAAATAGACGAGTAACTTTTGATAATTTGCTAAACATTGCCCAGAGACTCCTTTTAGCATCTGAAATGCAAATAACTTTCTGTCCAATTGCATTGATATCCCTCATTTCGATGAGCACAAATTCATCCAAAACTTCTCCTTACAACTTGTGCTATTATAAATCAGTGCTCAGTGTTGCAACATTTCCAAACTTCACACGGCCCCAGTACTCTAGGTCCCGTCAAATGGTTGATGTTTGTGTGAAGTTTATTGGGCTGTCGCTCTGATTTATAGAAGCTTTGCAGGTAAACCTGTGCCCGTCCCCAGGCTCTTACTCCCGGCACGGTATAAATGCTCGACTGATTCACACCCATCACGCACCATCACACACACGAACGGGGCACAGGTCTCCTGAGCTCTCCCAGGTAAGTCTTCCAACTGATCAGCTCGAATGGTAAAAGCAATGACTTCGGATTAGATTCCTTACGGTGGGGGGATTGAGAATGAATGGGGGATAGGGGAGAAGGGATTGGGGGTGTGGTGCGAAGATTGGTTCACTAGATTGATTCCTGGGATGAGAGGGCTATCCTATGATGAGAGATTGTGTAGTATGGCCGATACTCTCCGGAGTTTAGAAGAATGAGAGTTGATCTCTTTGAAACATACAAGATTCTGAGGGGGATTGACAAAGTAGATGCTGAGATGTTGTTTCCCCCTGGCTGGAGTGTCTAGAACCAGGGGTCACAGTCTCAGGATACGGGGTTGGCCATTTAAGACAGAGATGAGGAGGAATTTCTTCACTCAGAAGGTTGTGAATCTTTGGAATTCTCTGCCCCAGAGGGCTGTGGATGCTGAGTCTCTGAATATATTCAAGGCTGAGACAGATAGATTTTTGGATTCTAGGGGAATCAAGGGATTATGGAGATCAGGCGGGAAAGTGGAGTTGAGGTCGATGATCAGCCATGATCTTATTGAATGGCAGTGTCGGCTCGAGGGGCCAAATGGCTGATTCCTGCTCCTATTTCTTATGTTCTTACAGGATTGGGGATAGGATGAGAATGGATTGGGGGAGCGGGGGAGAGGGCATTGAGAGAGAGGGGGAGAGGGGATTGAGGGAGAGGGGGAGAGGGGATTGAAGGCGAGGGGCAGAGGGGATTGGGGAGAGGGGGAGAGGAGATTGGGGAGAGGAGATTGGGGAGAGGGGATTGGGGAGAGGGGAAAAGGGGATTGGGGAGAGGGGTGAGGGGGAGAGGAGAGGAGGTAGAGAGGTATCGAGGGGGGAGAGGGGAGAGGGGATGGGGGATAGGGGAGAGGGGAGAGGAGATTGGGGAGAGGAGATTGGGGAGAGGGGATTGGGGAGAGGGGATTGGGGAGAGGGGGAAAGGGGATTGGGGAGAGGGGTGAGGGGGAGAGGAGAGGAGGTAGAGAGGTATCGAGAGGGGAGAGGGGATGGGGGATAGGGGAGAGGGGAGAGGAGATTGGGGAGAGGGGATTGGGGAGAGGGGGGAAGGGGATTGGGGAGAGGGGTGAGGGGGAGAGGAGAGGAGGTAGAGAGGTTTCGAGGGGGGAGAGGGGAGAGGGGATGGGGGATAGGGGAGAGGGGGAGAGGGGAGAGGGGGAGAGGGGAGAGGGGGAGAGCGGAGAGGTAGAGAGGGGAGAGGTAGAGAGGGGTAGAGGGAGAGAGAGGGGATTGGGGATTGAGGAGAGGGGGGAAAGGGAGGAGGTAGAGAGGGGGAGGGGGAGAGGGGAAAGGGGGTGAGGGGGAGAGAGAGGATAGGGGAGAGGGGGAGAGAGGATAGGGGAATGGGGATTGGGGAGAGGGGCAAGGGGGAGAGGGTATTGGGGAGAGGGGAAGAGGGGATTGGGGAGAGGGGATTGGGGGAGAGGGATTGAGGGGGAGGGGGATTGAGGATAGGGGAAGAGGGTATTGGGGAGAGGAGAAGAGGGGATTGGGGAGAGGGGATTGGGGGAGAGGGATTGAGGGGGAGGGGGATTGAGGATAGGGGAGGAGGGAGAGGGGGGAGTGTGAGAGGGGGAGAGGAGGAGAGGGAGAGGGGATTGGGGGAGAGGGGATTGGGGAGAGGAGGGGATTGGGGAGAGGGGATTGGGGAGAGGAGAGGATTGGGGAGAGGAGAGGATTGGGGGGATTGGGGAGAGGAGAGGATTGGGGAGAGGGGATTGGGGAGAGGAGGGGATTGGGGAGAGGGGAGAGGGGATTGGGGAGAGGGGAGAGGGGAGAGGAGGGGATTGGGGAGAGGGGATTGGGGGAGAGGGATTGAGGGGGAGGGGGATTGAGGATAGGGGAGGAGGGAGAGGGGGGAGTATGAGAGCGGGAGAGGAGGAGAGGGAGAGGGGATTGGGGGAGAGGGGAGAGGGGAAAGGAGGGGATTGGGGAGAGGGGGGATTGGGGAGAGGAGATTGGGGAGAGGGGATTGGGGAGAGGAGAGGATTGGGGAGAGGAGGGGATTGGGGAGAGGGGATTGGGGAGGGGAGAGAGGGGATTGGGGAGAGGAGAGGATTGGGGAGAGGGGATTGCGGAGAGGAGAGGATTGGGGAGAGGAGGGGATTGGGGAGAGGAGGGGATTGGAGAGAGGAGATTTGGGAGAGGGGAGAGGGGATTGGGGAGAGGGGAGAGGGGATTAGGGAGAGAGGATTGGGGAGAGGAGGGGATTGGGGAAAGGAGGGGATTGGGGAGAGGAGATTGGGGAGAGGGGATTGGGGAGAGGGGAGAGGAGGGGATTGGGGAGAGGGGAGAGGGGATTGGGGAGAGGGGAGAGGGGAGAGGAGGGGATTGGGGAGAGGGGAGAGGGGATTGGGGAGAGGGGATTGGGGAGTGGGGAGAGGGGAGAGGGGATTGGGGAGAGGGGAGTGGGGAGAGGGGAGAGGGGAGAGTGGAGAGGGGATTGGGGAGAGGGGAGAGGGGATTGGGGAGAGGAGGGGATTGGGGAGAGGGGATTGGGGAGAGGAGGGGATTGGGGAGAGGAGATTGGGGAGAGGGGAGAGGGGAGAGGGGAGAGGGGATTGGGAAGAGGGGAGAGGGGATTGGGGAGAGGGGATTGGGGAGAGGGGAGAGGGGATTGGGGAGAGGGATTGAGGATAGGGTTTATAAAGAATAGGTTCAGTATTTGTTACCTTCAGCATGCAGAGTTGAGTATCCCTTGTGTTGAGGAGTTGGTGTTGGTCTGTGAGAAAGGGTTGGGTTTGTTGGGCCTTCTCCAGGTGCTGAAAGCTTTTTATGTTCATCCACAGGTTTCCTAGAATGGCCGAAGAAATGATCAGAAGCACCGACGTCACGAGTGAGGCAGCACCATCACAACAGGAAGAGTTGGAGAATGAGCGGAGAGTTTGCAATGACCATACCTTGCCAACTTTACCACAAACCCAGCCCAGCAAGCCCCAAACCCAGGGAGGCAGGGTCCTGTCGGGGCTGCTCGCCATCAACATCTTCTTCCTGGGTGGAGCTCTGATCTGTGGGGGGGCTTTCAGTGAGGTGGCAGTGGGTGAAGAGGAGGTGCTGATATCGCTCACTGTCGTGATGGTCTTAACGCTCAGCTGGATGATATTCTATATTTTCTGCACGGCCCGGCAGAAGCATGCTATTCTTTACAAGGATACCCACGCAGGACCTGTGTGGCTGAGAGGTATGGAACTGTAGGATCTGCACTCTACAGTAAATAGCAGCGTATGAAGGATTTATTATAAAGAGTCTAACATATTTCATCCCACTGATACAATTGTCATCAGACACATTTCTCCCACAGCCCATGTACATTTTACCCTATCACGGACAGTACCCCACAAATTGAATCTCCTCCCACAGCCCATGTACTCTCTTCCCCTATCATGGACTCGACCCGCCCTTTCAATCCCCTCCCACAGCCCATGTACATGAACTCTGGCAATGAAATGTTGCTTGTAAGTCTGCCACTGCTCCCGCCTCCACCCCCCCACCCCCTCCACGTTCTGCCCTGAGTAAAGCAAATTATGCAGGAGAAGGAAGGGTGTTAAGGATATTGTTTTACGTCGCCCAAAAATCGGAAAATCAAAACATGAAGCCAATCACACATTCACTCTGCCCCAGGGGAGCAGGCTGCCAGATATTCCCGCCACATGTAATTACATCAGTGTGGCAGGGGTAGCTGCCTGATTTCTCTCCCCACTTACCCTTGCCAACCCCAGGGATGGCCAGCAGTGTACAGGATGGAGGGAGGCTCCCGGGAAAGTGATGGCCACTGCGCTCAGGATAATGCTGGCTGTAGGGTCCAGTAGTAGGCTCCTTTCCCTCTCTTAAAGCCCCGCCGCATCTTTCTCATCATCGGCAGTCCCTCGGAATCGAGGAAGACTTGCTTCCACTCTAAAAATGAGTCCTTAGGTGGCTGAACAGTCCAATCCGAGAACCACAGTCTCTGTCACAGGTGGGACAGACAGTGGTTGAAGGAAAGGGTGGGTGGGACAGGTTTGCCGCACACTCCTTCCGCTGCCTGCGCTTGGTTTCTGCATACTCTCGGCGACGATACTCGAGGTGCTCAGCACCCTCCCGGATGCACTTCCTCTGCTTAGAGCGATCTTTGGCCAGGGACTCCCAGGTGTCGGTGGGGATGTTGCACTTTATCAGGGAGGCTTTGAGGGTGTCCTTGTAACATTTCCGCTGCCCACCTTTGGCTCATTTGCCGCGAAGGTGTTCCGAGTAGAGCGTTTGCTTTAGGAGTCGAAAGGCCACTTAGCTCATGGAGAACCTTGTCAAATTTAAGAGCTCTTCTGCCCCTTTAACAGTCTTTCCTTCTCTGACTCACCTCTCGTTGGCAACGAAGGACACACCGTCTGGTGCTGGAGATCATGTCTGGAGCCCACCCTGGTCACAGTCTGCTCTTCCATCAGTGACAGACCTGGCGTGGAGGACATTCCAACCCAAAGTAAGTTTTCGATTTGGTGCCTCGCCTGCCGCACTGAACCTCATTGTTCCAGACGCAAAATGTCAGTGTTGGCCCCTTCAGCCGGGCTCTTTCAGCTCCCTGTCACAGCCCTGGACGGGCACTGCACTAACTCAGTGCCACACTCTCCTTTTCCCTCACCCACTCTCAGCTTGTCTTTGTGACATGTGCAGTTGGGCATTTCCGATTTCTAGCTTGTTATAAGAACATAAGAAATAGGAACAGGAGTAGGCCATACGGCCCCTCGAGCCTGCTCCACCATTTAATATTGTGATATCTTCAGGGATACACACAACACACAACCTGTAAGATGGCTGCCGGTCCGGAATCTTCTGACCTGCTGGTCAGGTGACTTGCTCTTTATTAAACAGCACTAGCTGCAGTAATACAGGTGTCCACAGTGTGGAGATACAGACATTACACTTCTCCCTCCTTAATGAAGAAGTTATTATAACAAACAATCATCAAACATAACTTGCATGGTTATACATAACAAGGATATGGACTTATTTTACTATATTTACAAATCAAGATTAACCACTTGTTTTCTGTTTTGAAGAGGATACCTTCGCTCTCGAACAGAAATTTCCAAACATGGTGTCGAATTTAAACTCATTCGAGGCTGATCCCGAGGAAAGTTTTCCTCCAAGGGATGCGCTTGATTTCCATTTGAACTCTCTCTAACTTCAGACTGTTTTTCTGCCTGACTCTGACTCAGACTTAAATTCTGATTTTCTCTTGGATTTGTTTCCAGTACATTGGATTTAGGATTTGCTACTGGTGTATCAAAACTATCTGATGAGTCAGAAATAATTGAATCACTCCCACCGTCAACGACTTCCATGTCTGTGGGTAAAATATGATCAATGTGAACAAACCCAACCTGTCCATTATCAAACATCTTGACCAAATATGTGCGAGGACCACATATCTTCACCACTCTTCCTGGTAACCACTTTAACCATTTATGGTGATGGTTCTTCACTCTCACCTTCTGGTTTAATTTTACACTACTCTCTTTTATTCTTCCTCTATCATGATTCTCTTTCTGTCTTAATTGTGTCTCTTCTACAGACTGTACCAAGTTTGGTTTTAACAATGAGAATCTGGTTCGTGGCTGTCGTTTGAGAAACAACTCTGCTGGTGTTCCACCAGTAGTTGTGTGAGGAGTATTACGTTACGTTATTAGAAAATTAGCCAATTTGTGGTCCAATGACAACTGTCGTTTTTTTGGATTTGGATCCAACATTTGTTTGATGAGAGCACGTTTTCCAATTTGTACAGTGCGCTCTGCTGCACCATCTGAAGCATGGTGGTATGGTGGAACCTTGGTATGTTTCACACCATTTTTGCTCGTGAACTATGCAAATTCTTCTGAACGAAATTGTGGTCCATTATCCGAAACAATTTCTTCTGGGTGGCCAAATGAAGAAAATAATCTTCGCAAAATGTCTAATGTTTTACTTGTTGTTATTTCCCACATTGGAAACACCTCGACCCACTTCGAATGGCTATCAATCACAATGAACAATTGTTGTCCTTCTAGCTCAGCAAAATCAATATGTAGTCTTTGCCACACCCTGGGAAGCCATTTCCATGGCTGTAATGGTACTGATGTTGGTTGGTTGCTTACCAATTGACATGTCGTACACTGACTTACGATGTACTCTGTATCTTTATCAAGACCTGGCCACCATAAGTAACTGCGTGCAAAACTCTTGGTCAAGCACTTCCCCAGGTGCTGGTCATGGAGGTCTCCTAATAATTTGGACCTGAATTTATTTGGTATAACCACTCTTGCACACCACATGATACAATCTTTATCGACTGATAATTCATTCCTACGAATGAAGAATGGATGAATATCTTTGTCTGTTACCTGGTTTGGCCAACCGTTTGCAATACACCTTTGACATAACTGGGTCACATTTGGTTGCTCTACCAATCTCTTCAGCTGTGACTGGCAGTTCATCAATGTATGAAAAATATAACACCTCTTCCCTATCGGGTGTAACTTGTGATGGGGAAGGCAATCTAGACACAGCATCAGTGTTACTGTGATCAGCTGATCGTCTGAATTCAATATCATATGTATATGCTGACAAAATCAAAGCCCATCTCTGCTTTCGGGCTGCAGCTAATGTTGGAACTGGGGACTTTGGATGGAGGATTACTGTCAGGGGCTTATGGTCCATAATGAAAGTAAACTTACGACCATACAAGTACTTGTGGAACTTCTTAACCCCAAAAATTAATGTCAAAGCTTCCCTTTCGATTTGCGCACAATTACGCTCACTGATACTGAGAGTGCGTGAAGCAAAAGCAATTGGTCTCTCCTCCTCTTTACGTAATACATGAGAGATGACTGCCCCAACTCCATATGGAGAGGCATCACATGCTAGCTTAATCTCCTTAGATATGTCATAGTGAACTAACATGGTGCTCTCTACCAAGTTGCTTTTACACTCCTGGAATGCTGTATCGTATTCTTTTGACCACTTCCAATGGACCTGTTTTTTCAATAGTTCATTCAGTGGATGTAATATTGTAGCCAAATTTGGTAGGAACTTCCCATAATAGTTCAAAAGACCCAAAAATAATCGAAGTTCAGTGACATTTTTGGGAGTGGGTGCATTTCTGATTACATTCAGTTTTTCCTTGGTAAACTATCTTTGTCTACTCTGTACCCTAAGTACTCCACTGAGTTTTTAAATAACTCACACTTATGAGCAGACACTAGTACTCTGTGCTTCTCTAGCCGTTTGAGGACTTCATTCAATATGTTATTATGAATTTGCCTATTTGGTGCTGAAATTAGTATGTAATCTAAATAAAATATTACCCCTTCAATACCTTACAAAATCTGGTTCATCACCCCTTGGAATATGGCAGGGGCAGAAGACATTCCAAATGGTAGCCTATTAAATTGATATAGGCCTATTTGGGCATTTATAGTCAAGCATGACTTGGACTCCTCATCTAGTTCAAGCTGTAAGTAGGCATTTGTAAGATCTAACTTTGAGAAACTCTGACCCCCTATCAGTGTTGTGAACAAATCTTCTACATCTGGCAATGTATTGGGGCATTACCCTCGAGAACCTGGTTTACAGTTACTTTATAATCACCATACAATCTTACCTTACCATCGGACTTAGGTACAACAACAATAAGTGTAGCCCAATTACATCGATCTATCTTACAAAGAATGTTCTAGTGGTCTTTTGAGTTCTTGCTCAACTTTCTCCTTGAGTGCATATGGTTGGGGATATGGCTTGCAGTAAACCAATCTAGCGTCCTTCTGTACCTTCTGTACACTCGCCTTGAAGCCTTGGATCGGACTGTCCGTTCCGCAGAACACCTTTGGATAATTCTTGATGACATCATCCTTTGACGCAAATCTTGTTTCAACACGGAAAATCTCACTCCAATCCAGCTTCAGTGATCCCAACCAATTTCTTCCTAGTAAGACAGGCTTGTCTCCTGCCACTACTAATAGAGGCAAGCTCTGAATTTGATCCTTGTATTTCACCAGTACGGTGATACAACCTACCACAGGAATGTTCTCTCCCGAGCAGCCTCGCAGCTCTACCTTGGATTTCTCCAAAGGGAAATCACGCAATTTGTCGCGGTACAGTGACTCCGGTACTACACTCACCGATGCACCAGTGTCGATTTCCATGGGTATCTTGGTTCCTGCAACATCTAGGTGGATGATGATTCTTTTTGAATCGCTGTCCATTAACCTCATGCTCCTGATGACGTTTAACTCTAACATCTCCTCGTTCTGTTGTTGTTCTTCCATGCTATGTAGTCTCTGGCGGTTTCTACTCATAGCTTTGAAAGCTGGTTTACCCTTCAGTTGGCATGCCTTCGCAAGATGTCCAGTTTTTCTGCAGATGAAACACTCTGCCTTCACATATGGACAACTTTGAGCATTGTGTTGTCCCAGGCATCGATAGCAGTACGTCAACGCTCCGTTCCCATTTCCAGTTTCTGAGACTTTGGGGCCCCACCGCCTTTTACTTTGAACCTATAGGCAATTCACCTCGGTTGTCTGATGACTGAAATTAGTGTGAAATTATTGGGAATATTGGTCGGCCATGCTCATCGACCTAGCTGTCTGACAAGCTAAATCAAAAGTCAAGTCAGGCGTTGTCAATAACTTCCTTCTGATCGCATTATTTTTCATCCCACAAACAAAACGGTCTTGCAATGCTCGGTTCTGAAAGTCTCCGAAATTACAGTGAATAGATAGCTTTTTTAATGCTACAATGTACTCACTGATATTTTCTTCGGCCTTCTGATTTCGTATTCCGAAACGATAACTTTCAGCAATTTCTAACAGAACGGGGCTGTAATGTTGTTCTAGCTTAGTTAGAATCTGTTTCAGCGATGTAACCTTTGGCTTGTCAGGCACAAGCAAATTTATCAGCACAACTAGGGCCCGGCCTCAGTTAAGAATATAGCTCTTTTTCGTTCCAACACTGCCCGGTTATTATCTTCATTATCGGGAATTTCGATTATATTATTTGCAGTGAAAAACATTTCTAGCCGATCCACATACGCTCTGTAGCTTTCACGGTCACGTTGAAATGCCCCCAAATGCCCTATAACTCCCATAGGGGCAGCCATTTTGACTCTGGCAGTTTAACCAAGTGTGCTTGTAATTTACCTCAGATTTGTAGCTGTTTCCAAAAACAGAGAAGCTCTCAAAGTCTCTTGTCGGCTGGCTGAATCCTTCACAACAAAAATTTTAACTTTGTATTATCCAATTACATCCCATTCCCGTCGCCAAATGTGATATCTTCAGGGAAGCACACAACACACAATCTGTAAGATGGCTGCCAGTCTGGAATCTTCTGACCTGCTGGTCAGGTGACCTGCTCTTTATTAAACAGCACTAGCTGCAGTAGCACAGGCGTCCACAGTGTGGAGCTACAGACATTACAAATATGATCATGGCTGATCCGATCATGGACTCAGGTCCACTTACCTACCTGCTCCCCATAACCCTTAATTCCCTTATTGGTTAAAAATCTATCTATCTGTGATTTGAATACATTCAATGAGCTAGCCTCAACTGCTTCCTTGGACAGAGAATTCCACAGATTCACAACCCTCTGGGAGAAGAAATTCCTTCTCAACTCGGTTTTAAATTGGCTCCTCCGTATTTTGAGGCTGTGCCCCCTAGTTCTAGTCTCCCCGACCAGTGGAAACAACCTCTCTGCCTCTATCTTGTCTATCCCTTTCATTATTTTAAATGTTTCTATAAGATCACCCCTCATCCTTCTGAACTCCAACAAGTAAAGACCCAGTCTACTCAATCTATCATCATAAGGTAATCCCCTCATCTCCGGAATCAGCCTAGTGAATCGTCTCTGTACTCCCTCCAAGGCTAGTATATCCTTCCTTAAGTAAGGTGACCAAAACTGCACGCAGTACTCCAGGTGCGGCCTCACCAATACCCTGTACAGTTGCAGCAAGACCTCCCTGCTTTTGTACTCCATCCCTCTCACAATGAAGGCCAACATTCCATTCGCCTTCCTGATTACCTGCTGCACCTGCAAACTAACGTTTTGGGATTCATGCACAAGGACCCCCAGGTCCCTCTGCACCTCAGCATGTTGCAATTTCTCCCCATTCAAATAATATTCCCTTTTACTGTTTTTTTTTCCCAGGTGGATGACCTCACATTTTCCAACATTGTATTCCATCTGCCAAACCTTAGCCCATTCGCTTAACCTACCTAAATCTCTTTGCAGCTTCTCTGTGTCCTCTACACAACCCGCTTTCCCACTAATCTTTGTGTCATCTGCAAATTTTGTTACATTACACTCTGTCCACTCTTCCAGGTCATCTATGTATATTGTAAACAGTTGTGGTCCCAGCACCGATCCCTGTGGCACACCAATAACCACCGATTTCCAACCCGAAAAGGACCCATTTATCCCGACTCTCTGCTTTCTGTTAGCCAGCCAATTTTCGATCCATGCTAATACATTTCCTCTGACTCCGCGTACCTTTATCTTCTGCAGTAACCTTTTGTGTGGCACCTTATTGAATGCCTTTTGGAAATCTAAATACACCACATCCATCGGTACACCTCTATCCACCATGCTCGTTATATCCTCAAAGAATTCCAGTAAATTAGTTAAGCATGATTTCCCCTTCATGAATCCATGTTGCGTCTGCTTGATTGCACTATTCCTATCTAGATGTCCCGCTATTTCTTCCTTAATGATAGCTTCAAGCATTTTCCCCACTACAGATGTTAAACTAACCGGCCTATAGTTACCTGCCTTTTGTCTGCCCCCTTTTTTAAACAGAGGCGTTACATTAGCTGCTTTCCAATCCGCTGGTACCTCCCCAGAGTCCAGAGAATTTTGGTAGATTATAACGAATGCATCTGCTATAACTTCCGCCATCCCTTTTAATACCCTGGGATACATTTCATCAGGACCAGGGGACTTGTCTACTTTCAGTCCCATTAGCCTGTCCAGTACTACCCCCCTAGTGATAGTGATTGTCTCAAGGTCCTCCCTTCCCTTCCCACATTCCCGTGACCAGCAATTTTCGTCATAAGTCAACCTCCTCATCCCCAGAATCAACCGAGTGAACCTTCTCTGAATTGCCTCCAAAGCAAATATATCCTTTCGTAAATATGGAAACCAAAACTGCACGCAGTATTCCAGGTGTGGCCTCACCAATACCCTGTTTTGCTGTAGCAAGACTTCCCTGTTTTTATACTCCATCCCCTTTGCAATAAAGACCAAGATTCCATTGGCATTCCCGATCACTTGCTGTACCTGCATATTATCCTTTTGTGTTTCATGCCTGGAGCCCCCCCAGGTTATTGGCCGGCTCCATCAGATAGTGCCGTCCAGCGGATGACCCTGGGGCGGAGATGCTGTCCAGTATTTGAGTCTTCCGCCTGTGGTCCGAGCATCAGATATATCAGCTCACCCTTTGCAATGGGTTCTGCAGAAAGACTTGCATTTCTACAGCGCACTTCACAGCCTCGAGACTTCCCAAAGTGCGACACAGCCAGCGAAGTACTTTTGAAATGTAGCCACTCGTGTAATGTAGGGCAGCCGATTTGCACATAGCAGGACCCCACAATCTGCATTTTAAAAATTCGTTCCGGGATGTGGGCATCACTGGCAAGACCAGCATTTATTGCCCATCCCTAATTGCCCCTTGAGAAGGTGGTGAGCCGCCGCCTTGAACTGCTGCAGTCCGTGTGGTGAAGGTGCTCCCACAGTGCTGTTCGGGAGGGAGTTCCAGGATTCTGACCCGGCGACGATGAAAGACCAGCCGATATATTTCCAAGTCAGGATGGTGTGTGACTCGGAGGGGAACGTGGAGGTGATGGTGTTCCCATGCTACTGCTGCCCTTGTCCCACTAGGTGGTAGAGGTCACGGGTTTGGGAGGTGCTGCCGAAGAAGCCTTGGTGAGTTGCTGCAGTGCATCTTGTAGATGGTGCACACTGCAGCCACGGTGCGCCGGTGAATGTTGAGTGAAGCAGCGGGGGGGGGGGGGGGGGGAGCGGCTCTGATCCAATGGACTGCGTTGTCCTGGATGGTGTTGAGTAGGTGGAATACCAGGGTGGTGCTGATGTTACAAATGATTATGGAATCATTCTTGAATAGCTAAAGGGATATATTGTTCTCCGGGGATTTACATGGGTGAATCAACACTGCCAAATATACTTCAGAAGAAGTTTCCGAGTGTAGATTGAAATCTCTGGCGTTACTTTGCCTTGGAGCACAGGTCTTCAGCACTGCAGCTGGATGCTGTCGGGACCAGTAGTCTTTGCTGTGTCCAGTGCACTCAGCCGTTTCTTACTATCATGGAATGAATCAAATTGGCTGAAGACTGGAATCTGTGATAGGGGGGGGGGGCATCAGGAGGAGGCTGAGATGGATCATCCACTCGGCATTTCTGGCTGAAGATGGTTGCCTCGTATTTTGCACTGATTTAATTTCCTGCAGTAAATTTCCGCGACACCTTTTGCTGATCCCTAAAGACAATTCCGAATATCTCTCTGTCTCCACATTGCTATTGAACTGTGTGCAGCAGTCTCCACAGCGAGGAACCCCACTGTTCCAGTGGAGCAGGTCGCCCCGTGGAGTGTCAGCTTGCCTCCAATTAAAAGAGGAATGGGGGCTAGCAGTGATGAAGGGAACTCAGTAAATCGGAACTTTTTCACTGGAACAGAGAGGGTTTGGGCCCCGCCTTCCCCCAATCATTCATATTCACTGACGGCCCGGGAGCTTTCCTGCCGGTCCCCAACTGCGGCCTCCTGCTGCCAAATTCCCGCTCCGGCCCACTGGGCTGTGGATGAGACTGGGTGGCAGGCGCAATTCCAGGGGCATTTCTATTGATGAGGCCAGTCGTTCAGATGGGGAATCACTGGACTCGCCGGTTCGTCTCCCCCTCAGGGGCTGCGCGTACTGTACACACCTCCCTGTGGAGGTCAACCGTGGCTTAGTGGGCAGCGCACTCGCCTCTGAATCAGACGGTTGTGGGTTCAAGTCCCACTCCAGGGACTTGAGCCCATAATCCAGGCTGGTACTCCCAGCGCAGTGTTGGAGGTGCTGTCTTTCGGATGAGACGTTAAACCAAGGCCCCGCCTGCTCTCTCAGGTGGATGTAAAAGATCCTACGGCACTATTTTGAAGAAGAGCAGGGGAGTTAGCCCCGGTGTCCTGGCCAATACTTATCCCTCAATCATTATAACAAAGATTATCAGGTCATTATCACACTGCTGTTTGTGGGAGCTTGCTGTGCGCAAATTGGCTGCTGCGTTGTCTACAATACGGTAGTGACTTCATTGGCTGTAAAGTGCTTTGAGACGTCCGGTGGTCGTGAAAGGTGCTATATAAATGCAAGTCTTTCTTTTCTTTCTTTTACCCCCACGAGCCCGCATTCTCTGGACTCGGTTGAGGCTCAGTCAGTGACCCCGGGCTGTGTTGTGATTGGCAGTCAGTGACCCCGGGCTGTGTTGTGATTGGCAGTCAGTGACCCCGGGCTGTGTTGTGATTGGCAGTCAGTGACCCTGGGCTGTGTTGTGATTGGCAGTCAGTGATCCCGGGCTGTGTTGTGATTGGCAGGAGGGCTCCTGCTGTTTGGAACATGCAGTTTACTGCTCGACATCCTCAAGATTGTCCCTGCCGCCGGATTCGCAGGTTGCGAGCACCCGATTAAGTTCCTGTTCCCCAGCATTCAGATCGTATTTATTTTCACGCAGGTAAGTGAGGTGCGGACATGTGGATTGAGAACTGGTTGTCAGACAGGAAGCAGAGAGTGGGGGTGGGCGGGTGCTTTTCGGAATGGCAGGCAGTGACTAGTGGGGTGCCGCAGGGTTCTGTGCTGGGGCCCCAGCTGTTTACATTGTACATCAATGATTTGGACGAGGGGATTAAATGCGGTATCTCCAAATTTGCGGATGACACTAAGTTGGGTGGCAGTGTGAGCTGCAGGGAGGATGCTATTGGGCTGCAGAGTGACTTGGATAGGTTGGGTGAGTGGGCAGATGCGTGGCAGATGGAGTATAATGTGGATAGATGTGAGATTATCCACTTTGGTGGTAAAAACAGAGAGACAGACTGAATGGTGACAGATTAGGAAAAGGGAAGGTGCAACGAGACCTGGGTGTCATGGTACATCGGTCGTTGAAGGTTGGCATGC
This sequence comes from Pristiophorus japonicus, assembly GCF_044704955.1. Classification (NCBI taxonomy): domain Eukaryota; kingdom Metazoa; phylum Chordata; class Chondrichthyes; family Pristiophoridae; genus Pristiophorus; species Pristiophorus japonicus. The sequence continues at coordinate 73,585,373 of NC_091992.1, read as the reverse complement.
AGGTACAGCAGGCGGTTAAGAAAGCAAATGGCATGTTGGCCTTCATAGTGAGGGGATTTGAGTACAGGGGCAGGGAGGTGTTGCTACAGTTGTACAGGGCCTTGGTGAGGCCACACCTGGAGTATTGTGTACAGTTTTGGTCTCCTAACTTGAGGAAGGACATTCTTGCTATTGAGGGAGTGCAGCGAAGATTCACCAGACTGATTCCCGGGATGGTGGGATTGACCTATCAAGAAAGACTGGATCAACTGGGCTTGTATTCACTGGAGTTCAGAAGAATGAGAGGGGACCTCATGGAAACGTTTAAAATTCTGACGGGTTTAGACAGGTTAGATGCAGGAAGAATGTTCCCAATGTTGGGGAAGTCCAGAACCAGGGGTCACAGTCTGAGGATAAGGGGTAAGCCATTTAGGACCGAGATGAGGAGAAACTTCTTCACCCAGAGAGTGGTGAACCTGTGGAATTCTCTACCACAGAAAGTAGTTGAGGCCAATTCACTAAATATATTCAAAAGGGAGTTAGATGAAGTCCTTCCTACTCGGGGGATCAAGGGTTATGGCGAGAAAGCAGGAAGTGGGTACTGAAGTTTCATGTTCAGCCATGAACTCATTGAATGGTGGTGCAGGCTAGAAGGGCTGAATGGCCTGCTCCTGCACCTATTTTCTATGTTTCTATGTTTCTATGTGAACGGGCCATGATTTACTGTGCGGTGAGTTCATCGCCATGTGCCTCTGGGAGGGAGGGAGTCACACTGGGAGACAGAGCGGGCTGTTGGCGGGGGAATGTGGTAGCCCCATCCCCCGATCGGCACTCCCTTCAAAAGGGCTCCCCAGGAGAGCATGATCGGTGAATTTATCCTCTGCATCTGCCCTGTAGATCATGGGATTGAGGGTAATCTAGTAGCATGGATAGAGGATTGGTCGACGGACACAAAACAGAGGGTTGGGATAAACGGATCTTTTTCCGGTTGGCAAACTGTAACTAGTGGGGTGCTGGGATCAGTGCTGGGGCCTCAGCTATTTACAATCTATATTAACAAGCTAAATGAAGGGACTGTGTGTAATGTATCCAAGTTTGCTGATGATACAAAGCTCGGTGGGACAGTAAGCTGTGAGGAGAACACAAAGCGTCTGCAAAGGGATATAGATAGACTGAGTGAGCGGGCAGTAAGATGGCAGATGGAGTATAATGTGGGGAAATGCGAGGTTATTTACTCTGGTAGGAAGAATAGAAAAACAGAATATCTTTTATATGGTGAGAGACTTTTAAATGTTGGTGTTCGGAGAGATTTGGGTGTCCTTGTGCAAGAAACACAGAAAGTTAGCATGCAGGTACAGCAAGCAATAAGGAAGGCAAATGGGATGTTGTCCTTTATTGCAAGGGGGTTGGTGTACAAGAGTAAGGAAGTCCTGCTACAATTGTACAGGGCCTTGGTGAGACCACACCTGGAGTACTGCGCACAGTTTTGGTCTCCTTATCTGAGGAAGGATATACATGTCTTGGAGGTGGTACAACGGAGGTTCACTAGATTGATTCCTGGGATGAGAGATTGTGTAGAATGGGCCGATACTCTCTGAAGTTTAGATGAATGAGAGGTGATCTCATTGAAACATAGAAGATTCTGAGGAGGATTGACAGGGTAGATGCTGGGAGGATGTTTCCCCCGGGCTGGAGAGTCTAGAACCAGGGGTCACAGTCTCAGGATAAGGGGTCGGCCATTTAAGACAGAGATGAGGAGGAATTTCTTCACTCAGTGGATTGTGAATCTTTGGAATTCTCTGCCCCAGAGGGCTGTGGATGCTGAGTCTCTGAATATATTCAAGGCTGAGATCGATAGATTTTTGGAGTCGAGGGGAATCAAGGGATATGGAGATCGGGCGGGAAAGTGGAGTTGAGGTCGAAGATCGGCCATGATCTTATTGAATGACGGAGCAGGCTCGGGGGGCCATAGGGCCTCCTGCTCCTAATTCTTATGTTCTTATGTTTATCGGGACAGTATTATCAATGACTCTCTGTGCTTTGTTCCCTAATCCAGTCGTACTTTCTATGGTTTCATTCCAAAGACTGTGTTCAGGTACATCAGGACGTCACAAGGTGAGCTTGCTTGTCTTCTTTAACTTTGGTTCCTCCCCCAGCTTGTGAGGAAGGCGATGCTGGTCAGGGAAAGGGCATCCGGTGGTTGGTGCTTTGGGTACAATGGAGCCAGCTTTACCAGGCCCTTGGTGTTGACCTGCATCTCTCAAATGCTTGCCTCTCAGATTTTGGAATCTCTTGCCTTCATGAGCATGGAGAGTCACCAAACGAATTCCTCTGGTGGGGGAATCCAGAACAAGGGGCCATCAGCCTAAAATTCGAGCCAGGCCGTTCAGGAGCGAAGTCAGGAAGCAGTTTTCACACAAAGGGCAGTGGGAATCTGGAACTCTCTCCCCAAAAAGGCTGTGGATGCTGGGGGTCAATTGGAGCTTTCAAGACTGAGATCGACAGATTTTTGGTGTGTCAGGGTATCAAGAGTTATGGAGCAAAGGCGGGTAAATGGAGCTGTAGTACGGATTAGCCATGATCTAATTGAATGTGGGAACACGTTTGAGGGGCCGAATGGCCTCCTCTTCCCAAGTAACACAAAAACAGGGGTAGTAGAGAAGGAAAGTTGTATTATATTAAGCTGGTACCATGAGTGGCTTATGGGATTAATAAGTCAAGTCCCATAATTGGCCTGGGTCATCTGGGTAACTAGGGGGACAAAATTGGGTTCTTGTACGTCTGTTGTTAACGCTTCCGGGGTGCGAATAGATTTTCGCCAGGGCGCGGCAACATCAGGCCCCCTGCGAATTTGGGCGGGGGTTTTGCGGAGGCGCTAAGCGGTAGCGCACTGCTCGGCTGTGCCTGGTGATGGTGACGACAGCTTCAGCTGTCAAGCTGCAGTCGAGAGTCGGCTGGAGGGATGCTATTTAAAGGAGCTATTTAAAGGAGCTATTTATGGCAAGCGAGCCCCAGGTGGGCAGAGGAAACGTTACAAGGACACCCTCAAAGTCTCCCTGATAAAGTGCAACATCCCCACCAGCACCTCGAAGTCCTTGGCCAAAGACCGCCCTAAGTGGAGGAAGAGCATCCGGGAGAGCGCTGAGCACCTCGAGTCTCATCACCGAGAGCATGCAGAAATCAAGCGCAGGCAGCGGAAGGAGCGTGCGGCAAACCAGTCCCACCCACCCCTTCCCTCAACCATTGTCTGTCCCACCTGTGACAGAAACTGTGGCTCTTGTATTGGACTGTTCAGCCACTTAAGGGCTAATGTTAAGATTGGAAGCAAGTCTTCCTCGATTCCGAGGGACTGCCTATGATGATGATGATTGAAAGCGCTATTTAAACGTCTACCACAGTGATGGCCGACATCTCCTCGGCCACATCTTGTCACATGGCCCTGAATACCTGTGGCAATGGCCTCCTTCCAGATGCAGGGAGCAGTGATTTCCTCCTTCTCTCCATTGCCCCCACCATTGGCCCAGAAATTGTGGTCGGAGGCTTCTTTCGGACGAACGCCTCCGATCGGAGAATTGTTACAGAGTACCTGGTGGTCCGGGAAGAGCGTGGGATTCTGGTGGGGAGGCCTTCTCTTCCCACGCTGCGAAGCGCGCTCCCATCCTTCAGGAGACGGTGCAGTCACGTGTGACTGCTCAGCCAATCAGGTACAGTATTCCACAGCTTTCCCATTAATACCAAAGGGAACTCCGTATCTACCAGTTCCCATTGCTATTAATGAGAAAAAATCCAAACACACTAAACACCGTAATAAAAAATAAAAAACACAGCTTACATAATTAAAATTAATTCAAATTAAAATTAATAACTATCTTAGAAAAAAAAATTACTTTTTTAAAAAAAGTTTTTTAAATTATGGTTTAAAATAAACTTACCACAGTGGGCAGAGTTTTTAACAATAACGTGTTTTTCTAATGTTATTTTATTATATTCTTGTGTGTTTTAAAACTCTTATGCCTGTAAAAGTAAGCTATGCGCCTGCTTTTATCAGGCACAAATGTTTTGAGGACATTTGCCGGGCAAGATATGAATAAATCCCGCAATCTTGCCCATGCAAATGTCCTTGCTCCCGAGATGCGGAGGATCTGTCAAACTCCAGCTTGACAGATTGGAAAAGCCGGTTTTCAGCGCCTGCACATTGTGCGTTGAAAACCGGCTTTTGCAATGCCTTCCCCAGTCCATACACACTCCGTACAGACCCCGGGGAGGCTGGGATTTCTGGGCCAGTGCTTCCAACGCCACAGTATTAAACCCCATGGCCCTCTCCCTTGCAGCACGATTCGCACCAGAAATCGCACAAAGGTGCTTCAGTTGCTGAGAGGTCTGACTCCAGTGCAGCAATGCTGGAAATGAGCAGCAGCAGTTCGAAATTACCTCCACTTTAAGAGCTAGATTGAGCTGGTGGCGAGGATTGAAGGCTGGTTGCTGAATGCAACTCCGCTGAAATTGGGCAACTCTCTGTCAATAACATCCCCACAGCGCCCCACTGAGGCCATTAACGCCTCATTTACCACCCCCCCCCCCCCACCCCTCCCCCTTCACTCCTGGGGCAAAAACGCCCAATTTCCCACAATGTTGCAAACTATTTCACCAGGAGCTAACTTTTCAAAAAGTTCAAAGTTAGCGCCCAAACGAATTTTGCCCATTTGGGGCGCTAACTTCGAAAAGTTTGAAAAGTTAGCACCAGGCACTAATGGTTTCAAACTTTTAAAAGATTCGGCGGTTGCACTCGAAGAAGGGAGTGGAGCGCAAATCAGGCACTCCATTTCCTTCCTGGAGCACGATCAGCAGCAGGAGGGGCAGTGGGTTCAGAGCACTGCTGTGTCGGAAGGCTCCTCCCTCCCTTAAAGAGGCGGGCCATTGCTGCCGACTCTGCAAAGGCAGACAGAGTGCCGGGCTGATCGATGGTGGGCAAGAACCCGAGAAAAAACCAGCAGGAAAGAAGGTATCTTTCCTTTTACTTACCTCGCCCACCTCGCCTTCAAGCATCGATCGATCCACGCCTCCTGCAGCTGTTGGTATTCTCACCCGCCGATGCTGCATGGGGGCGGAACGCAATTTCTGGTCCGGGGCGCTACCGGGGTGATTAGGTCACAATCATCGCCCGGAGATTGGGGAGCAACGGCGTACCACTGCCGCAAAACTCGCTGATCTCGCCACACCCGGTCACAAAAACCATTCGCGCCTCATTATCGCCCCCTCCCCGGAGCTGCCAGCGGGAGGCGCAAAGGAGCATAATTTCACCCCCTTGGACTTTATGGCGAGTTAAGAGTTGTCGAGGAGAAAAAAATGGTCGGCACGAAAGTGGAAACCGAGCTTCTTTGGGAAAGAATTGGCAGCGCATACCACGCAGGAATTCCATCTGAGGTCAGAGGTGATAGTGAGATCAGTAACTGAAGGAATTTGAATGGGATAACTGGCAAAACGTTATATGGGTAAGGTCTAGTGGAGGAGGTCATTGGCATCGAGAAAGATCAGAGTGGGTGAGTGATATCCTGGAGAACCCCTGATTTGGAAAGGAGTCAGAGGATAAGCCATCAAATGCAGCACAAGATGGGCAAGAACAGAGACTGATGGATGACTATGTGATGACAACCAGTTTGCCCAGAAGAGCAATGTCCGACTGTGGAGATATTCACGACAATGACCAAATAAATCATCCACATGTTCAAGGGTAGAGCGCCAGAGGTGTGTAATAAACACAGGAATATCACCAGTGAATGGCCATGCCAAAAGATGAGGTTTGAGGTACTGAGGCTGAGTGAGGTCAATACAGACATCAGATCAATGACCAAGTATGGATCACAGGGAGATTAGCCTAACAAATACAATGAGGACACTGGAGCTGGTTCTGGAGGGCAGGTTTGGTTGGTAAATGGCAGGTTGGTCACTGTAATGTATGCACCTGTGAGTATGCTCACAGGTTTGTAGAGCTGTTGAAACCAAATTTTAATTTGATTTAAGTTTACTGTCAAAAGTTTAATTTGTTTAATGTGTCGGTTTTAGTGCCCCCCTTTAATCAGGGGGCACTTGATTTATGGTTTCAACTTAAAATAAAATAGTTGTAGAGCTGTTGAGTTGGGAGTGGCTTAGCCAATCATGTGATGTTCACAAGACTCAATAAAACCCCAGCTAGTTGGGTTCGGGGGATCCACGATGAGGCAGGTGGTTGTGAGCCTGGTGAATGAACTGGTAATGTGTCGTGTGATTGTTAAACCTTTTGCTCATAAACCAACTAGTGCTTAATAGCAATGTGTTGCTATGAATTCTGAAGCAAAGAACCCATGAAGCAAATACATTCCAGGCGGGTTTGTTTAGCAGTGAGTGTGAGGTGATTCGAAGTCAGTAGCAAGGTTGAATTTGGGTAGGCTTGATTCTCCTCTGCATGGGGCGGGCCATTGAACACATTTTACAGATCAACCTTTAAACCTAGCACACAGATTTGTGTCCACACGAACCTGATGCCTCACAGTGCATTCTTTTACTTTTGCCAATGCCTCCCTCTCTTTCTCTTCCTCTTCTTCCGACGATGTTAAGACTTGCAGGGATACAATTCGCAGAGCTCAGCCTTCCCCTCTGTCAATCAAGCAGCCATCCTTCTTGTGGAAGCCGAGAACGTGAGTGGCAGTATTGTCGAGAAATCTTCTTTTCTCCCGAGCGGACCGACTGAAATAGAGGATGACAGATTCCAGAGATAGGTTCGAAACGATCTTTATTCAAGCATATGCAGGGGAAGAATCCTTCTCGATCACTCCCGAAAGGGATTTCATCGATCCACAAATCAACAACGTTTATATATAGTATTATTTGGTAATCTTACAATATTTCATATGCAGCTGTCTATGTTGCCAGACAGCTTGCTCCCTACTGTCCATGGAGGTTTTATTAGTAGGTGCTGTCAACTCCCTTGAGTTCTGCCCTTCGTTCCCTTATCAGCCAAAACTGTCCCTTTCCCATGAGCTCAGCTGTTGCTACAATTTAGCTGTTTATTATTTTTAACCCTTACAGTCAGCAAGGCATTTGTCCGGGCATTTCCCAGCTGGTTCTGCCCTCACCCACCATCCTCACACGCACTTTCCTGCAGGAAGGCCAGGACCTGCTGGTCTGCAGACACCAGGCAGGACCCTTACTCACTGGGCCGGTGGGGAGCGGCACTTTACTCTCAGCAGATGCATAGTGTCTTTCATTCTGTTGATTAATAGCAGATCAGTCACTCACCGCGGAAGATCCTGAATTCTCCAATCGGATCCATCCGATTTACCAGCATTAATCAGGTGGAAAGCTGGACGGAGTTCAAGCCAAGCCGTTGTCTGCTGAGCGGGAGGCCATGGTGGCGGGTGGTGACCATGCTCCTTGCTGGTGCAGACAGCTCTTGGGTTGAGAAAGAGCCCAAAGGATTCCTCAACGCTCATCAATATCTAATGTGAGTCAAGGACATCTTTATACATATTGAGGTGGTATTCAGAAACCATGAAGTGAGAATCAGTAATTTAACCCATCCAGCTGGTTCCTCCCACAATCTGGACTAAATGGCCCTCCTTATCTATGGAGCCGAAATTCATCGCTCACCCCCCTCTGCCACCCAGATTGGCGGCGTACATCGTCCATTTGCCGCCCGCCGACCTTCGAGGGACCTCGGCGATGAATATCCCACCCAAAGTGCCGTCCGGTACCTCGGCGGCCATCGGCGGCACTTTGGGCGGGCGGGGGCCTTGATGAAAATCGGCCCCCATATCATTCTACTCATTTTATCGTCTCTGCACCGCTCCATCTCATCTTCAGTCCCATTCCCACCAGGCAATTCACTCCGCCCTTTTCAAATGTTCGAAATGCCATCCGGCATGCCCTCTCTGCAGCCTATAACATTGCTGAGCACACCTGGCTCCTCCATCGCCTCCCCTGCATTCAAAAGCAAGGTACCGCGGATGCTGGAAACCCGAAATTAAAACAGAAAATGCTGGAATTACTCAGCGGGTCAGGCAGCATCTGTAGACAGAGAAACAGAGTTAACGTTTCAGCCTCTCCTGCGTTGGCTGTCTCAGTGGAATGGTCCCCACCTAGTTCCAGTCGTAGCCATCCGACTGTAGCCAGAGGATCTGTATCAATGATTTCTCTTCGCACCCCCACATCATCACCTCTAGAGCCCCCCAGGATCTGTCATTGGTCCCTTCTCTTCCTCTTCCACACGCTGTGCCTTGGCAACATCATTCGTCAACATGGGGTCAGCTTCCACACGTACCGTGATGGTTCGAAGATCAGGCCCTCAAATCTGGCACGGAGCGGGTGCAGGACATTCTAAAAAGGGAGGGAGAACAGCCAGTTGTCGTGGTGCACGTTGGTACCAATGACATAGGTAAAAAAAGGGATGAGTTCCTACGAAATGAAATTAAGGAGCTAGGAGCTAAATTAAAAAGTAGGACCTCAAAAGTAGTAATCTCGGGATTGCTACCAGTGCCACGTGCTAGTCAGAGTAGGAATCGCAGGATAGCTCAGATGAATACGTGGCTTGAGCAATGGTGCAGCAGGGAGGGATTCAAATTCCTGGGGCATTGGAACCGGTTCTGGGGGAGGTGTAACCAGTACAATCCGGACGGTCTGCACCTGGGCAGAATCGGAACCAATGTCCTCGGGGGAGTGTTTGCTAGTGCTGTTGGGGAGGAGTTAAACTAATATGGCAGGGGGATGGGAACCAATGCAGGGAGATAGAGGGAAACAAAAAGGAGGCAAAAACAAAAGACAGAAAGGAGATGAGGAAAAGTGGAGGGCAGAGAAACCCAAGGCAAAGAACAAAAAGGGCCATTGTACAGCAAAATTCTAAAAGGACAGAGGGTGTTAAAAAAACAAGCCTAAAGGCTTTGTGTCTTAATGCAAGGAGTATCCGCAATAAGGTGGATGAATTAACTGTGCAAATAGATGTTAACAAATATGATGTGATTGGGATTACGGAGACGTGGCTCCAGGATGATCAGGGCTGGGAACTCAACATCCAGGGGTATTCAACATTCAGGAAGGATAGAATAAAAGCAAAAGGAGGTGGGGTAGCATTGCTGGTTAAGGAGGAGATTAAGGCAATAGTTAGGAAGGACATTAGCTTGGATGATGTGGAATCTATATGGGTAGAGCTGCAGAACACCAAAGGGCAAAAAACGTTAGTGGGAGTTGTGTACAGACCTCCAAACAGTAGTAGTGATGTTGGGGAGGGCATCAAACATGAAATTAGGGGTGCGTGCAATAAAGGTGCAGCAGTTATAATGGGTGACTTTAATATGCACATAGATTGGGCTAACCAAACTGGAAGCAATACGGTGGAGGAGGATTTTCTGGAGTGCATAAGGGATGGTTTTCTAGACCAATATGTCGAGGAACCAACTAGGGGGGAGGCCATCTTAGACTGGGTGTTATGTAATGAGAGAGGATTAATTAGCAATCTCGTTGTGCGAGGCCCCTTGGGGAAGAGTGACCATAATATGGTGGAATTCTGCATTGGGATGGAGAATGAAACAGTTAATTCAGAGACCATGGTCCAGAACTTAAAGAAGGCTAACTTTGAAGGTATGAGGCGTGAATTGGCTGGGATGGATTGGCGAATGATACTTAAGGGGTTGACTGTGGATGGGCAATGGCAGACATTTAGAGACCGCATGGATGAACTACAACAATTGTACATTCCTGTCTGGCATAAAAATAAAAAAGGGAAGGTGGCTCAACCGTGGCTATCAAGGGAAATCAGGGATAGTATTAAAGCCAAGGAAGTGGCATACAAATTGGCCAGAAATAGCAGCGAACCTGGGGACTGGGAGAAATTTAGAACTCAGCAGAGGAGGACAAAGGGTTTGATTAGGGCAGGGAAAATGGAGTATGAGAAGAAGCTTGCAGGGAACATTAAGACGGATTGCAAAAGTTTCTATAGATATGTAAAGAGAAAAAGGTTAGTAAAGACAAACGTAGGTCCCCTGCAGTCAGAATCAGGGGAAGTCATAACGGGGAACAAAGAAATGGCGGACCAATTGAACAAGTACTTTGGTTCGGTATTCACGAAGGAGGACATGAACAACCTTCCGGTTATAAAAGGGGTCGGGGGGTCTAGTAAGGAGGAGGAACTGAGGGAAATCCTTATTAGCCGGGAAATTGTGTTGGGGAAATTGATGGGATTGAAGGCCGATAAATCCCCAGGGCCTGATGGACTGCATCTCAGAGTACTTAAGGAGGTGTCCTTGGAAATAGTGGATGCGTTGACAGTCATTTTCCAACATTCCATTGACTCTGGATCAGTTCCTATGGAGTGGAGGGTAGCCAATGTAACCCCACTTTTTAAAAAAGGAGGGAGAGAGAAAACAGGGAATTATAGACCGGTCAGCCTGACATCGGTAGTGGGTAAAATGATGGAATCAATTATTAAGGATGTCATAGCAGTGCATTTGGAAAGAGGTGACATGATAGGTCCAAGTCAGCATGGATTTGTGAAAGGGAAATCATGCTTGAGAAATCTTCTGGAATTTTTTGAGGATGTTTCCAGTAGAGTGGATAAGGGAGAACCAGTTGATGTGGTATATTTGGACTTTCAGAAGGCGTTCGACAAGGTCCCACACAAGAGATTGATGTGCAAAGTTAGAGCACATGGGATTGGGGGTAGTGTACTGACATGGATTGAGAACTGGTTGTCAGACAGGAAGCAAAGAGTAGGAGTAAATGGATACTTTTCAGAATGGCAGGCAGTGACTAGTGGGGTACCGCAAGGTTCTGTGCTGGGGCCCCAGCTGTTTACACTGTACATTAATGATTTAGATGAGGGGATTAAATGTAGTATCTCCAAATTTGCGGATGACACTAAGTTAGGTGGCAGTGTGAGCTGCGAGGAGATGCTGTGAGGCTGCAGAGCGACTTGGATAGGTTAGGTGAGTGGGCAAATGCATGGCAGATGAAGTATAATGTGGATAAATGTGAGGTTATCCACTTTGGTGGTAAAAACAGAGAGACAGACTATTATCTGAATGGTGACAGATTAGGAAAAGGGGAGGTGCAAAGAGACCTGGGTGTCATGGTACATCAGTCATTGAAGGTTGGCATGCAGGTGCAGCAGGCGGTTAAGAAAGCAAATGGCATGTTGGCCTTCATAGCAAGGGGATTTGAGTACAGGGGCAGGGAGGTGTTGCTACAGTTGTACAGGGCATTGGTGAGGCCACACCTGGAGTATTGTGTACAGTTTTGGTTTCCTAACCTGAGGAAGGACATTCTTGCTATTGAGGGAGTGCAGCGAAGGTTCACCAGACTGATTCCCGGGATGGCGGGACTGACCTATCAAGAAAGACTGGATCAACTGGGCTTGTATTCACTGGAGTTCAGAAGAATGAGAGGGGACCTCATAGAAACATTTAAAATTCTGACGGGGTTAGACAGGTTAGATGCAGGAAGAATGTTCCCAATGTTGGGGAAGTCCAGAACCAGAGGTCACAGTCTAAGGATAAGGGGTAAGCCATTTAGGACCGAGATGCGGAGGAACTTCTTCACCCAGAGAGTGGTGAACCTTTGGAATTCTCTACCACAGAAAGTTGTTGAGGCCAATTCACTAAATATATTCAAAAAGGAGTTAGATGTAGTCCTTACTACTAGGGGGATCAAGGGGTATGGCGAGAAAGCAGGAATGGGGTACTGAAGTTGAATGTTCAGCCATGAACTCATTGAATGGCGGTGCAGGCTAGAAGGGCCGAATGGCCTACTCCTGCACCTGTTTTCTATGTTTCTATGTTTCTATGTCTCAGGCTGTATATATGGCTCAGAGACATGGACCATATACAGCAGACACCACAAATCACTGAGGAAATACCACCAACGATGCATCCGCAAGATCCTGCAAATCCCCTAGGAGGACAGATGCACCAATGTCAGTGTTCTCGATCAGGCCAACATCCCCAGCATCGAAGCACTGACCACACTCGACCAATTTCGCTGGGCGGGCCACATTGTCTGCATGCCCGACACAAGACTCCCAAAGCAAGCGGTCTACTTGGAACTCCTACACGGCAAGTGATCTCCAAATGGGTAGAGGAAACGCTTCAAGGACAACCTCAAAGCCTCCCTGATAAAATGCAACATCCCCACTGACACCTGGGAATCCTGGGCAAAGACCGCCCTAATTGGAGGAAGAGCATCCGGGAGGACGCTGAGCACCTTGAGTCCCATCGCCGAGAGCATGCAGAAATCAAGCGCAGGCAGCGGAAGGAGCGTGCGGCAAACCAGATTCCCCACCCACCCTTTCCCTCAACCACTGTCTGTCCCACCTGTGATAGAGACTGTAATTCCTATATTGGACTGTACAGCCACCTGAGAACTCAGTTTTAGAGTGGAAGCAAGTCTTCCTCGATTCTGAGGGACTGCCTATGATGATGCTATACCTCTCGATCACCTCCCTCGACTCTGCTTTTCTAACATGCAGCACATCCGAGATTGTAATTTTATCCAGCTAACAATTGGGAAGACCGAAGCCATGGTCTTCAATCCCCGCCATATATTCTTCACTCTCCTCACCAGCCCCCTCTTTGTTCACTCTCTCAGGCTCAACCAGACTCTTCGTAAACTTGCTGTCCCACTTGACACAAGCTGAGGTTCCAACCGCATAACCTCACCATCACTAAGACCGCCTACTTCCACCTCTGTAACATCGCCCGTCGCCTCCCCTGCCTCAGCTCATCTGCTGCTGAAACCGTCATCCATGGCTTTGTCACCTCTAGACTTGACTAGCCTCCCTCATTAAGCTTCAGCTCCTCCAAAACTCCGCTGCCCGTATCCTATTCCACACTTCCCATCTATCACTCCTGCCTTTGCTGACCTACGCTGAATCCTGGTCTTGCAAGACCTCAAATTTAAAAAATTCTCATCCTTGGTGTTTATATCCTTTCATGGCCGTGAATCACCCAGTAAACTCCTCCAGCCCAACAACCTTCCCCTGAACTCTTCGCTCCTCTGACTCTGACTTCTTGTTCATCCCCACTCCCTTCACCCCACCATCGTGGTGATATCTTCAGATGCCGAGAACTCACAGTATGGAATTCCCTCCTCAAACCCCTCCACCTCTCCACTTTCTCTGCCCTTTTAAGATCCTCTTTAAAACTTAAAATATTGATCAAGGTTTCCTTTAGTGATCTTCATATATCCTTCGTTGCTGAAGTGCCCATTATTTTCTTCCTGCACTGTGAAGCCCCATGGGATCTTTCTCTGCGTTAAAGGCGTGGTGTAAATGTTACTGTTAATTTATTCAGACCATTTGTCGAGCATCCCGGCGAAAGTGTACGGTTTAATCCTGGCCCAGCTTGTTGTGTTCCACAGACTGATTCCTTGCGCGGTGTTGTTTACAGGTGTGGGTTGGCCATTTCCTTGGTCACTAACTTGATGCTGTGGATGTCGGCTGTGGCAGATGAGTCCATCCATCAGACTGGGGGAGAAGGGGGAAAACTCCCAGACAACCAAAGCCAAATCCCCGCAGGTAAAGTCCCGTACTCCGTGCACACCTGTCTCATCTCTTCATGTCCCCTGATAATGTTTACTGTTCATCCAGAGGAATGAAGCACATTCCAACTCAGGCACCCAATCACACCAGACACAAAGTAACCCTCCCCCTCCACTGTCCCATCAAACACTCCCAGGGCAGGTACAGCACGGGGTTAGATACAGAGTAAAGCTCCCCCTCCACTGTCCCATCAAACACTCCCAGAGCAGGTACGGCACGGGGTTAGATACAGAGTAAAGCTCCCTCTACACTGTCCCGTCAAACACTCCCAGGGCAGGTACAGCACGGGTTAGATACAGAGTAAAGCTCCCTCTGCACTGTCCCATCAAACACTCCCAGAGCAGGTACAGCACGGGTTAGATAGAGTCATGTGGGACACGGCAGTGATGCACCCTACAGTACATAAACCTATCAACTCATTATGGTTATACAAGAAGAATAGACAGTTGGTGACAGACCTGTACCCACCAGTACTATACCCCAGTGTTATACAGTGACAGACCTGTCCCCACCAGTACTATACCCCAGTGTTATACAGTGACAGACCAGTACCCACCAGTACTGTATCCCAGTGTTATATAGTGACAGATCTGTACCCACCAGTACTGTACCCCAGTGTTATACAGTGACAGACCAGTACCCACCAGTACTGTACCCCGGTGTTATACAGTGACAGACCTGTACTCACCCGTACTGTACCCCAGTGTTATACAGTGACAGATCTGTACCCACCAGTACTGTATCCCTGTGTTATAAAGTGACTGACCTGTAGCCACCAGTAATGTACCCAGTCTTATACAGTGACATACCTGTACCCACCAGTACTGTACCCCAGTGTTATACAGTGACAGACCTGTACCCACCAGTACTGTACCCCAGTGTTATACAGTGACAGACCGTACCCACCAGTACTGTACCCCAGTGTTATACAGTGACAGACCTGTACCCACCAGTACTGTATCCCAGTGTTATACAGTGACAGACCTGTACCCACCAGTACTGTACCCCGGTGTTATACAGTGACAGACCTGTACCCACCAGTACTGTACCCCAGTGTTATAAAGTGACTGACCTGTACCCACCAGTACTGTACCCCAGTGTTATACAGTGACAGACCTGTACCCACCAGTACTGTACCCCAGTGTTATAAAGTGACTGACCTGTACCCACCAGTACTGTATCCCAGTGTTATAAAGTGACTGACCTGTACCCACCAGTACTGTACTCCAGTGTTATAAAGTGACAGACCTGTACCCACCAGTACTGTACCACAGTGTTATACAGTGACAGACCTGTACCCACCAGTACTGTATCCCAGTGTTATAAAGTGACTGACCTGTACCCACCAGTACTGTACCCCAGTGTTATACAGTGACAGACCTGTACCCACCAGTACTGTACCCCAGTGTTATAAAGTGACTGACCTGTATCCACCAGTACTGTATCCCAGTGTTATAAAGTGACTGACCTGTATCCACCAGTACTGTACTCCAGTGTTATAAAGTGACAGACCTGTACCCACCAGTACTGTATCCCAGTGTTATAAAGTGACTGACCTGTATCCACCAGTACTGTATCCCAGTGTTATAAAGTGACTGACCTGTACCCACCAGTACTGTACTCCAGTGTTATAAAGTGACAGACCTGTACCCACCAGTACTGTACCACAGTGTTATACAGTGACAGACCTGTACCCACCAGTACTGTACCTCAGTGTTATTGGCACTGCACGAAGCCCTGAGTGAATATTGAAGTTGAGTGAGGTCCGGTTGAGTAGGATCGATGCCATTGCAATTTCCTGCAGCTCAGACGTGGGCCTCCCGCAGGAACCGAGTAACTCCGTGCTCAAACTGCTTTCTTGTTTTGCTCTTTAGCTGGTGAGCATGGCGGATGTAGGTGCTCCTCGAATGTCTGCCACATCTTCCAGACTGGTTATTACTACCTGTACCCGTTCAACATCGAATACAGTCTGTTTGCTGCCGCAATGTGTTACGTGATGTGGAAGAACGTAGGCAGAATGATAGATGACCACGGACAACATGGCAAGCTCAAATTCTGCTTCCGTGGCACCATCGTGGGCCCTATGCTGGGGGTTGCGGTGCTGCTGATAGGACTGGGGGTCTTCATTATCTATGAGGTTGAAGTGGCCGAGGAAGGGACAAAGACACGTGCTTTGACTGCCTACTACATCTTTAACATTGTGGCTCTCACCCTGATGTCCCTCAGTTCCCTGGTTGGCTCGATCGTCTACAGGTTTGATAAAAGGAGCGAGTCCAGTCACAAAAACCCAACCAGACGTCTAGACGTGTGCCTACTGTTAGGGGCAGCTTTGGGTCAGTTTCTCATCTCGTACTTCAGTGTTGTAGCTACCGTGGCTGACCAACCCCACGAGCTGCTGAATGTCCTGAACCTTCTCTTCTCCCTACTGACCCTCGCTCAGCACATCCTGCAAAATGTCTTCATCGCTGAAGGTTTGTTCAGGCAGCCGTTTGTCGAGGAGAGCCACCCGGGGGCTAGGAATTCCCATTCGAGAGTCAGGGATTCCACCAGCGAGGTGTACGTCAATGTGAACATCTCCCACCGATCCCCGGAGGATGCCATGGAACGACCTTTCCAGAGGAACCCTTCCCAAACTAGCTCCAACTCAACCAGCATTGCCAATGGTCAAGGGACCGTTCCAAGCGGTGTGGAGGCTGCACACAATACCCGTGAAGATCCACTCTCTCCCCCATCCAACAGGCTCGGCTGGAAGCGGAGGATTCTGAAGGAGAGCTCCTTATTTCTTCTCTTGTGCAATGTGATTGTAAGTTTGAGAATGTGAGCCCTCCACATGCACAGTCCGCTCAATGAATTACTTCTCGAAGTACGATCGCTTTATATAAGAACATAAGAAATAGGAACAGGAGTAGGCCTTTTGACCCCTCGAACCTGTTCCGCCATTCAATAAGATCATGGTTGATCTGATCCTGGCCTCAACTCCACTTCCCTGCCCGCTCCCCATAACCCTTGACTCCCTTGACTCCCTTATCTTCAAAAATCTGTCTATCTCCACCTTAAATACAGTCAATGGTATATATTCAATATAAGCGACTGTGGTCACCAATTTGTGCCCAGCAAGGTCCAGCAAACAGCAAATGAGATAAAAGACCAGTTCATCAGTTTTAGGTAATGGCAAAGCACATTAGCCTGAGCAAACCTATTCAGCCTATTTCAGTTCTTCGTCCCTCGTCCCACCGTGGATTTATAGGAACAGGAGGAGGCCACTCAGCCCCTCGGACCTGCTCCACCATTTAATTAGATCATGGCTGATCTGTACCTCAACTCCATTTGCCTGCCTGTGCTCCATATCCCTTAATACCCTTACTCAACAAATATCTATTGATTTTGGTTTTGAAGTTTTCAATTGACCCTCAGCATCCACAGCTATTCGGGAAGGAGAGTTCCAGATTTATTTCAGAAGCCTACCCTTTGTGTGAACAGGTGCTCCCTGATTTCACTCCTGAACAGCCGAGCTCTAATTTCCAGGTTATGTCCCCTTGTTCTAGATTCTCTCAACAGATATCGCTATCTGTATAGGTCACCTATCAAATCTCTTCATCATTTTAAACACTTCAATTTGCCGTTAATGCGCTGACTGTATTAAATCGGAGATTACCTGTTCCGGAATGTGTGGAGCAACCAATCAGAGGAGGTTTGCGCCATTGGTACTGGATCACCCAATCATCACCATCATCGGCAGTCCCTCGGAATCGAGGAAGACTTGCTTCCACTCTAAGAGTGAGTTCTCAGGTGGCTGAACAGTCCAATATGGGAATTACAGTCTCTGTCACAGGTGGGACAGATAGTGGTTGAGGGAAGGGGTGGGTGGGACTGGTTTGCCGCACACTCCTTCCGCTGCCTGCGCTTGGTTTCTGCATGCTCTTGGCGATAAGACTCGAGGTGCTCAGCGCCCTCCCGGATGCACTTCCTCCACTTAGGATGGTCTTTGGCCAGGGACTCCCAGGTGTCAGTGGGGATGTTGCACTTTATCAAGGAGGCTTTGAGGGTGTCCTTGAAACGTTTCCTCTGCTCACCTGAGGTTCATTTGCCGTGTAGGAGTTCCGAGTGGAGCATTTGCTTTGGAGTCTCGTGTCCGGCATGCGGACAATGTGGCCCGCCCAGCGGAGCTGATCGAGTGTGGTCAGTGCTTCGATGCTGGG
Source organism: Pristiophorus japonicus (assembly GCF_044704955.1). Classification (NCBI taxonomy): domain Eukaryota; kingdom Metazoa; phylum Chordata; class Chondrichthyes; family Pristiophoridae; genus Pristiophorus; species Pristiophorus japonicus. Next base: position 73,567,634 of record NC_091992.1, on the reverse strand, counting down.
GATGTTGGCCTGATCGAGAACACTGACGTTGGTGCGTCCGTCCTCCCAGGGGATTTGCAGGATCTTGCGGAGACATCGTTGGTGGTACTTCTCTAACCATTTAATGGACACATCCGCGTTATAATCACTGTTCAGTGCAGCAATCCAACTGTGGAGAGGGCACATTGGAGATATGGTCAGGGGAGTGACGGGTAGAATGATCCACTGATCTGATCACACCTCCGGGTTATCCAGCAAGAGTGAGGAGACGGAGAAAGGTTCTCTACAGCTGAAAGGGCATCTGACCCACTCAGAAGAGGGCAGAGTTGGAATGAGTGGGAATCAGAAGGAGAGGCAATGCAGCCTCCACATCACCCTGTACACGGAGGATGTGAGCAATAGAGTGCTCACTTCAAGGGAATCACTGCCAATGACGTGACACTAATCTAGGGGCATTGACTGTGGTGTGACACTATTCTATGTGACATTGACTGTGGTGTGACACTATTCTATGTGACAACGATTGTAGTGTGACACTGTGGTGGAGGCCTATAAAGGCCCATCAGTCATCAGAGAGGCGGGAGTTCGGAGCAGCGCGAGTCCGGGGAGTTCGGGAGGCCTATAAAGGCCCATCAGTCGTCAGAGAGGCGGGAGTTCGGAGCAGCGCGAGTCCGGGGAGTTCAGGAGGCCCACCGGTGCAGCTGCAGCAGGGAGCGAAGACAAAAAAGAAGTAGAAAGAAATCCAAAGGTGACATCACAGCCAAGGGGGTAAGTGATTGGCTGGTGATTGGTGAGTAGTTTTTCTTTTTCTTTTCTTTATCAGTAAGTAACCTTTAGCATTATTGTTGCCAAATTAAGTTAATCTAGGGGTTAAGTCATGGCAGGAGAGCTCAGACACGTGTTATGCTCCTCCTGTACTATGTGGGAAGTCAGGGACACTTCCAGTGTCTCTGATGACTACATATGCGGGAAGTGTATCCGGCTGCAGCTCCTGACAGACCGCATTAGAGCACTGGAGCTGTGGGTGGATTCACTCTGGAGCATCCACGATGGAGAGAATGGTGCGAATAGCACGTTTAGTGAGTTGGTCTTACCGCAGGTAAAGGATACATAGCCAGATAGGGGACGAGTGACCAACAGGAAGAGCAGTGCAAGGAAGGTAGTGCAGGGGTCCCCTGCGGTCATCCCCCTGCAAAACAGATACACCGCTTTGGGTACTGTTGAGGGGGATGACTCATCAGGGGAGGGCAGCAGCCAAGTTCATGGCACCATGGGTGGCTCTGCTGCACAGGAGGGCAGGAAAAATAGTGGGAGAGCTATAGTGATAGGGATTCTATTGTAAGGGGAATAGATAGATGTTTCTGCGGCCGCTACCTAAACTCCAGGATGGTATGTTGCCTCCCTGGTGCAAGGGTCAAGGATGTCTCGGAGCGGGTGCAGGGCATTTTGAAGGGGGAGGGTAAACAGCTATTTGTCGTGGTGCATATAGGTACCAACGATATAGTAAAAAAAACGGGATGAGGTCCTACAAGACGAATTTAGGGAGCTAGGAGCTAAATTACAAAGCAGGACCTCAAAAGTAGTAATCTCAGGATTGCTACCAGTGCCACGTGCTAGTCAGAGTATGAATTGCAGGATAGCTTAGATGAATGCGTGGCTTGAGGAGTGGTGCAGAAGGGAGGGATTCAAGTTCCTGGGACATTGGAACCAGTTCTGGGGGAGGTGGGACCAGTACAAACCGGACGGTCTGCACCTGGGCAGGACCGGAACCAATGTACTAGAGGGAGTGTTTGCTAGTGCTGTTGGGGAGGGGTTAAACTAATATGGGAGGGGGTTGGGAACCTATGCAGGGAGACAGAGGGAAGTAGAATGGGGGCAGAAGCAAAAGATAGAAAAAAGAAAAGTAAAGGTGGAAAGCAGAGAAACCCAAGGCAAAAACCAAAAGGGCCACATTGCAGCAAAATTCTAAAGAGGCAAAGTGTGTTAAAAAGACAAGCCTGAAGGCTCTGTACCTCAATGCGAGGAGTATTCGGAATAAGGTGGACGAATTAACTGCGCAGATAGCAGTTAACAGATATGATGTAATTGGCATCACGGAGATATGGCTCCAGGGTGACCAAGGCTGGGCACTCAACATCCAGGGGTATTCAACATTTAGGAAGGATAGACAGAAAGGAAAAGGAGGTGGGGTGGCGTTGCTGGTTAAAGAGGAAATTAATGCAATAGTAAGGAGGGACATTAGCTTGGATGATGTGGAATCAGTATGGGTGGAGCTGCGGAATACCAAAGGGCAGAAAACGCTAGTGGGAGTTGTGTACAGACCACCAAACAGTAATCGTGAAGTTGGGGACAGCATCAAACAAGAAATTAGGGATGCGTGCAATAAAGGTGCAGCAGTTATCATGGACGACTTTAATCTACATATTGATTGGGCTAACCAAACTTGTAGCAATACGGTGGAGGAGGATTTCCTGGAGTGTAATAGGGATGGTTTTCTAGACCAATATGTTGAAGAATCAACGAGAGGGCTGGCCATCGTAGACTGGGTGATGTATAATGAGAAAGGACTAATTAGCAATCTTGTTGTGCGAGGCCCCTTGGGGAAGAGTGGCCATAATATGGTAGAATTCTTTATTAAGATAGAGAGTGACACAGTTAATTCAGAGATTAAGGTCCTGAACTTAAGGAAAGGTAACTTCGATGGTCTACGACATGAATTGGCTTGAGTAGACTGGCGAGTGATACTTAAAGGGTTGATGGTGGATAGGCAATGGCAAACATTTAAAGATCACATGGATGAACTTCAACAATTGTACATCCCTGTCCAGAGTAAAAATAAAACGGGGAAGTTGGCTCAACCGTGGCTAACAAGGGAAATTAAGGATAGTGTTAGTTCCAAGGAAGAGGCGTATAAATTGGCCAGAAAAAGCAGCAAACCTGAGGACTGGGAGAATTTTATAATACAGCAGAAGAGGACAAAGGGTTTAATTAGGAGGGAGATAATAGAGTATGAGAGGAAGCTTGCTGGGAACATAAAAACTGACTGCAAAAGCTTCTGTAGATATGTGAAGAGAAAAAGATTAGTGAAGACAAATATAGGTCCCTTGCAGTCAGAATCAGATGAATTTATAATGGGGAACAAAGAAATGGTGGACCAGTCAAATAAATACTTTGGTTCTGTCTTCACGAAGGAAGACACAAATAACCTTCCGGAAATGCTAAGGGACCGAGGGTCTAGTGAGAAGGAGGAACTGAAGGAAATCCTTATTAGGCGGGAAATTGTGTTAGGGAAATTGATGGGATTGAAGGCTGATAAATCCCCGTGGCCTGATAGTCTGCATCCCAGAGTACTTAAGGAAGTAGCCCTAGAAATAGTGGATGCATTGGTGATCATTTTCCAACAGTCTATTGGCTCTGGATTGGTTCCTATGGACTGGAGGGTAGCTAATGTAACACCACTTTTTAAGAAGGAAGGGAGAGAGAAGGCAGGTAATTATAGACCGGTTAGCCTGACATCAGGGGAAAATGTTGGAATCAATTATTAAAGATGAAATAGCAGCACATTTGGAAAGTAGTGACGGGATCGGTCCAAGTCAGCATGGATTTATGAAAGGGAAATCTTGCTTGACAAATCTTCTAGAATTTTTTGAGGATGTAACTGGTAGAGTGGACAAGGGAGAACCAGTGGATGTGGTGTATTTGGACTTCCAAAAGGCTTTTGACAAGGTCCTACACAAGAGACTGGTGTGCAAAATTAAAGCACATGGTATTGGGGGTAACGTGCTGACATGGATAGAGAACTGGTTGGCAGACAGAAAGCAGAGAGTCGGGATAAATGGGTCCTTTTCAGAATGGCAGGCAGTGACTAGTGGGGTGCTGCAGGGCTCAGTGCTGGGACCCCAGCTATTTACAATATACATTAATGATTTTGATGAGGGAATTGAGTGTAATATCTTCAAGTTTGCAGATGACACTAAGCTGGGTGGCGGTGTGAGCTGTGAGGAGGATGCTAAAAGGCCGCAGGCTGACTTGGACAGGTTAGGTGAGTGGGCAAATGAGTGGCAGATGCAGTATAATGTGGATAAATGTGAGGTTACCCACTTCGGTGGCAAAAATACGAAGGCAGAATATTATCTGAATGGCGGCAGTTTAGGAAAAGGGGAGGTGCAATGAGACCTGGGTGTCATGGTACATCAGTCATTGAAAGTTGGCATGCAAGTACAGCAGGCGGTGAAGAAGGCAAATGGTATGTAGGCCTTCATAGCTAGGGGATTTGAGTATAGGAGCAGGGAGGTCTTACTGCAGTTGTACAGGGCCTTAGTGAGACCTCACCTGGAATATTGTGTTCAGTTTTGGTCTCCTAATCTGAGGAAGGACGTTCTTGCTATTGCGGGAGTGCAGCGAAGGTTCACCAGACTGATTCCTGGGATGGGAGGACTGACATATGAGGAGAGACTGGATCGACTGGGCCTGTATTCACTGGAATTTAGAAGGATGAGAGGGGATCTCATAGAAACATATAAAATTCTGATGGGACTGGACAGGTTAGATGCAGGTAGAATATTCCCGATGTTGGGGAAGTCCAGAACCGGGGCACATAGTCTAAGGATAAGAGGTAAGCCATTTAGGACTGAGATGAGGAGAAACTTCTTCACTCAGAGAGTTGTTAACCTGTGGGATTCTCTCCCGCAGGGAGTTGTTGATGCCAGTTCATTGGATATATTCAAGAGGGAGTTGGATATTGCTCTTACGGCTAAAGAGATCAAACGGTATGGAGAGAAAGCAGGAAAGGGGTACTGAGGGAATGATCAGCCATGGTCTTATTGAATGGCGGTGCAGGCTCGAAAGACCGAATGGCCTACTCCTGCATCTATTTTCTATGTTTCTAAGTTTCTATTCTATGTGACATTGACTGTGGTGTGACACTATCCTTTGTGACACTGACTGTGGTGTGACACTATTCTCCGTGACATTGACTGTGGTGTGACACTATTCTATGTGACACTGACTGTGGTGTGACACTATTCTCTGTGACATTGACTGTGGTGTGACGCTATTCTACGTGACACTGACTGTGGTGTGACACTGACTGTGATGTGACACTATTCTATGTGACACTGACTGTGGTGTGACACTATTCTAGGGGCATTGACTGTGGTGTGACACTATTCTATGTGACACTGACTGTGATGTGACACTATTCTATGTGACACTGACTGTGGTGTGACACTATTCTAGGGGCATTGACTGTGGTGTGACACTATTCTATGTGACACTGACTGTGGTGTGACACTATTCTATGTGACACTGACTGTGATGTGACACTATTCTATGTGACACTGACTGTGGTGTGACACTATTCTATGTGACACTGACTGTGGTGTGACACTATTCTATGTGACACTGACTGTGGTGTGACACTATTCTATGTGACACTGACTGTGGTGTGACACTATTCTAGGGGCATTGACTGTGGTATGAGGACCAATTATCTCATACTGAAATGTCTATCCAAGGAGGCTGCAAGTGTGCCTTTACCTAAGTAGTTTCACAGAAGAGTATTCTTAACCCAGTTGTATCCAGTAACGTGCTACAAACAATGCACACGTAAGAAGTAAGAAGTATATTTCAGGAATATAAAAGTCCAGAAACACTCAGCGGGTGAATCAGCTTTGGGAAGACTGAAGCCATCGTCTATATTCTCTGCCACAAACTCCGTTCCCTAGTCACTGACTCCACGAGGCAATGTGTTGTACTCAAACTGTAATAACCTTGGTCCTTTATTCGTAACTCCAGAGTGAGGCTACCCTTTTATACTACCCCTGCCACCAGGGCAAGAAACCCCGGTCTCCACCAGTTACACCCTCTAGTGGTGCCAACATAGTATATACACAGTGTAAACCTTATTGATAGTACATCAGGTAACAAGTCTCCATCTTATGCAACTATACAGTGACTACACAGAGAGTATATCTATAGTCTGCATATATAACAATTTGAGTGTGGGCCGTGGTGGTACCAGTGCGTTGGAAAGTAGCATAACAGTGGTCTTAGCTTTTAACTGAATTGATTTCCCATGAAGTTAACAGAAGTTTGAGATGTTGACTTTCTTCCCATAGTTTTGGATTATGCCTGCCTTTGGAGCTCGGCCCCATTTTGCTAACGGTCTGGAGGAACGGTTTTATGGGTTCCAAATGTGGGAGGCCATCGTCAACGTTGGCCTCCCGATGGGAATATTCTACAGGATGCACTCAGCCGCATGCCTCCTGGAAATTTACCTCACATCCTGAAACTGAAACGACAGACTCAGCAAAGATCAGCTTTAGCTCGCAGTCAAACCTATTGGTCAATAAGACATTTTGCCCACCAACGGATTGTCAAAACCTTGTCAACAGCATGTTTCTTGTAGGCAGAACTCCATCAGCCAGCTCCCCGAGACAGCGCTCCCCATACTCCACGCGGACTGCATCAACTGGAGCAAGAGTCAGTTGCTAGGCCATGGTGGAGGCAGTGTAACCGGCCTCAGCTTGTGTGGGCATGGGAGGGAGTGAATCGCCCTGGTGTCCTGCTCGGCAATCCTCGCTGGTCACCCTCGCTGCGGGTGTGAATGTCAGGGGAAGACAGGATGGGGCTTGGCACCAATTCCCCCCATGGTTTAATAGCGCGTCAATACTCACTGTCCAGAGTCACAGATGCAGAATGGTCACCTGGACTGGATAGCAGAGGGCATCCAACAGCAGTGCGGCCAAACCTGGACAAGGGTTCGTGAGAACCGGGGAGCAAACTGCTGAGAGGAATTACAACGGTTTCCAGTTTCTCGCGCTGTTTATCCGGTTAGAGCAGATCCTCTGCGTTGCCCCCCCTCACCCCTTCCCTGCGTATCACCCACCCCCCCATCCACCTGCCCCCCCGCTCCCCACCCACACCCACCTGTCCCCACCCATCCTCACCCACCTGTCCCCACCCCCATCCTCACCCTCACCCTCACCCACCTGTCCCACCCACCCATCCCACCTGTCCCCCACCCCCAGCCTCACCCTCACCCACCTGTCCCCCCCTCACCTCATGCCTGCACATCACCCCACCCACCTGTCCCTCCCCGAACACAGAGTGAACAGTTGCACAGTCCCACCCCACGATTTCCCCGGCGACTAACTCTCCCCTCCAGTGCCAATTTAAGGCAGAGACTGTGTGGGGGGGGGGGGGGGGTAGTATTTCACACTGAAAGTGCTGCGTGCTAAGTCTATGTCTCCTTGGTTATTGATGTCCCGATAGCAGGGCAGAGGGTTAAATGGTGCAGCGTACACTCTGCCAACTGTCTCGTTACAAACTGCAATACAAAATCGAGTGTAAACGTTGGATGGCAAATTCTAATGAGATCACCTTCAGTGCTTTAATCAGAATATGCAAAGTAATGCAAAGGGCTTTTAATTGTGACAAGATTTGTTTTGTGGAATAAAACCTTTGTTGAAAATGCTCTGTTACAATGACTCTGTGATGTTGGACGTTGGTCAGGAACAAGACAGGCTCTGGTTTATGAACACTGTTATCGATGGTGAGGGTCACCGGCCAATCACATGCAGAGGGAGATGCTGAGCTCCCAGTGCGTGCGGTGAGCATTAAAAATCCCCACTCTGTGCTGGACATTTTCTCCTGTTCAGCGTCGATCCTGTAAATGGACCCTGCACTCCTGATAATCAAGAGTTTATCATTACTGCCCAATATCTGGTCACGTGACTAAGGATCGCAGCAATGACACCCCACATTGGCTGACTGATGAACACTCTAGTGAGACGAGGCCAATTATAAACCAACAAAAGAAAGACTTGCATTTATATAGCACCCTTCACAACCTCAGCACGTTCCAAAGTGCTTTACAGCCAATGAAATACTTTTGAAGTGTAGTCGCTGTTGTAATATAAGAAATGCGGCAGCCAATTTGCTCCCACAAACAGCAATGTGATAATGTCCAGATAATCCTTTTTAGTGATGTTGGTTGAGGGATAAATATTAGCCCAGGGGAGAACTCCCCTGCTCTAGTGCCACGGGATCTTTTACGTTCACCTGAGAGGGCAGACGGAGCCTCGATTTAACGTCTCATCTGAAAGACGTCACCTCCGACAGTGCGGCACTCCCTCAGCGCTGCACTGGGAGTGTCAGCCTGGCTTATGTGCTCAAATCTCGAGAGTGTGAATGGAATCCACAACTTCCTGACTCAGAGACGAGAGGGAAACGCACTTTTTCTTCTGAGGCAGTCCCCCGGAGTCGGGGATGACTTGCTTCCACACTAAACTAAATTTCAAGGTGACTGATGAGACCAATGCGGGCCAGGTCCTGAACTTCATTTTATAGGGTGGAAGATGTCTGTGCGTGAATTCTTTTAACGTAGGGTGGGCATTGCACACTAGCCACCACACGAACTTGACAGAGCTAGGTCTTGGTCCAATGGTAAGGGGGTCCAAGGCGACTGGAGACCAGGCTGCACGGGCCACAGCAGACACTGAACGTCGGGAGCTTTCGAAACGTGAACCAAAATAAATGCTAAACAAACATTAAGCTTATCAGTACAGAGGAATAAATGCTGCTAAAACTTCATGCAAGGGGCATGTCGCTGATATTTTATACAAACTACTCACACCGACTACAGAAACGTTAATGGTTAGGGTCAAAGGTTAGTTGCATGGTTTTAGACCCTAGCTCGCGCTGTGTAAAATGAGCTGCAGAAGTATGTTTGATATCGATCCATGTGCTGTGTTGAAGTCCGTAGATAATTTAAATGATTTTATGGCCCCTCCTTTCAAATGGACTCAGATATTAAAAATTAATTTGTAAACAAAGAACTCCAACTAATTGTTCTCAAACTGCTCCCATCAGCCCCAAGGCCACACATTACACTCGGGGTTTTCTCATTAACGCTTCACCTCTGCTTTGCATTTTCTTTTTAAACTTATCTCACACGTGTGTTGGGTTGCTGTGAATGCAGCCTGAAACGGGTAGTAAACTCCATCGAAACTCAAATACTGGCACCAGGCCGATAGCCAACCGGCACCGCAAGGGAAAGTGGGGAAAACTTTTCAGAGAGAGTTCAAGAGGGCGTGAATCATACAGCTTCACTGGGACCGAAAGGTGCTCTGCTCCGGGAGTGTTTGATGGGGGCAGTGTAGAGAGAGCTTTACTCTGTATCTAACCCCCTGTACCTGCCCTGGGAGTGTTTGATGGGGCAGTGTAGAGGGAGCTTTACTCTGTATCTAACCCCGTGCTGTACCTGCCCTGGGAGTGTTTGATGGGACAGTGTAGAGGGAGCTTTACTCTGTATCTAACCCGTGCTGTACCTGCCCTGGGAGTGTTTGATGGGGCAGTGTAGAGGGAGCTTTACTCTGTATCTAACCCCCTGTACCTGCCCTGGGAGTGTTTGATGGGACAGTGTAGAGGGAGCTTTACTCTGTATCTAACCTGTCATGTATTTCACCATCTTGCAATGACTATAAGTATGTAACTGTAACTCATGCATACTGTACCTGTACCCTTGTAATGCACACCCTGACCACAGGGAGTGAGCTCCTCACCTGGGCTTCCAGGTATAAAAGGGGAGGTCTCACCCAGGATCAGCACTCTTTAGTCCTGGGTATAAAGTGAAGGTCACAGAGTGACCGAGTCTGATATATCCATGCCTTGTGTGAGTTTGTAACAAGGTGCAGAGATACAACATCTGGCGACGAGAAACGGGAATCACCAATCCACGAGGATGGCCACCGGCAGCACAGAGGAACACTACTGTTTGGGTGAGCACTGGGACAACTTTGTGGAAAAACTCCAGCAGAGCTTTGTCACAAAGGACTGGCTGGAAGAGGCAGCGGCTGACAAGCGGAGGGCGCATCTACTGACCAGCTGTGGTCCACAGATGTATGCGCTAATGAAAGACTTGTTCGCACCCCAAAAGCCAGCGGACAAGTCCTTTGAAGAGTTCAGCCAGCTGATCAGCGAGCATCTCAAGCCGACAAGTAGCGTACACATGGCCCGGCACCGGTTCTACTCTCATCGGCGTCGGGAGAGTCAAAACATCTCGGACTTTGTGGCGGAGCTGCGGCGTTTGGCCAGTCACTAAGTTCTCCGATGCCTGCAGGGGGGAGATGTTAAGGAACTTTTTCATCGAGGGCATTAATCATGCCGGCATTTTCAGGAAGCTCATAAAGACTAAGGATTTGACTTTAGAAGGGGCGCCGTTGATAGCAGGGGAAGAGGAGACCAAGCTAATCTACGCACACACCCCTGATTTTAAAGTTGCGTTGAACCAGGGAATCAATGTTATAAAAATGACACAGAACCCCACAGGCAGGCAAGGGCAATTCGACACCGTCCAGGCAGGCAGGCAAGGGCAATTCGACACCACCCAGGTAGCAACAAGCTTCTGGCAACAGGGACAATGGAAAGGGGATCAGCAATTCACGCCATCACGAGGAACAATACATCCTGTGATGGGACAATTAACATCCCCCATCAGAGTGCTTAGAAACAGCCAAAAGGGCCATCAGAGAGGAATGCCTGGGAATCGTCCTTTAATTAACAGCAATCTCAGCTCATGTTGGAGATGTGGGGGCAGACACACTGCAAAAATCTGCAGGTTCCAACTTTACACCTGTAGGATTTGTAATGCCAAGGGACACCTGGCCAGGATGTGCAAAAAAGCAGTAGCGAGGCTAGTCTGCGAGACAGACGAACCAGTCGAGGGGTCTGAAATGCAGGATGAGGCCTGGGGAACAACCATGGATGCTGAAGTTCAGAGAGTTATGTGGCTGACGTCCACAGCTCATACACCAAAACGCCACCCATGATGATGAAAGTCTTACTGAATGACATCCCGGTGCACATGGAGCTGGATACGGGAGCTAGCCAATCACTCATGAGCGCCCAACAATTTGAGAGACTATGGCCACACAGCTAGTAGGCCCAAATTGGAATGCATTGAGTCGCAGCTACGTACGTACACCAAAGAGATCATCCCAGTGCTAGGCAGTGCAAACTTGGTGGTAACACATAATGGATCACAGAACCGGCTGCCACTCTGGACCGTCCCGGGAAATGGCCCTGCGCTCTTGGGGAGGAGTTGGCTAGCTGAGATGAATTGGAAATGGGGGGATTTGCACGCCATTTCATCTGTGGAGCAAAGTTCATGCTCGCAGTTATTGCAAAAATTCGAGTCACTCTTTCAACCCGGTGAAAATTGAAAGTGAATTGGACAGGCTGCTCAGAGATGGCATAATTTCGGCCGTTGAATTCAGCAACTGGACAAGTCCCATTGTTCCTGTCCTTAAAGCAGATGGCTCGGTTAGAATTTGTGGCGACTACAAAGCCACCATCAACCGAGTGTCGCTGCAAGATCAATACCCGCTCCCGAGAACAGAGGACCTTTTTGCCACGCTGGCAGGTGGTAAGCTGTTCACGAAGCTGGACCTCACCTCGGCCTACATGACTCAGGAACTGGCTGAAGAATCCAAGTTTCTGACCACCATCACGACACATAAAGGATTAGTTGTTTACAATAGGTGCCCGTTTGGCATTCGTTCAGCAGCGGCTATCTTTCAGCGAAACATGGAAAGCTTGCTCAAGTCCATCCCTGGAACTCTCGTGTTCCAAGATGACATCCTTATAATGGGTCGAGACACTGAGGAACACCTCCGCAACCTGGAGGAGGTGCTACGCCAATTGGAACGGGTAGGCCAGCGGCTGAAAAAGGCCAAGTGCGTGTTTTTGGCCCCCAGGAGGGTTGCTGCAGATGGGATCCGGCCCACTGAATCAAAAACTGAGGCGATTCACCGGGCGCCCAGGCCCGGCAACACGTCGGAGTTGCGATCATTCCTGGGACTCTTGAACTATTTTGGGAACTTCCTGCTGAACTTCAGCACATTGTTGGAGCCGTTACACATGCTTCTCCGTAAAGATTGTGAATGGTCTTGGGGGGATTGTCAAGAACAGGCTTTCAATAAGGCGAGGAACCTGCGTGTTCCAACAAACTGTTGACTTTGTATGACCCCTGTAAAAAACTGGTTTTAACATGCGATGCGTCATCCTTCGGGGTTGGGTGTGTGTTGCAGCAGGGTAACAATGACGGCCGACTCCAACCAGTGGCTTACGCCTCCAGGTCACTCTCCCAGGCAGAGCGTGGATACGGCATGGTCGAGAAGGAGGCACTCGCGTCTATATACGGTGTGAAAAAGATGCACCAGTACCTTTTCGGTAGGCGGTTCGAGCTAGAGACGGACCACAAGCCATTAACATCCCTGTTGTCCGACAGCAAGGCTGCCAACACTAATGTGTCAGTTCGCATACAGCAATGGGCCCTCACACTGGCTGCGTATGATTACACCATACGGCACCGGCCAGGCACCGAAAATTGCGCTGATGCGCGAAGCAGGCTCCGACTGGCCACCACCGAGGGGGCGTCGGAGCAGAGCACCGAGATGGTCATAGCCGTTGAGGCTTTTGACACCACAGGCTCCCCCATCACAGCCCGCCAGATCAAACTCTGGACCAACAGAGACCCCCTCCTATCCATGATAAAAAAATGTGTCCTGACTGGGGACTGGGCGCCCGCTCACAGGGCATGTCTCGAGGAAGTCAGACCGTTTCAGAGACGGATGGATGAGCTCTCCATCCAAGCCGACTGCCTGCTATGGGGCAGCCGAGTGGTCATGCCCCAGAAAGGAAGGGAAGCGTTCATCAGGGAACTCCACAGCGAGCACCCTGGCATCGTGTTAATGAAGGCCATTGCCCGGTCACACGTGTGGTGGCCGGGGATTGACTCAGACCTGGAACACTGGGTTCGCAGGTGCACGACGTGTGCCCAGCTGGGCAATGCCCAGGGAGGCCCCACTCAGTCCGTGGCCCTGGCCCACCAGGCCATGGTCACGTATTTACGTAGAATATGCGGGCCCGTTCATGGGGAAAATGTTCCTGATCGTTGTCGATGCATACTTGAAGTGGATCGAGTGCATCATATTAAACTCGTGCACGACATCCATCACCGTGGAGAGTCTGCGTACGGTTTTTGCGACCCATGGCTTGCCAGACATCCTGGTCAGCGACAATGGCCCGTGTTTTACCAGCCATGAATTCCAGGAGTTTATGTCGGGCAATGGGATCAAGCAAGTCCGGACAGCGCCATTCAAGCCGGCCTCCAATGGCCAGGCGGAATGGGCGGTCCAAGTCATAAAGCAGGGCATGCTACGCATCAAAGGACCCTCCCTTCTGTACCCCTATCGCGCCTCCTGCTGGCCTACAGGTCCCGGCCGCACTCGCTCACAGGAGTCCCACCAGCGGAACTCCTCATGAAACGCACGCTCAAGACGCGGCTGTTCCTCATTCACCCAGCCCTGACAGACATTGTTGAGGGCAAGCGCCAGTCCCAAACCGAGCTCCATGATCAAGGCTCAATGGGGAGGTGTATAGAAATAGACGACCCGGTATTTGTTCTTAACCATGCTTTGGGACCCAAATGGCTTGAGGGCACTGTAATTGGCAAAGAAGGAAACAGGATCATGGTGGTCAGACTAAACAATGGGCAGATATGCCGCAAACACTTGGACCAAGTAAAGACAAGGTTCAATGCAGACACGGAGGAACCGGAAGAAGAGCATGAGATGTCACCCACACCACTGCCAGCACACGAGCAACAAAGACTGCCCTCAGCAAGCACAGTCCCTGCGGCCAGCCCGGACAGGCCGGAATCACCTCAAGTGACAGAGACGCGTGCTGAGGCTCAGCCACCAGAGCCACAACTGCGGCGCTCCATGAGAGAGCGCTGACCACCCGATAGACTTAACCTCTGAAACTAAAAGACCTAAGGGGGGAGGTGATGTCATGTATTTCACCATCTTGCAATGGCTATCAGTATGTAACTGTAACTCATGCATACTGTACCTGTACCCTTGTAATGCACACCCTGACCACAGGGAGTGAGCTCCTCACCTGGGCTTCCAGGTATAAAAGGGGAAGTCCCACCCAGGATCAGCACTCTTTAGTCCTGGGAATAAAGTGAAGGTCACAGAGTGACCGTGTCTGATATATCCATGCCTCGTGTGAGTTTGTAACAAGGTGCAGAGATACAACATAACCCGTGCTGTACATGTTTGATGAGACAGTGTAGAGGGAGCTTTACTATGTATCTAACCCCCTGTACCTGCCCTGGGAGTGTTTGATGGGACAGTGTAGAGGGAGGTTTACTCTGTATCTAACCCGTGCTGTACCTGCCCTGGGAGTGTTTGATGGGACAGTGTAGAGGGAGCTTTACTCTGTATCTAATCCGTGCTGTACCTGCCCTGGGAGTGTTTGATGGGACAGTGTAGAGGGAGCTTTACTCTGTATCTAATCCGTGCTGTACCTGCCCTGGGAGTGTTTGATGGGACAGTGTAGAGGGAGTTTTAATCTGTATCTAACATGTGTTGTACCTGCCCTGGGAGTATTTGATGGGACAGTGTAGAGGGAACTTTACTCTGTATTAATTAACCTCAATCAGATCTCCCGTAAGTCGTCGCTGATCTAACGTATAGAGTCCCAAGTCTTTTAGCCTATCTTGATAACTAAGATGCTTTAGACTTGGAATTAGTCTAGTGTGCCTCCTCTGCACTCTTTTCAAAGTCTCAATATCACCCATTGTCATGTATGTAGACCATGTATACTGACTGTATAGTCACATAAGGTGTGCCACCAGAGGGCACTGCGGTGGGAGACCTGAGGGTCACCTGCATAGATGTGCAGGGCCCAGTATAAAAGGCTGCCCACCATGCTTGTGCCTCACTCTGGAGTTACAATAAATGGGACTAAGGTCACAACAGCTCAAGTACAATACCAGACCTCGTGGCGTCATTCATAAGAGTATTAAAGACATAACAACTGGCGATGAGATTACGAACTTTCACGCAAAAGTGACTAAAGTTCTCAGAGGGTGAAGATTGGGAAGCCTTTATTGAGCGGCTCAACCAATAATTCATAGCAAACGACCTGGCAGGTGATGATCCGGCCACGCTGGCAGACAAGCACAGAGCTATCCTGTTGACCAGTTGTGGGCCCGCGGTCTACGGTCTCATCAGGGACTTGCTTGCACCAGAGAAAACAACGACCAAGTGATACGAGGAGCTGAAAGTGCTAATTCTGGACTAACTCAAACCGAAGGAGAGCATCCTCACGGCCAGGCATCGATTTTATACACACCACCGCCCCGAGGACCAGGAAATCGCGAAGTACACTGCCGATCTCAGGAGGCTGGCAGGACCGTGTGAATTCGGCGCATCCCTCGCCGATGCTTGGCAGGACATCTTCGTAATTGGCATCGGTCATGAGGCCCTTCTTTCTAGGTTACTGTCTGCCGAAACAACCGTCACCCTGCAGAAGGCCATCAGCATCAGCCAGGCGTTCATGACCTCAAGTTACAGCTCCAAGCAGATGATGACTCACTCTCAGGACTCAAACCCGGCAAGTACTGTAAATAGTATAGCGTCTTTCACAGGCAGAACTATTGAACATGAATCTGCCCAGGGCAGAGCGTACAGGCCCCTGAGTCCTTTAACTCAGAGCCTGCCGCGGGGTGCAAACGTAAGTCGAGTAGCACCATGCTGGCGTTGCGGAGGTAATCACAGGGCTCATCAGTGTTGGTTCAGAGACTGTGTGTGCAAAGGCTGCAGCACAAAGGGCCACCTCCAGCGAATGTGCAAAAGAGCTGTGACTCACCACGTGGAAGAGGAGTCAGCAGATGGCTGTAAATCCAGCGCAGATTACGAGGAGATGGCTAGAGAGGCAGCTCAGTCCCAGGACGAAGTGTATGGAGTATATACCTGCACTACAGATTGTCCTCCAGTGATAATGGAAGTCGAGATAAATGGTGTTCCAGTCTTCAGGGAAGTGGACACGGGGGCGAGTCAGTCAGTAATGAGCCAGGAAGCCTTTGAGAGGCTATGGGACGATCAAGCTGAACGACCCAAGCTGGTCCCGGTTCAGGCAAAGCTGCGCACCTACACCAAGGAACTGATATCAGTTGTTGGTAGTGCGGATGTAAATATATCCCATGATGGCGCTGTGCACAATTTACCACTGTGGATTGTTTCAGGTGATGCACCAACGCTACTTGGAAGAAGATGGATGGGGAAGATTCATTGAAACTGGGAAGACTTCATCCCTCCAACGATCGACGTCCCCCATGCTCAGAGGCAGAGCAAGCCCCCACCTTCGGTTGGACCAGGCACCGGAGAGCAGATCCGCGCAGCCCCCGAGGCACAGACCGCTCATCACGACTGCGTGGCGATGGTCCGGCCGAGACGACCTGAACGCAACTTCCCGGTTTCAGTGACAGGGCACCTGGGGAGGAAGATTGGCTCCGAGGGCGCCTTCCCAGCTTCAGTGGCAGAATCCCTGGGAAAGAAGATTACGGCAGTCGACATCATGGACAGAGAAAAGATAGTGTCCAAACCACGAGGTGCAGCGCTAATGGAACAACAACACATGATTCCACACAAGGAAGACGATTGGGGTAAAAGTAGTAAGGCCATTTTAAAGGAGGCCAGCAACCCGCCATTTTTGAATGAACTGCTTGAAATTGGTAACCAATGTAAAAGTCCAGCTGTAATGAGCAAAATGTTGCTGAGCGATGTCGGGTGCAAATTGCAATCAGCCAATGTAGCGGGCAAACGCCTAATGGTCGTATACAGGTCCAGCGGACTACCCAATGCTATAGCCTGCGTCCCCGGGACCAGAACTATGTATCATAAAGTGTCCCCACAGCTGACAGAAGTAGACAAGCCGCAGAGTAAACAATCCCCGGAGAGCAGAGGCACCGGTAGCAATACCCTGCCTCAGATCGGTTTCACATTGCAGGCACCTGATGGCATGAACCGCCACAGGCGAGGAACAGTAAACTGCGGCCTATGCTCGCAGTCGGCTACCGTCGCCCACCATCCGGGTGGAAAAGGCGCAGCCCACAAACCCACTCACCACCACGGCAATGTCACCCGCAAAGGCTCCTCTGAATGGGACCTGGACCAGCCAGGATCCCAATCCAGAGAGTGCCTACAACGGTGTCCTCAAGGAAAGCGAGTCAGCAGTCCCCTGCGAACTGCTAGACAAGACGAGGCAGCCCCACCGTCGCTTAGACAAAACGCTCACTCGCTCAGACCGCTTCCCAGGGAGCAGCAGCGACACTGTGCAAACAAAAAGGACAGGGAGGTCACAGACACATCAGCTGTCTTTGGGCCTGCCCGACACTAGGAGTAACGGCAAGAGCCCTGAGCTCCGGCAACTCAGCAAAATGAGCTCACCTCGCCCACAGACCCACTAGCATGGGGCACTGCGCCACCACCAGACGACCCGGATCTCATCCGGCCGTGCTGGAACTAGACTGTCCTTGTGTACCTATACTGATAGACCTGTACTGATCATGTAAATGTACCACACAAAAAGAAACGCAACTGTAATCCACCCAACAAATGTACCAAGATGTAAATGTAAAACCCATGTGATGAACTTGAATACAACTTGCGTGTAACGGGCCATTAGCCTGATCTCAGTCTTGGGGGGGAGAATGGAGTAGTAATGGACTCACAACCAGAAACCACTGGGACCTCCACTGGCAACAAATCTCACTACCAACCCACCCAAGCTAGAAGCAACCCTCCAATGGTCAACCAGGAAGAGCAAAGCCCAGGTCACCGTCAATGTACGAGTCAATTTGCATTAAAGACTTGGGGGGAAATGATGTCATGTATGTAGACCATGTATACTAACTGTATAGTCACATTAGGTGTGCCACCAGAGGGCACTGTGGTGGGAGACCTGAAGGTCACCTGCATAGGTGTGCAGGGCCCAGTATAAAATGCTTGTGCCTCATTCTGGAGTTACAATAAATGGGGCGAAGGTCACAACAGCTCAAATACAATACTAGACCTCGTGGAGCCATTCATAAGAGTATTAAAGACATATCACCCACCCTGTGAGGAGACCAAAACTGGACACAGTATTCCAAGTGCGGCCTGACTAAGGTCCTGTACAAGGACAAAACAGTACGCCTCGTCTTGTACTCAGTTGTCCTATGGATACACCCCAACACCCTATTTGCTCTAGTTATCGCTGCTCGACATTGCCTGTGTACCTTTAAGTATGCATGCACTACAAAGCCCAAATCTCTTTCTATCTTCACCATCTTTAATGTCTTTCCCTGGAGAGTGTATGAATGTTGAGCATTTGCCCTACCCACATGCATAACACTGCACTTATCCAAGTTATACACCATTTTCCAATCATGAGCCCAATCTCCCAACATATTAAGATCTGCCTGAATCAGATGAGCCTCTTCCACAGTTCTAGCACTCGCACAGATCTTGGTGTCATCTGCACATTTTCAAAATTTACCCCCAACCCCACAATCTGGATCCTTAATCCAGGTCCCAGCACTGATCCAAATCCATCTATAACTGCTCTTTGCCTGCATCCTGCCAGCCAGTTCTGAATCCACGCAATATATTTCCACTAATACCAGAAGCTCCGATCTTATAGAGAAGTCTCTTATGTGGTACATTGACAAAAGTTTTTGGGGAAATCTAAGCAGACAATGTTTACTGGGCTTCCCTCATCCTCCAACTTTGTAATTTCTTCAAAAAATGCAATTAGATTTGTGAGACATGACCTCTTTTTATGAAGCCATGTTGGGTGTCCATAAATATGTCCCTCAATATCCAAGTATTCATATATTGCATCCCTTATGATGCCTTCAAGCATCTTCCCTATTACTGATGTTAAACTGATGGTGCCTATAGTTACCCAGTTCTGCCTTGTCACCTTTTTAAAAAATGGGGACTACATTAGCCTCCTTCCATTCCAGTGAGCTGTTAAACATACAGGCCAGGGGCTCGCACAGCACATATCCCATCTCCCGGAGGGGCTCACTCAGCACATGTCTAATCTCCCAGAGGACCCTCACACAGCACATGTCCCATCTCCCGGAGGGGCTCACACAGCACATGTTCCATCTCCCGGAGGACCCTCACACAGCACATGTCCCATCTCCCGGAGGAGCTCACACAGCACATGTCCCATCTCCCGGAGAACCCTCACACAGCACATGTCCCATCTCCCGGAGGGGCTCACACAGCACATGTCCCATCTCCCGGAGGGGCTCACACAGTACATGTCCCATCTCCCGGAGGGGCTCACACAGCACATGTCCCATCTCCCGGAGGGGCTCACTCAGCACATGTCTAATCTCCCAGAGGACCCTCACACAGCACATGTCCCATCTCCCGGAGGGGCTCACACAGCACATGTTCCATCTCCCGGAGGACCCTCACACAGCACATGTCCCATCTCCCGGAGGAGCTCACACAGCACATGTCCCATCTCCCGGAGAACCCTCACACAGCACATGTCCCATCTCCCGGAGGGGCTCACACAGCACATGTCCCATCTCAAAGAGGACCCTCACTCAGCACATGTCCCATCTCCCGGAGGACCCTCACACAGCACATGTCCCATCTCCCAGAGGGGCTCGCTCAGCACATGTCCCATCTCCCGGAGGGGCTCACACAGCACATGTCCCATCTCCCAGAGGGGCTCACACAGCACATGTCCCATCTCCCGGAGGACCCTCACACAGCACATGTCCCATCTCCCGGAGCGGCTCACACAGCACATGTCCCATCTCAAAGAGGACCCTCACTCAGCACATGTCCCATCTCCCGGAGGACCCTCACACAGCACATGTCCCATCTCCCAGAGGGGCTCGCTCAGCACATGTCCCATCTCCCGGAGGGGCTCACACAGCACATGTCCCATCTCCCAGAGGGGCTCACACAGCACATGTCCCATCTCCCGGAGGACCTTCACACAGCACATGTCCCATCTCTCGGAGGGGCTCACACAGCACATGTCCCATCTCCCGGAGGGGCTCACACAGCACATGTCCCATCTCCCGGAGGACCTTCACACAGCACATGTCCCATCTCTCGGAGGGGCTCACACAGCACATGTCCCATCTCCCGGAGGGGCTCACACAGCACATGTCCCATCTCCCAGAGGACCCTCACACAGCACATGTCCCATCTCCCGGAGGGGCTCACACAGCACATGTCCCATCTCCCGGAGGACCCTCTCACAGCACATGTCCCATCTCCCGGAGGGGCTCACACAGTACATGTCCCATCTCCCGGAGGGGCTCACACAGCACATGTCCCATCTCCCGGAGGACCCTCACACAGTACATGTCCCATCTCCCGGAGGGGCTCACACAGCACATGTCCCATCTCCCGGAGGGGCTCACTCAGCACATGTCTAATCTCCCAGAGGACCCTCACACAGCACATGTCCCATCTCCTGGAGGGGCTCACACAGCACATGTTCCATCTCCCGGAGGACCCTCACACAGCACATGTCCCATCTCCCGGAGGAGCTCACACAGCACATGTCCCATCTCCCGGAGAACCCTCACACAGCACATGTCCCATCTCCCGGAGGGGCTCACACAGCACATGTCCCATCTCCCAGAGGGGCTCACACAGCACATGTCCCATCTCCCGGAGGACCCTCACACAGCACATGTCCCATCTCTCGGAGGGGCTCACACAGCACATGTCCCATCTCCCGGAGAGGCTCACACAGCACATGTCCCATCTCCCAGAGGGGCTCACACAGCACATGTCCCATCTCCCGGAGGACCCTCACACAGCACATGTCCCATCTCTCGGAGGGGCTCACACAGCACATGTCCCATCTCCCGGAGGGGCTCACACAGCACATGTCCCATCTCTCGGAGGACCCTCACACAGCACATGTCCCATCTCCCGGAGGGGCTCACACAGCACATGTCCCATCTCCCGGAGGACCCTCACACAGCACATGCCCCATCTCCCGGAGGGGCTCACACAGCACATGTCCCATCTCCCAGAGGACCCTCACACAGCACATGTCCCATCCCCCGGAGGACCCTCACACAGCACATGTCCCATCTCCCGGAGGGGCTCACACAGTACATGTCCCATCTCCCGGAGGGGCTCACACAGCACATGTCCCATCTCCCGGAGGGGCTCACACAGCACATGTCCCATCTCCCGGAGGGGCTCACACAGCACATGTCCCATCTCCCGGAGGACCCTCACACAGCACATGTCCCATCTCCCGGAGGACCCTCACACAGCACATGTCCCATCTCTCGGAGGGGCTCACACAGCACATGTCCCATCTCCCGGAGGACCCTCACACAGCACATGTCCCATCTCTCGGAGGACCCTCACACAGCACATGTCCCATCTCCCGGAGGGGCTCACACAGCACATGTCCCATCTCCCGGAGGACCCTCACACAGCACATGTCCCATCTCCCGGAGGACCCTCACACAGCACATGTCCCATCTCCCGGAGGACCCTCACACAGCACATGTCCCATCTCCCGGAGGGGCTCACACAGTACATGTCCCATCTCCCGGAGGATCCTAACACAGCACATATCCCATCTTCCGGAGGAACCTCATACAGCACATATCCCATCTCCCGGAGGGGCTCACACAGCACATGTCCCATC
This sequence comes from Pristiophorus japonicus, assembly GCF_044704955.1. Classification (NCBI taxonomy): domain Eukaryota; kingdom Metazoa; phylum Chordata; class Chondrichthyes; family Pristiophoridae; genus Pristiophorus; species Pristiophorus japonicus. The sequence continues at coordinate 73,546,103 of NC_091992.1, read as the reverse complement.
TCCCGGAGGGGCTCACACAGCACATGTCCCATCTCCCGGAGGGGCTCACACAGTACATGTCCCATCTCCCGGAGGATCCTAACACAGCACATATCCCATCTTCCGGAGGACCCTCACACAGCACATGTCCCATCTCCCGGAGGGGCTCACACAGCACATGTCCCATCTCCCGGAGGGGCTCACACAGCACATGCCCCATCTCCCGGAGGACCCTCACACAGCACATGTCCCATCTCCCGGAGGACCCTCACACAGCACATGTCCCATCTCTCGGAGGGGCTCACACAGCACATGTCCCATCTCCCGGAGGACCCTCACACAGCACATGTCCCATCTCTCGGAGGACCCTCACACAGCACATGTCCCATCTCCCGGAGGGGCTCACACAGCACATGTCCCATCTCCCGGAGGACCCTCACACAGCACATGTCCCATCTCCCGGAGGACCGTCAGACAGCACATGCCCCATCTCCCGGAGGGGCTCACACAGCACATGTCCCATCTCCCGGAGGACCCTCACACAGCACATGTCCCATCTCCCGGAGGACCCTCACACAGCACATGTCCCATCTCCCGGAGGGGCTCACACAGTACATGTCCCATCTCCCGGAGGATCCTAACACAGCACATATCCCATCTTCCGGAGGAACCTCATACAGCACATATCCCATCTCCCGGAGGGGCTCACACAGCACATGTCCCATCTCCCGGAGGGGCTCACACAGCACATGTCCCATCTCCCGAAGGGGCTCACACAGTACATGTCCCATCTCCCGGAGGATCCTAACACAGCACATATCCCATCTTCCGGAGGACCCTCACACAGCACATGTCCCATCTCCCGGAGGGGCTCACACAGCACATGTCCCATCTCCCGGAGCGGCTCACACAGCACATGTCCCATCTCCCGGAGGACCCTCACACAGCACATGTCCCATCTCCCGGAGGGGCTCACACAGCACATGTCCCATCTCCCGGAGGGGCTCACACAGCACATGCCCCATCTCCCGGAGGACCCTCACACAGCACATGTCCCATCTCCCGGAGGACCCTCACACAGCACATGTCCCATCTCTCGGAGGGGCTCACACAGCACATGTCCCATCTCCCGGAGGACCCTCACACAGCACATGTCCCATCTCTCGGAGGACCCTCACACAGCACATGTCCCATCTCCCGGAGGGGCTCACACAGCACATGTCCCATCTCCCGGAGGACCCTCACACAGCACATGTCCCATCTCCCGGAGGACCGTCAGACAGCACATGCCCCATCTCCCGGAGGGGCTCACACAGCACATGTCCCATCTCCCGGAGGACCCTCACACAGCACATGTCCCATCTCCCGGAGGACCCTCACACAGCACATGTCCCATCTCCCGGAGGGGCTCACACAGTACATGTCCCATCTCCCGGAGGATCCTAACACAGCACATATCCCATCTTCCGGAGGAACCTCATACAGCACATATCCCATCTCCCGGAGGGGCTCACACAGCACATGTCCCATCTCCCGGAGGGGCTCACACAGTACATGTCCCATCTCCCGAAGGGGCTCACACAGTACATGTCCCATCTCCCGGAGGATCCTAACACAGCACATATCCCATCTTCCGGAGGACCCTCACACAGCACATGTCCCATCTCCCGGAGGGGCTCACACAGCACATGTCCCATCTCCCGGAGCGGCTCACACAGCACATGTCCCATCTCCCGGAGGACCCTCACACAGCACATGTCCCATCTCCCGGAGGGGCTCACACAGCACATGTCCCATCTCCCGGAGGGGCTCACACAACACATGTCCCATCTCCCGGAGGGGCTCACACAGCACATGTCCCATCTCCCGGAGGGGCTCACACAGCACATGCCCCATCTCCCGGAGGGGCTCACACATCACATGTCCCATCTCCCGGAGGGGCTCACACAGCACATGTCCCATCTCCCGGAGGACCCTCACACAGCACATGTCCCATCTCCCGGAGGACCCTCACACAGCACATGCCCCATCTCCCGGAGGGGCTCGCTCAGCACATGTCCCATCTCCCAGAGGACCCTCACACAGCACATGCCCCATCTCCCGGAGGGGCTCACACAGCACAAGTCCCATCTCCCGGAGGGGCTCACACAGCACATGCCCCATCTCCCGGAGGACCCTCACACAGCACATATCCCATCTTCCGGAGGACCCTCATACAGCACATGTCCCATCTCCCGGAGGACCCTCGGGGGGATATCATCCGGCCCGGCTGCTCGATCTATTTACAAGTTCTTAATTCTTTCTAAAATAATATGTTTATGTTAATGTTAATGTTACTAACAAAACTAGCATGATTAAATTCTAATATTTGAGCCTGATCTTCACGGGTGAAGACTGATGCCAAATACTCATTTAATATTTCCGCCATAGTTAGTGAGTCCTTCGTAACCTGTCCTTGAACACCCTTCAGTGGCCCAGTACAGTCTTTGATAGTTCTCTGACTCTTCACGTAACTTAAAAAGCTCTCACCATTACTGCCACTGTTGTCTACAATCCTTTTTCCTTTTACCATTAGCCTTTTTGTTGATCTAATAGCAGCCTTCGTTTTCTTTAGTTGTTCCTTGTACTCAACCAAGTTTATTTGAGTGTTAAATGTTTATAATTTATAGAAACATTTCTCTGTACATTTTATTTGTCTTTGTACAGAGCTAGTCAGCCACCATGGCTTTTTCTTACCACCTATCCTTCTTTTGATTTTGGCTACGTTTGTTTTCCACATTTTTTATCTTGTTCTTAAAAACTTTCCATTTATATTCAACATCGGTCGCATCACCACTGAGGAGGGTTAGCTCATTTACCCATTCCAAGACATCTGACATTTTGGAGAAGTTTCTGAAATCTGGTACGAGTTGCAGTTCTCAGTACCTTTAGTTCTACTAGCCAATTGGAACCGTATAATGTTGTAGTCACTGTTGCCCAGATGTTTCCCCCACTGATCATATCCGCTGACACCACTCCTCCATCCAAAGTCTCCAGTTCCAAACTTAGCTGCAGCCCGAATGCAGAGATGGGCTTTGATTTTGTCCGCATATACGTATGATATGAGTGGTCACAGTGATGCTGATGCTATGTCCAGGTTGCCATCCCCATCACAAGTTACCAATAAGTTAAGAAGTGTTCTATTTCTCATATATTGATGAGCTGCCAGTCACAGCTGAAGAGATTGGTAGGGCAACCAAACGTGACCCAGTTATATCAAAGGCGTATGATCATGGAAAGGTTAGGTTTGTTCACATTGATCATACAGATGTGGAAGGAGTTGAAAGTTGGGATGATTCAATTTATTCTGATGTCAGATAGTCTTGTTACAAGTAGAGTAGCAAATCCTACATCAGATGTACTAGAAATAAGCCCAAGAGGAAGTCAGAATTTAAGTCCGAGTCCAGCTCAGGCAGACAAACAGTCTGAAGTTGTAGAGAGTCCAAATGTAGATCAAGGGTTGCCCTTGGAGAAAAACTCTCCTCAGGCTCAGCCTAGAAGTTCAACAACAAGATCTGAAGGTTCTTTTCAAGAAAGCAGGTATCTTCTTTGAAACAGAAAACTAATAGTTAAGTTTCATTTGTAAATATGGAAAAATAAATTCAACTCTTTTCATAGAATCATAGAAATTTACAGCACGGAGGTTGGCCATTTTGATCCATCATGTCCACGCTGACCGACAAGAGCTATCCAGCCTAATCCCACTTTCCAGCTCTTGGTCCATAGTCCTGTAGGTTACGGCACTTCAGGTGCACACCCAAGTATTTTTTAGATGTAGTGAGGGTTTCTGCCTCTACCACCCTTTCAGGCAGTGAGTTCCAGACCCCCACCACCCTCTGGGTGAAGAAATTTCCCCTCAAATCACCTCCACCCAATTACTTTAAAGGCTCGTGCCCATATATCATTCAAAAAGGCAGGCTATCGCCCATTTTGATTAAAAAGTGGAAAGTTGGGCCGGAACATTGCCGGAAAATTGCCAGCACAACTTTCGTGTCACATCACCCGCGCAACTTTCGGCAAATTGCCCATACATCACTGGGCTATCGCTGAGCCGAAAGTCCCGATCCCAAAAATGGGCGATGTTTCAGTGATCATGAAAGCTGAAACCGCGCCCATTTTTTGGGCACTAGCCATCCAAGTGCAAAGTCCAGCCCATATATAAATCTATCCCCCTGGTTGTTGACCCCTCTGCCAAGGGAAACAGTTCCTTCCTATCCAGGCCCCTCATAATTTTATACACCTCAATCAGGTCTCCCCTCAGCCTCCTCTGTTCCAAGGAAAATAGACCCAACATCTCCAATCTTTCCTCATAGCCAAAATTCTCCAGTCCAGTCAATATTCTTGTAAATCTCCTCTGTACCCTCTCCAGTGCAATCTCGTATTTCCTGTAATGTGGTAACCAGGGGCTAGAACCTCCACTTTTGTGGTTATCACCCAAAAATTGCCGATATTTCCAGCGTGGGCAGTAAAAAAGGGTCTTCAGATCGCTGGCTTCTCGCCCATTCTGAAAGCACCTAACCTCCACTTTTGAAAATGGGCGTTACCGCGAGCGATATCAAATGGGCGGCAGCATTCCATTTTTTTGATCTTCTACCGTAAAGCATGGCCGTCCTTAGCAACGGCGTGACAACGCTCGATTCCCATGATTCAGGAGGTCAAGGGTCATCATGACATGCACAGAAGAGGAGAGAGAGAGAGAGGGAGCGCAGAGGGACTGAAGGCGTGTCTGGGTGCGATGTGGCAGCTTTGGGAGGAAGGAAGGTGACTTTAAAGCTTCACAGTAAGTAGGCAAACAAAAAGTAGGTGTTACCAGCCACATATTTGACCGAATTTGGCCTATAATAGAGAGAGAGGAAGAGGCATCACAACACGCTGTGGAGACTGATGCTGGAAAGAGCAGTGAGGTGGGAGAGGAGCATATAGGAGGGCGCAAAAGAGCCAGGAGGTTCTCGGACGGGGCAAGTGCCTCCCTCCTGCAGGAGGGTGAGTTACGCTGGGGTGATTTGACACAGGGAGGGCGTGGGAAGCCCACCCCAAAGGCCTACCAGAAGATATGGACCGAGATAGCAGAGGTGGTCTCGTCAGCGACCAACAAGGTGCGTGAGGGCAACCAATGCCGCAAACGATGGAACGACCTTGTGGGATCCACAAGAGTAAGTATTACATTTATTTACATATAGTGATGTATTTATATAATTTGATTTGATGAGTGACTATCATCAGATGTGAGGTCTTGCACTGTTACCGGGAATGTTTTACTCAAAGCCTGCGGTCATGGTGCACGTCTTCAGGTAAAGAATGATAATTATCATAATAATGATGATTACATCTGTTGATTATGCGTTGTATCAGTGTCTGTGACAGTACTTAGCAATGATATCACGCATTGTTCTCATGCCATGTCATCCTGTCACCTTTTACAGAAGAAGCTATCGACGATGAGGTCCGTGCAGAAGCGAACGGGTGGGGGGCCACCAGTCCCCAGCGACATCACTGAGATAGAGGAGCGTGCACTCGCACTGTGGGGAAGCACCCCCGGACAGCCACGGACGCATCTGCAGACCCTGAAGTGATGCCACATGAGTGAAGCTTACACCATTGCGTGATGTAAAGTCAATAGATGCCACACCCACTCATATCCGAACAATCATATATGATAGATGATTTCTAAAATTGTCATAGAAATAATGCTGGACTAATGAAAATCATTGCAATGCACAATGTGTTGATGGTCATGAAATGTGATGTCTGCGATGATTTTGATAGCGGTGGTGCTTTTGTCGTGCATATGCTGTGTGTAGCGCTGGACTCACCTTGTGACCCAAGCACCCACTTCTCCTCTAATAACCTGATTTGTGTTTTGCAGCTCAGCCAGCAGCGCCAGAAGGCTGGGGCGCGGGGCAGGAGTCAATGGACGATCCTACATCTGGTGCTGAGGAGCTCCGATTCTCACCAGTCAATCCGCTGGGTCTGTTCTCTACGGATGAGAGCGTGGACTTCGAGGAACCTGCATCGCCACGCTCCAGAAACTATTCCACCCCAAGGCCATCTTGTGATCCTCCGGTCATTCCCGCCTCCACTCTGGAGGTACCGGCCCCAAGCACCTCGCCACAGGGCACCCCATTTGTCCCCAGGACGGCGCCAACCCGCGGAGGCCTCGTGGACGCAGCAGGTCTGTTCCACGAGCGCGACATGACAGTGGAGAGATGGTACAGTTGTCCAGGAGGACTGTAGACATTGGTGACCACCTCATCGAAGCATTGGGGGGCATATCCCGACAACTGGCCACCATGACCGAGTACATTCCGCGCATGGTGGAGTCCCTGGATGCGATAGCCAGGAACACTGCTGCACAGGCCTCCCAGTACCCATCCAACCAACGCCTCTGCCTTCATCCCCCCCAATAAGGCACCACCTGAGGAGCTGAATGGCTTCCTTCTGCGCTGTACCATTCTATGAAGGGGTTGTGGGGGGCACGGGGGGTGGGGGGTGGGGGGCAGGAGGTGAAGAGAGGCCGAGTGGCCTGGGAATTCTTAATCAAGCTGTGGCTGGGACTTTGGTGTCGAGGGAGGGTTGCTGACTCAGGTTGTTCACGCTGCGACTGTTAATTGAGTCGTTAATTCATTAGCCAATAACTCCTGCACAGCACTCCTTTTATGTGAGCATAGTTAAGGTGCACTCTCTCGCGGCACGCCCAGGCTAAGTCCTCTGCAGAAACACCACTGCAATCTGCTTGAGGCCGGTCGGAACTTTGATTCGCATGTATCGGGACAAGTGGACTTTACTTTCCAATCTGCAGGTAAATGTCTGCTCCCTTCATGCTCACAGGATGACAGCAACACAACTGCTTGGCTGGGCGATCGGAGGGTAGAGTTTAACACACGTTGTGCTTATCGGGAGTGAGGGCTGTGGATGTACCTTTGATCCAGTGTTGCATTGACTTGGTGAGTTTTCTCTCGGGTCAGTGCCACAGGGAACGATTCATTTATTGTTGTAGAACTGTGGGGATTGCGAGATTTAAATCTCCCCTCCCCTTGTCAGCAGCCATGTTTCCCAACTCGCCAGGCACGGACTCCAGTAGAAGCTGGATCTAAGCGCAGTCAACGCGAAGGGCCTCCGTCCTCGGTGCAGGTCCACAAACAGCAGCAGAGATGAGTCAGGAAGCGGCGATTGGCGGGGTTTTAAACGGGTGCAGATTGTAGGATGATGGGCAGCTGGAGTGAGTTGGTGCCCATGGACATGGTTTCACACACAGTGCCGCGACAAATCTAGAATTCTCACTGCGGATGCTGGGTGCAATTGACATTTTCAACACTGATAATGTTAGATTATTGTTCGGTAAGGGGATCAAGGGATGTGGAACGTGGGGTTAAGGTACAGATCGGGCAAGATCTAATTGAATTGTGGAACAACTTGAAGGGCTGAATGGCCTCCTCCTTTTCCTATGTTCTCCCTCCTCTCCTCTCCCTCCTCTCCTCTCCCTCCTATTCTCTCTCTCCTCTCCCTCCTCTTCTCTCTCTCTTATTCTCTCTCTCCTCTCCCTCCTATTCTCTCTCTCCTCTCCCTCCTATTCCCTCCCTCCTCTTCTCTCTTTCCTGCCCTCTCTCCCGCTTTCCCCATTCCAGTAAGAGCCACCGGACAGTGATCAGGAGTGGGACTGCTGGCTGATGTTCCCTCTTGCCCAGGGGCACTGACGCTTTGTCGGCTGACTCAGAACAGGCTGCACACACTTAGCTTGTGTCCCCTTGAGTTTGGAGGTTTTCGGGGTGATGAAGGGTGATCTGATCGAGGTGTTTAAAATGTTAAAGGGATTTGATAGGACAGATAGAGAGAAATACAATTTCCTCTGATGGGGGAATCCAGGACCAGGAGACATAACCCTAAAATTCGAGCTAGGAATGGTTCACGGATGAAGCCAGGAAGCACTTTTCACACAAAGGGTGGTGGAAATCTGGAACACTCTTCCTCAAAGGGTTGTGGGTGCTGGGGGTGATTGGAGCTTTCAAGACTGAGATCGATAGATTTTGTTGCGTTCGGGTATCGAGGGATATGGAGCAAGGGCGGGTAAGGGAGTTTGAGGTACAGACCAGCCATGATCAAACTGTACAGCAGAACAGGCTCGAGGGGCTGAATGGCCCAAACCCATTCTCAGGTTCCTGTGACTCAGCACCACCCTGCGATCAAATGCCGGGGACCTGGAGAGATCTGAGCTGGTCAGGCGGGCAGCAAATGATTCCTGAACCTACGGCTGGTACCAGCAATCCCTGCTGCTGTGACAAGCGCCTCTCGCCCCCAGTATGTGACAGGTGGCTCATCCCCACTTGGCCTTTGTAAGCAACGCCTCGATTTTAAAATTCTCATCCTTGTTTTCAAATCCCTCCATGGCCTCGCCCCTCCCTATCTCTGTAATCTCCTCCAGCCCCACAGCCCCTGGAGATCTCTGCACTCCTCTAATTCTGCCATCCTGAGCATCCCTGATTATAATCGCTCAACCATCGCTGGCCGTGCCTTCTGTTGCCTGGGCCCCAAGCTCTGGAACTCCCTGCCTAAACCTCTCCACCTCTCTTTCCTCCTTCAAGATGCTCCTTAAAACCGACCTCTTTCCTGCCCTAATTTCTCCTCATGCGGCTTGGTGTCAAATCTTTAGCGCATAATAGTAACGTTTCACTACGTTACAGGCACTATATAAATACAAGTTGTTGTTGTACTTTCTCACTCTCCAGCCACAGCCTCAGAATCTGATCTCGGAGAGTTTGAGTATGGTGGGGAAAGAGGAAACAGCCACAACCACCGTTGGGGTTGGAGCAAGCCTGCCCGAAAAGGTGATTTTGGAAAACACCATGAAGCGGGCAGGAAACGAGGGAGTTTGCCGGAGTCCAACAGCAGCTCAGAAAAACAGCAAGCTCTTGTCGGGCCTCCTCGCCATTAACATCGTGTTCCTGGGAGCTGCTCTCATCCTGAGTGCCATCTTCAACCGCATGTCCGTGTCGGAGACGCACGTCCTGATCCTCCTAATGGTGCTCAGTGCCCTGGCCGTGGGCTGGATGATGGGTCACCAGGCTGTAGGCAGCAATGCCCCTCACCAAGACCTGCACGCTGGCGCCCCCTGGCTGAGGGGTGAGTGAACGCACTCGGCCTTTCGCGGTTTACAATCCGGAGATCGGGTTTGGCCCGGGTTTGAACATTATGGGGAGGGAGACCTGGGCGGGGGCAAGACAGGGGGGATGGGGTGAGGATAGAGAGGGGGGGGGGTAGAGAGGGGGGGGGATAGAGAGTGGAGGTGATAGAGAGGGGGGGATAGAGAGGGGGGATGGAGAGGGAGGGTAATAGATGGGGGGAATAGGGAGGGGGAATAGAGAGAGGGGGAATAGAGAGAAGGGGAATAGAGAGAGGGGGAATAGAGAGAGGGGGCTAGAGAGAGGGGGCTAGAGAGAGGGGGATAGAGAGAGGGGGATAGAGAGAGGGGGATAGAGAGAGGGGGATAGAGAGAGGGGGATAGAGGGGGGATAGAGAGAGGGGGATAGAGGGGGGATAGAGGGGGGATAGAGAGAGGGGAATAGAGGGGGGATAGAGGGGGGATAGAGAGAGGGGGATAGAGGGGGGATAGAGAGAGGGGAGCTGCGAGGAGTATCACAGGCCTGTATCAGAAGCCATCAGATGTCCTTCGCTGTGAGGTGAGTGGCGGGAGCCCTGGCAAGTTCTGTGAAGATACGGGATATTTCTGCTGCTGCCCAGATGGTGAAAGCTTAATTCAGAAAGACTGCATTTATATCGGGAGAACTCCACTGCACTTCTTCAGGAGAGTGCCAGGGATCTTTTACCTCCTCCTGAGAGGGCAGACGGGACCTCGGTTTAATGTCTCATCTGAAAGACGGCACCTCTGACAGTGCAGCACTCCCCCAGCACTGCACTGGGAGTGTCAGCCTCAGAGGTGAGGGTGCTAACTCTGAGCCATGCCTGACATCTGGGCAAACTTACCCCGCTAAGTTAGTTCAAGCTTTGCCCAGTGACTGAGTCGCGCTGACCACAGGGCCACCAGCTCGGGCTCGACCCATTCTTGGCACGTGACCCCTCAGTCTGCCCCGCCCCCACACTCCTGCCATTGGTCACCTGAAACCTCCCCTGCCAACTGGAAAGCGTCAGACTCTTCATTACCCGATTGGACGAATCTCGACTGTCAGTCAACCAGCCTTTATCCCATGTCCGACATTTTTATAACTAATAAATGAAAGAACATATAAAAAACATATTTCTTTAGGTCCCTGGTTGATCGTGGCCATGTCCGGGAAATGAATCTCTAATTCCCAGAGACTCCGGGGCAGTCCGGAGCGTTGGCAACCCTAACGGACCAGGAAGGCCCCAGCTCTGACTCAGGCAGCTGTCTCATAGAAACATAGAAACATAGAAAATAGGTGCAGGAGTAGGCCATTCGGCCCTTCGAGCCTGCACCGCCATTCAATAAGATCATGGCTGATCATTCCCTCAGTACACCTTTCCTGCTTTCGCTCCATACCCCTTGATCCCTTTAGCCATAAGGGCCATATCTAACTCCCTTTTGAATATATCCAATGAACTGACATCAACAACTCTCTGCGGCAGGGAATTCCACAGGTTAACAACTCTCTGAGTGAAGAAGTTTCTCCTCATCTCAGTCCTAAATGGCCTACCCCTTATCCTAAGAATCTGTCCCCTGGTTCTGGACTTCCCCAACAACGGGAACATTCTCACCGCATCTAACTTGTCCAGTCCCGTCAGAATCTTATATGTTTCTATGAGATCCCCTCTCATCTTTCTAAACTCCAGTGTATAAAGGCCCAGTTGATCCAGCCATCCCAGGAATCAGTCTGGTGAACCTTCGCTGCACTCCCTCAATAGCAAGAACGTCCTTCCTCAGATTAGGAGACCAAAACTGAACACAATATTCCAGGTGAGGCCTCACCAAGGCCCTGTACAACTGCAGTAAGACCTCCCTGCTCCTATACTCAAATCCCCTAGCTATGAAGACCAACATACCATTTGCCTTCTTTACTGCCTGCTGTACCTGCATGCCAACTTTCAATGACTGATGAACCATGACACCCAGGTCTCGTTGCACCTCCTCTTTTCCTAATCTGCCGCCATTCAGATAATATTCTGCCTTCATGTCTTTGCCTCCAAAATGGATAACCTCACATTTATCCACATTATACTGCATCTGCCATGCATTTGCCCACTCACCTAACCTCTCCAATTCACCCTGCAGCCTCTCAGCATCCTCCTTACAGCTCACACCGCCATCCAGCTTAGTGTCATCTGCAAACTTGGAGATATTACACTCAATTCCTTCATCTAAATCATTAAAGTATATTGTAAAGATCTGGGCACTGAGCCCTGCGGCACTCCACTAGTTACTGCCTGCCATTCTGAAAAGGACCCGTTTATCCCGACTCTCTGCTTCCTGTCTGCCAACCAGTTCTCTATCCACGTCAGTACTTTACCCCCAATACCATGTGTTTTGATTTTGCACACAAATCTCTTGTGTGGAACCTTGTCAAAAGCCTTTTGAAAGTCCAAATACAACCACATCCACTGGTTCTCCCTTGTCCACTCTACTAGTTACATCCTCAAAAAATTCCAAAAGATTTGTCAAGCATGATTTCCCTTTCATAAATCCATGCTGACCTGGACCGATCCTGTCACTGCTTTCCAGATGCGCTGCTATTTCATCCTTAATAATTGATTCCAACATTTTCCCCACTACTGATGTCAGGCTAACCTGTCTATAATTACCCGTTTTCTCTCTCCCTCCCTTTTTAAAAAGTGGTGTTACATTAGCTACCCTCCAGTCCATTGGAACTGATCCAGAGTCGATAGACTGTTGGAAAATGATCACCATTGCATCCACTATTTCTAGGACCACTTCCTTAAGTACTCTGGGATGCAGACTATCAGGGCCCAGGGATTTATCGGCCTTCAATCCCATCAATTTCCTGAACACAATTTCCCGCCTAATAAGGATATCCTTCAGTTCCTCCTTCTCACTAGACCCTCGGTCCCCTGGTACTTTCGGAAGGTTATTTGTGTCTTCCTTCGTGAAGACAGAACCAAAGTATTTTTTCAATTGGTCTGCCATTTCTTTGTTCCCCATTATAAATTCACCTGAATCCGACTGCAAGGGCCTTACGTTTGTCTTTATTAATCTTTTTCTCTTCACATATCTATAAAAGCTTTTGCTGTCAGTTTTTATGTTCCCGGCAAGCTTCTTCTCGTACTCTATTTTCCCCCTCTTAATTAAACCCTTTGTCCTCCTCTGCTGAATTCTAACTTTCTCCCAGTCCTCAGGTTTGCTGCTTTTTCTGGTCAATTTATATGCCTCTTCCTTGGACACTATCCTTAATTTCCCTTGTTAGCCACGGTTGAGCCACTTTCCCTGTTTTATTTTTACACCAGACAGGGATGTACAATTGTTGAAGTTCATCCATGTGATCTTTAAATGTTTTCCATTGCCTATCCACCATCAACCCTTTAAGTATCATTTGCCAGTCTATTCTCGCCAACTCACGCCTCAAACCATCGAAGTTACCTTTCCTTAAGTTCAGGACCTTAGTTTCTGAATTAACTGTGTCACTCTCCATCTTAATAAAGAATTCTACCATATTATGGTCACTCTTCCCCAAGGGGCATCGCACAACAAGATTACTAATTAGTCCTTTCTTATTACACATCACCCAGTCTAGGATGGCCAGCTCTCTAGTTGGTTCCTCGACATATTGGTCTCGAAAACCATCCCCAATACACTCCAGGAAATCCTCCTCCACCACATTGCTACCAGTTTGATTAGCCCAATCAATATGTAGATTAAAGTCACCCATAATAACTGCTGTACCTTTATTGCACGCATCCCTTACTTCTTGTTTGATGCTGCCCCGAACCTCACTACTACTATTTGGTGGTCTGTACACAACTCCCACTAGCATTTTCTGCCCTTTGGTATTCCGCAGCTCCACCCATACCGATTCCACATCATCCAAGCTAATGTCCCTCCTTACTATTGCATTAATTTCCTCTTTAACCAGCAATGCCACCCCACCTCCTTTTCCTTTCTGTCTATCCTTCCTAAATGTTGAATATCCCTGGATGTTGAGTTCCCAGCCTTGGTCACCCTGGAGCCATGTCTCCGTGATGCCAATTACATCATAACCGTTAACTGCTATCTGCGCAGTTAATTCGTCCATCTTATTCCGCATACTCCTCGCATTGAGGCACAGAGCTTTCAGGCTTATCTTTTTAACACACTTTGCTCCTTCCGAATGTTGCTGTAATGTGGCCCTTTTTGCTTTTTGCTTGGGTTTCTCTGCCCTCCACTTTTACTATTCTCCTTTCTATCTTTTGCTTCTGACTCCATTTTATTTCCCTCTGTCTCCCTGCATAGGTTCCTATCCCCCTGCCATATTAGTTTAACTCCTCCCCAACAGCACTAGCAAACACTCCCCCTAGGACATTAGCTCCTGTTCTGCCCAGGTGCAGACTGTCCGGTTTGTACTGGTTCCACCTCCCCCAGAACCGGTTCTAATGTCTCAGGAATTTGAATCCCTCCCTTCTGCACCACTCCTCAAACCAGGTATTCATTTGAGCTATCCTGAGATTACTACTTTTGAGGTCCTACTTTTTAATTTAGCTCCTAGCTCCCTAAATGCATCTTGTAGGACCTCATTCCGTTTTCTTACCTATATCATTGGTACCTATATGCACTACGACAACTGGCTGTTCACCCTCCCTTTTCAGAATGCCCTGCACCTACTCCGAGACATCCTTGACCCTTGCACCAGGGAGGCAACATAACTTCCTGGAGTCTCGGTTGCGGCTGCAGAAACATCTATCTATTACCCTTACAATTGAATCCCCTATCACTATCGATCTCCCCCTCTTTTTCCTGCCCTCCTGTGCAGCAGAGCCACCCACATGGCCATGAACTTGGCTACTGCTACTCTCTCCTGATGAGTCATCCCCCTCAACAGTACCCAAAGCGGTGTATCTGTTTTGCAGGGGGATGACCGCAGGGGACCCCTGCACTACCTTCCTTGCACTGCTCTTCCCGTTGGTCACCCATTCCCTATCTGGCTGTGTACCCTTTTCCTGCGGTAAGACCAACTCACTAAACGTGCTATTCACGTCATTCTCATCATCGTGGATGCTCCAGAGTAAATCCACCTGCAGCTCCAGTGCCGCAATGCGGTCTGTCAGGAGCTGCAGGCGGATGCACTTCCCGCACATGTAGTCGTCAGAGACACTGGAAGCGTCCCTGACTTCCCACATATTACAGGAGGAGCATAACACGTGTCCGAGCTGTCCTGCCATGACTTAACCCTTAGATTAACTTAATTTATCGACAACAATGCTAAAGGTTACTTACTGATAAAGAAAAAAAAAAACTACTCACCAATCACCAGCCAATCGTTTACCCCCTTGGCTGTGACGTCACCTTTTGATTTCTTTCGACTTCTTTTTTGCCTTCTCACCCTGCAGCTGCACCGGTGGGCCTTTATAGGCCTCAGCGACCTCCCACTCCGCCTCCCGACACAACGCTGCTGCTCCCTGGACTGACGGGCCTGAAAAATCCGCCATTTTAAAATTGCAGCCAAGTGGAAACGGAGTGCGTATTTCAACTGCTTCCAACAACAACTTGTATTTATATAGCGCCTTTAATGTAGTAACACGTCCCAAGGCGCTTCACAGAAGTATTTTAAGACAAAACAAATAAATTTGACACCGAGCCACAGAAAGAGAAATTAGGGCAGGTGACCAGAAGCTCGGTCAAAGAGGTGGGCTTTTAGGAGCATCTTGAAGGAGGAAAGAGAGGTAGAGAGGCGGAGAGTTTTAGTGAGGGAGTTCCAGAGCTTGGGGCCCAGGCAACAGAAGGCACGGCCACCGATGGTGGAGCGATTATAATCAGGGATGCTCAGGAGGGCAGAATTAGAGGAGCGGGGGGCGGGGGGGCTGGAGGAGATTACAGAGATAGGGAGGGGCGAGGGATTTATAAACAAGGATGAGAATTTTGAAATGGAGGCGTTGCTTAACCGGGAGCCAATGTCGGTCAGCGAGCACAGGGGATGATGGGTGAGCGGGACTTGGTGCGAGTTAGGACACGGGCAGTCGAGTTTTGGATCACCTCTAGTTTACGTAGGGTAGAATGTGGGAGGCCAGCCAGGAGTGCGTTGGAATAGTCAAGTCTAGAGGTAACAAAGATTATTCCCCATTCCCCCGCCCAGATGGGAAGTGAACAGTCGACCTGTGATAAGCCATGTGATGCCGTCTGTTACACTGCCTTCCACTCAGCCAGGGGTCAGGGGTCAGGGCTCAGAAAAACAATCTGCGTCCCCCCACCCCCCATTTCAATATGTTGATGTTCAGCTTACACTCCTTCCTCACTGGGTGGTTTTAATTCTCGATCTCCCATGCCACACATTCAGGGGATCGGACCCCCCCCCCCAGGTTTGGATTGGTGGGAGGTTAAAGTGTTAAACCCCTGAACCTTGACCCCAACCCACCCACTGCAGGTTTTAAAGGAGGCGGGATGGGGGATGGGCAGCCGACCTGCTCCCAGGAGGCGGATTGGCACTTGAAATATTATACTGAGGCTGGCAGTCCCGGTTTGAACCTGCTGTGGGGGTTCCCGAGCCGGCCGGGGTTGCTGGGCCTAGGATTGAACCTGCTGTGGGGTTTACCTGGGCCGGCTGGGATTCTTGGGCCTGGGGATTCCCAGCAGTGAGGCGAGCAGAGCCTGGGGAGCACTCCTTGTTGGCTGGGAGGAGCAGGATTACGGTGATCAGGGATGGGTCCTCCAGGATCGGACCCACTCCGGGGTCGGGAATCGGACCCCCCCTCTCCCCCACCCTGAGATCAGACCCCCCCCCTCCGCCGGGATTGGCTCCTGCCTGGGGTAGGGAATCAGACCACCCCGCCCCCCTGGGATTGGCTCCCCCCCGGAGTTGGGAATTGGATCCCCCCGGGATTGGCTCCCCCCCGGACTCTGGAATCGGACTCCCCGGGATTGGCTCCCCTGGGATCGGGAATCGGACTCCCCGGGATTGGCGCCCCCCCGGAGTTGGGAATCGGACTCCCCGGGATTGGCTCCTCCCCCCAGATTGGCTCCCCCGGAGTCGGGAATTGGACTCCCCCGGGATTGGCTCCCCACCGGGCTCGGGAATCGGACTCCCCGGGATTGGCTCCCCCCCCCGGAGTCGGGAATCAGACCTACCTGCGGTCGCAGTCTTTCTCCAATGTACCGTGCCCGACAGGAAGCCGGCCCGTCGACCAGGCTGACCTGTGGCCGGGGAACTATCCACGACATCACACGCAGGCGGTGGAGTTACCGTGCCGGGGTTTCCCACGCTCCAGTGAGCCCCTGCTCTCGCTGGATCCACCTGTTAAACCTCCACCAATCGTCTCCAAGCTGAGATGCTGAGCGAGTGTCCTGCTCCCAAATCCCTGCCAATCTGAACCAAGTGGCTGAGAAGTGGAAGTACTTTAGGAGCAGACGTCACCTCGTTACCCTGGCTTCAAATCTGGCACAGTGAATGGAACGTAAGTGTCTCTGAAGCTGTGAGAGATTAGTTTGAAAAATCGTAATCCAGTTCATAATCAACATGACTACCCCTTCATTTGTATTCGTAACCTGGCCATCGCAGGGAGGCACAGAGAGGTTGGTTAGTGCCAGTCATGGCTCAGTGGCCCGCACTCACTCTCACCTCCCAGTCAGAAGGTCGTGGGTTCAAGACTCACTTCAGAGACTTGAGACCATAATCCAGGCCGACACTCCCAGTGCAGTACTGAAGGAGTGCTGCACTGTCGGAGGGGCAGTACTGAGGGAGTGCTGCACTGTCGAAGGGACAGTACTGAGGGAGCGCTGCACTGTCGGAGGGGCTGTGCTGAGGGAGCGCTGCACTGTCAGAGGGGCAGTACTGAGGAAGCGCTGCACTGTCAGAGGGGCAGTACTGAGGGAGTGCCGCACTGTCGGCGGGGCAGTTCTGAGGGAGCGCTGCACTGTCAGAGTGGCAGTACTGAGGGAGCGCTGCACTGTCAGAGGGGCAGTACTGTGGGAGCGCTGCACTGTCAGAGGGGCAGTACTGAGGGAGTGCCGCACTGTCGGAGGGGCAGTACTGAGGGAGCGCTGCACTGTCGGGGGTGCTGTCTTTCAGCTGAGATGTTAAACCGAGGTCCCATCTGCTCTCTCAGCTGGCTGTAAAAGATTCTATGTCACTATTGCGAAGAAGAGCAGAGGATAACTCCCCGGTGTCCTGTCACTGAAACATGTTACCTGGTCATTATCACACTGCTGTTTGTGGGAGCTTGCTGTGCGCAAATTGGCTGCTGCGTTTCCCACATTACAACAGTGACTGCACTCCAAAAAGTACTTCATTGGCTGTAAAGCGCTTTGGGACGTCTGGTGGTTGTGAAAGGCGCTATATAAACATGTCTTCTTTCTTTCCTCATTAATGGAGAAATGGTGTTGTCGGAGCCTCACTGATGTGGCCATGGTTACGGTATATCTGGCCATTCCCCTGCTCGCACTGTATGAATCAGTTGTACTCTTGGTCTGATTCCAGGGGCGGTGTTGGTGTTTGGGCTCTGTAGTGTTGTTCTCGATGTGTTCAAGACTGGATATTACCTTCAGCACGGTGCCTGCACGGTGAAGGTGGTTTACCCCATTGTTGAGGCAATCTTCATCAGCTCACAGGTGAGGCCTTGCTCAGTCGCACTGAGTGTTGGAACATGCACTATCGCTAGCTCCAGCTCCCAGCACAACTTTCCTCCTGGTGTGTTAGCCATGCAGCTACCAAACACTCTTTTCACTTGTCAA
The DNA here is from genome assembly GCF_044704955.1 of Pristiophorus japonicus. NCBI lineage: Eukaryota > Metazoa > Chordata > Chondrichthyes > Pristiophoridae > Pristiophorus > Pristiophorus japonicus. The sequence continues at coordinate 73,528,246 of NC_091992.1, read as the reverse complement.
GCAATGCATATATATTTTAATTAGACAACTAGAAACAGAGAAATTTACAGCGCAGAAGGAGGCCATTTCGGCCCATCGTGTCCGCGCCGGCCGATAAAGAGCCGCGCGGCCCTCGGTCAGCAGCCCTGACGGTTACATATAAACCTATGAACAATGAACAATGGCGGAAAGGTAAAGAGCACCCAGCCCAACCAGTCCGCCCCACACAACTGTAACACCCTTTACACTGAAACATTCTACACTCCACCCCAACTGGAGCCATGTGATTTCCTGGGAGAGGCAAAAACCAGATAAAAACCCAGGCCAATTGGGGAAAAAAATCTGGGAAAATCCCTCTCCGACCCATCCAGACGATCGACACTAGTCCAGGAGATCACCCTGGCCGTATTCGATTCCTTGCAGTACTTACCATCGTATCTGCACCATCCAGCCTAATCCCACTTTCCAGCTCTCGGTCCGTAGCCCTGCAGGTTACGGCATTTCAAGTGCCCATCCAAGTACTTTTTAAATGTGGTGAGGGTTTCTGCATCCACCACCCTTTCAGGCAGTGAGTTCCAGACCCCCACCACCCTCTGGATGAAAATAATTCTCCTCAAATCCCCTCTAAACCTTTTACCAATTACTTTAAATCTATGGACCCTGGTTATTGACCCCTCTGCTAAGGGAAATAGGTCCTTCCGATCTACTCTATCTAGGCCCCTCATAATTTTATACACCTCAATAAGGTCTCCCCTCATCCTCCTCTGTTCCAAAGAAAACAAACCCAGCCTATCCAATCTTTTCTCATAGCTAAAATTCCCCAGTCCAGGCAACATCCTCATAAATCTCCTCTGTACCCTCTCCAGTGCAATCACATTGTTCCTGTAATGTGATGACCAGAACTGCACGCAGTACTCCAGCTGTGGCCTAACCAGTATTTTATACAGTTCAAGCATAACCTCCCTGCTCTTGAATTCTATGCGTCGGCTAATAAAGGCAAGTATTCCGTATGCCTTCTTAACCATCTTATCTACCTGGCCTGCTACCTTCAGGGATCTCAGTTGTTCTACACCTCTCATTGTCCTACAATTTATTATATAGAAGGAAAAGATTCTATTGGCTTGTTAGCTCTCCCCAAATGCATTACCTCATCCTCCTCTGGATTGAATTCCATTTTCTGCCCATGTGACCAGTCCATGTTCTATACAAGTGTAACATAAACTCTCTGCTTTTCATTTCGACCGCTTTGAAACTGAACCCTAGTCAGCTTTTCTAATGGCTTTGTTAACCTGCGCCCTACTTTTAGTGATGTATCTGTACCCCAGATCCCTCTGCTACTCCTTATTTTGCAAGGAGTTTGTGACCCTATTCTTCCGAGCAAAATGTACCACCTCACACTTACCTACATTGAAGTTTATTTGCCAGTTTCACGCCCATTCTGCAAGTTTATTAATGGGCCAAAATTTGTGGTTGGAGGCTTCTGACCGGAATTTATTTTACTGAAGTACCCGGAGGAACGAACACATGCGCTCCGAGGCCCAGAGGCCCAGAGGCACAGCCCAGCGCAGATCCCACGTATTCCAGGAGCGTACGCGCACCACTGGGATCAGATGGGCCTGGCCCACCAATCACAATATAGTATTCTCATCCATAGCTCCGAGCTCCCGTTACTACCAATGAGAATAAAAGAAAATAAAACACAAACATAAATAAAAAAACACACTTCTTAAAAATTAATAGAAATTGCATTAAATTAAATGTTTCAGAGAAATTTAAAAAAAATGTTTTAATAGCGTTAAAAATAAACGTACCTTTTACAGGGTTTTTAACATAAAAATAAGAAATAACATTTATTTTTTTCTATCTATTAAAACTCTTACACTGGTAAAAGGAGGCCTTACGCTTGCTTTCACCAGGCGTTAAGAGTTTGAAGGATATTCGCTGGGCAGGAGTTGGACAAATAGCCCAAATCTCCACCCGTGAAGGCCCTTCTCCCGGGGGATACGTGCGATCTGCTTTTGACAGATTGCAAGTGCCGGGCGGCTGAGGTACATACACTGCGTGGGCCTACACTCGGAGCTTGCGGGGCCTTGTCGGGTATGTACACACATCGTATGCACCTGTAGGAGCTGCAATTCCAGGGCCAATACCTTCCTGTGTTTTGCCACAGTCCTCCTCTGTACTAACGACATCGCCCAATTTGGTACCTTCTGCAAATTTTTAAATTGAGGCATGGTGGTTACCATAGCGATCTGATGTTATCCTCTCCCAATCTCCACATGCACACATTCCAGCGGGGATCATGGGATAGGGACCTGGACTGGGAAGGTGCCCGCTTTATTGTAAGCCGGGGTACGCGGGGCAATAGAAGCACCCCCACAAGCTGAGCTAAAGCACAGCAGGGAGCTAGTGGCCAGATTGTCCAGGGGAAACACAGGAAGGCTGCTTTTACCTCGCAATGTCTTTCAGTCATCCAATTCAACCTTTACATACAGATGGAAGGAAATTGGAACTTTCTTCAGTCATGGTTACAAATAGCCACATAAGAACATAAGAAATAGGAGCAGGAGTAGGCCATATGGCCCCTCGAGCCTGCTCCGCCATTTAATACGATCATGGCTGATCTGATCATGGACTCAGCTCCACTTCCCCGCCCGCTCCCTATAACCCCTTATTCCCTTATCGGTTAAGAAACTGTCTATTTCTGTCTTAAATTTATTCAATGTCCTGGCTTCCACAGCTCTCTGAGGCAGCAAATTCCACAGATTTACAACCCTCTGAGAGAAGAAATTTCTCATCTCAATTTTAAATGGGTGGCCCCTTATTCTAAGATTATGCCCCCTAGTTCTAGTCTCCCCATCAGTGGAAACATCCTCTCTGCATCCACCTTGTCAAGCCCCCTCATAATCTTATATGTTTCGATAAGATCACCTCATTCTTCTGTATTCCAATAAGTAGAGGCCCAACCTACTCAAAACATAAAGACAAGGGACCTCCATGAGAACTTAAGGAGCTGAGGAGAAATGTAGTTACTTAGTCAAGAGCAACTATTGATTCCCAGAAGAGAATGTTTAATTCCTGCTTATCTTTTATTATTTTCAGACCTACTTATTGTGGTTTCACTCCAAAGATTGCTTTCACACACACTGTAACATCACCAGGTAGGAACAGCTCTTCAATGTCTATGATTGATACTTCACATGAGGAACCTGCTACCCCAGTGGGTTGGAGCCCAGCCTTTCACTCCTTGGGCCCAGAGCAGTGGGTCGAAGGCTCCCACCTCTCTCCGTTGACTGTAAGGATCTCCTGTCAAGTGATCTTGTGCAGATTTGGCCGGATACAGCGGATAACTGAGCGCAACTTGTTCATTGGCACTGAATTAGCAATCTCATTCAGAGAGGTCATTGAATGGCTGGAGTGACGCAAGTTCCCAAGAGTTGAATTCTGTCTCCTCTGCACCTCCCAGCCACTGGAACTCTCCCCTCACTCCCTCTCCAGCACTGTCCTTTTCTGCCTGAAACTCAGTATCCACAATGGGCCCTACACAGCGAGGAGACTATCCAAAATGAAAGGGATTCAAATTAATGATCAGTAAACTATGGGCTACACACTAGCAATTTGCCCATTGCAATCCCCGGGGGTGAGCTCCACACCAGAAACATCCAATTAAACAATTCACTATATCCCCAACAACTTGCATATAGATAGCGCCTTTAACCTAGTAAAATATCCCAAGTTGCTTCACAACAAATGACACGGAGCCAAAGAAGGATCCATTGGGACAGGTAACCAAACGCTTGATGAAAGAAGTAGCTCTTAAGGAGCAACTTAAAGGAGTGAGAGGCAGAGAGGTTTAAGAAGTGAATTCCAGAGCTTCGGGCTGAGATAGCTGAAGGCACGGCCACCAACACTGGGGCAAGGAAAATTGGGATGCACAAGAGGGCAGAATCTAGGAACGCAGAGATCTCGGAGAGTTGTAAGGCTGGAGGAGGTTACAGAGATAGGGAGGTGTGTAGGGCTGGAGGAGGTTACAGAGATAGGGAGGTTTGTAAGGCTGGAGGAGGTTACAGAGATAGGGAGGGGTGTAGGGGCTGGAGGAGGTTAGAGAGATAGGGAGGGGTGTAGGGGCTGGAGGAGGTCACAGAAATAGGGAGGGGTGTAGGGGCTGGAGGAGGTTACAGAGATAGGGAGGGGTGTAGGGGCTGGAGGAGGTTACAGAGATAGGGAGGGGTGTAGGGACTGGAGGAGGTTACAGAGATAGGTAGGGGTGTAGGGGCTGGAGGAGGTTACAGAGATAGGGAGGGGTGTAGGGGCTGGAGGAGGTCACAGAAATAGGGAGGGGTGTAGGGGCTGGAGGAGGTTACAGAGATAGGGAGGGGTTAGGGGCTGGAGGAGGTTACAGAGATAGGGAGGGGTGTAGGGGCTGGAGGAGGTTACAGAGATAGGGAGGGGTGTAGGGACTGGAGGAGGTTACAGAGATAGGGAGGGGTGTAGGGCTGGAGGAGGTTACAGATAGGGAGGGACGAGGTAAGTCTGATTCAGACACTCACTGTAATATGAGCCCAGCACATCTGCCTCACCTCCTACAAAATAAATATAGAATTGGCCGGAACAAGCACAGGGGATCTCACAGGTTCTCAACCACCTGTCTAACCGATTGTTAAATGTTGACATGGTCTTTACTCCAACCCAGTGAATTGCACAGCCTCACAACCTCCTTTTTAAAGGGGTTCTCCAGCTCTCGGTCCTGATGTGTTGAATTTAATCTTCGACCTACACCCCCATGTTCCAAAGCCCCCCAAATCACTGCAAACCATCTGTTTCTATGTGTGACCACTGTCACTCCCCCATCCCCCAGACCGAGTAACTTTGCAGAATTCAGCGTGATTACCATTCATGCCTGCTGCCCCACATTCAGCTAACAAGTTGTTGTCTTCGTCCTTGCCTCAGCTCATCCGCTGATGAAGCCCTCATCCATGCCTTTGTTACCTGTAGACTTGACTATTCCAACGCACTCCTGGCTGGCCTCCCACATTCAACCCTACGTAAACTAGAGGTCATCTAAAACTTGGCAGCCCGTGTCCTAACTCGCACCAAATCCCGCTCACCCATCACCCCTGTGCGCGCTGACCTACATTGGCTCCCGGTTAAACAACGCCTCGATATCAAAATTCTTAACCTTGTTTACAAATCCCTTCATGGCCTCGCCCCTCCCTATCTCTGTAATCTCCTCCAGCTCCGAGATATCTGCGCTCCTCTAATTCTGCCCCCTTGAGCATCCCTGATTATAATCGCTCAACCATCGGTGGCTGTGCCTTCTGTTGCCTGGGCCCCAAGCTCTGGAACTCCCTCCCTAAACCTCTCCGCCTCTCTACCTCTCTTTCCTCCTTCAAGACGTTCCTTAAAACCTACCTCTTTGACCAAGCTTTTGGTCAACTAACATAATTTCTTCTTCTGTAGCTCGGTGTCAAATTTATTTGTTTTGTCTTAAAACACTCCTGTGAAGCGCCTCGGGGCGTTTCACTATGTTAAAGGTGCTATATAAATACAAGTTGTTGTAGTAAGGTGAACGCAACATAACGGCCACTTCCTCCCAGTGAATTGCTCCCTTCACACTTACTGTCCACGAGGCACACCAGATAGGTAAACCTGTGATTACTTCTTTTGACTCTACCTTTAATGAGGGTCTCCTGGGCTGGTCTGAATCAGGTTTGTACAGGGCAACGGCCCACAGACAAACGACATGAGCCCTGACCTTCAGCTTGTTGCTGGTGATATTTCCATCCGAGCCAACAGTCGGGTCGCCATCTCTGGTTAGATGTATTCCTGGAGGTTTCAACACACGTCCCCATTCCCCCCCCCCCCCTCCGCCCTAACACCCCCCACCCTAACCCCCCCCCAAACACCCCCCCACCCTAACCCCCCCCCCCAAACACCCCCCCACCCTACCCTAACGCCCTGCCTAACCCCCCCTGCCCTAACGCCCCCACACCCGGTCAAACAGCACTTTCCCTATCTCCAATATCTTTAGAACTAATAAGCAAAAGTGTTCAAAAAATGGGACAAACACATTTTTGTGAACGCCCCTGTGATTTTTCTCCCGGGTTTGCGTGCAGCAATGTCCAGGAGATTAATCTTTAATTCCCGGAGACTTGTGGACAATTCTGGAGTGTGGGCAGACCTGAGCCAACAAAAGGCCGGCCCAAATCTTCACTGCGGGCGTCGGCCCTGATGTTGGCTTCCAACGCTTCGTTACACTGCTGGTGTGGTGGGCTTCGAACTGCCAGCGGACCCAAAGTGCCATCGGTTTAGAATATATTGAGCTGGAACATGGTGCTTCTTTGCCCCGCTGCAGGTGTGGCCTGATGCTGGTTGCCGCTACAGACCTGGTGCTGTGGATGATGGCCGTCACCGATGATGCTATTCACAGGGAACTGGAGCTCGAGGAACAGACTGCACACAATGGGACCAGCATACACCTTCAAGGTATCCTGATGTCCGGCTCTACAGCCATCAAACATCCCATAATACTCCAGCTCCTTGGAGTCCTTTAAGTCTTATTTGCAGAAGAAAGGCAGAGTGATTTTTCATCCAATAGATTACTTTACTCGAACGGGAGGTGCCGTGGGAGGTGGAGAGTGAGGGCCAGAGGCTTCGCTACTGGGGCAACTGAGGGGCAATATCACAGAGTTGCTTTCAGTCAGCATCTTCACCACCAGCTTCATGGCAACACAGACAGGGAAGCAATTAGCACACCACTCTCTTTGAAGGAAGATAGAACTTGTATTTCTATAGCGCCTTCACAACCTTAGGACCTCCCAAAGCATTTTACAGCCAATGAAGTACTTTTGGAGTGTAGTCAGTGTTTTAAGGTGGGAAACGCGGCAGGCAACCCGTGCACAGCAAGCTCCCACATACAACAATGTGATAATGACCCGATCATCTGTTTTAGTGATAAATATTGGTTGAGGGATAAATATTGGCCCCAGGACACCAGGGATAACTCCCCTGCTCTTCTTCGAAATAGTGCCATGGGATCTTTTACACCCACCTGAGAGAGCCTGGGTTTTAACATCTCATCTGAAAAAACATGCCTCTGACAATGCAGCGCTCCCTCAGCACTGCACTGGAATGTCAGCCGAGATTTTGTGTTCAAGTCTCTGGAATGGGACATGAACCCACAACCTCTGACTCGGAGATGAGAGTGCTACCCACTGAGCTACGGCTGACAACCTTTGCTCTGGTAGATGGGACTTCCATGGAGAGTAATCAATGGAGAGAAAATCAGAATTAAATCAATCCCCTTGAATTGAAATAAAAGAATAGGCTCATCCCGTGACTGGCCAGCAGCTCAGCAGCGCCCCGACACAACTTGGGGGCGCCATGCAGGCGATGCACGCCACACCCCACACAACGGCCAACTCATCGCCCATTGGCCAACGGGCGAGCACCACAGTAAGCCTCGAATGTTCCACTGCTGCCCAGAGACAATCTCCTGGGTCAACCGCACAGACAGCACGACTCGGTCTCCATGATACTGTGTTACTGCATGTGCTACACCATGGAGCAATGCACCATACTGACATGCAGATACGCCACGCCACATATAGGTTACACCCAAAACATAAGCCTCCCTACACTCATAAAATATCTTAACTCATGTATAAGCTGCACCCCCAACTTACACTGATTTTGTATAACAGTTGTGGCCTATTTGCAGGTTAATACTGTAATACATAACGGCACATTGCACCGTGAAAAATTGTAATAACATTCTCCAAAAAAATACAACTAACAGGAAAGACTGAACGGGTGGGGCTCTTTTGTCTAGAAAAGGGAAAGCTGAGAGGTGACCTGATGGAGGACTTTAAAATGATGAAGGGCTTTGACAGGGTTGACCTAGAGATGATGTTTCCACTTGTGGGGGAGCCCTTACTAGGGGCCATAAATATAATCAAAACAGAAGATGCAGGTCAGGCAGCGTCTGTGCAGAGAGAAACAGAGTTAATGTTTCAGGTTGATGACCTTTTGTCAGAACTGGAAGAGGTTAGAGATGTAACAGATTTTAAGCAAGTGCAGAGGCAGGGAAAGGGGTCGGGGGAGGAGAGAACAAAAGGGAAGGTCTGTGAGAGGGTGGGAAGCAGGAGAGATTAAATAACAAAAGGAATAATGATGAAAGAAAATAAGAACATAAAAAATAGGAGCAGGAGTCGGCCATACGGCCCCTCGAGCCTGCTCCGCCATTTAATAAGATCATGGCTGATCTGACCATGGACTCAGCTCCAGTTCCCTGCCCGCTCCCCATAACCCTTGACTCCCTTATTGCTCAAAAATCTGTCTATTACCACCTTAAATATATTCAATGACCCAGCCTCCACAGCTCTCTGGGGCAGAGAATTCCACAGATTTACAACCCACTGAGAGAAGAAATTCCTCCTCATCTCAGTTTTAAAAGGGTGGCCCCTTATTCTGAGACTATGTCCCCTAGTTTTAGTCTCCCCCATCAGTGGAAATATCCTCTCTGCATCCACCTTGTCGAGCCCTCTCATTATCTTATATGTTTCAATAAGATCACCTCTCATTCTTCTGAACTCCAATGAGTATAGGCCCAACCTACTCAACCTATCTTCATAAGTCAATCCCCTCATTTCCGCAATCAACCTAGTGAACCTTCTCTGAACAACCTCCAAAGCAAGTATATCCCTCCTTAGATACGGAGAACAAAACTGTATGCAGTACTCCAGGTGTGGCCTCACCAATAACCTGTACAGTTGTAGCAGGACTTCTCTGCTTATATACTCTATCCCCCTTGCAATAAAGGTCAACATTCCATTTGCCTCCTGATTATTTGCTGTACCTGCATACTAACTTTTTGTGATTCATGCACAAGGACCCCCAGGTCCCTCTGTACTGCAACATTTTGTAATTTTTCTCCATTTAAATAATAATTTGCTTCTTTATTTTTACTGCCAAAGTGGATAACCTCACATTTTCCCACATTATACTCCATCTGCCAAATTTTGCCCACTCACTTAACCTGTCTATGGGCTAGAACCTCCACATTTTTTGCATGCTTAACACCCACTTAACGCCCATTTTACCGCTGAAATGACGTATAACGGCCAGATATCGCCCATTCTGGCACAAAATGGAAACTGGCGGGCTTTTTTTTAGGAAACTTATCGGCGAGCGTTACTTTTCCCATGTGCTTAACGGCGGGAAAAAATATTACTGCCCGCCCACTTTTTTGGGGCGGAATCATCAGAATGGGCAAATTCAACGCCCATAATATCGCCCAGCGTTACTTTCCGCACGGAATTAATGCCGAGATTCAATAATACCGCCCACCATTTTTTTTTGCCGTAAAGAGTACATTTGGCGAAACTAACGCCCAGGAGATCGTCCATCGTCACTTTCACCACCTCGCACATATCGGCCACAATATCGCTCGCCCAAAATACCGCCCAGAAAAAGTGGAACTGTTCTGAACGAACACCAGAGGTGTGGCTGGCATTTTAAAAATCCGATTCTTATGTGAGGAGCTGAAATCTGAACGATTTGCCTGAAAGAGCGCTGATGTGAGTGACAACGCTGACACACTGCTGTGTGTGTGTACCTCAGACATCAATGGATCCAGTTAAAGTTTACGTTGATTGATGTTAAGTTGTATTTAACCCTTTCATGGTAAGGAATCACCAGTCCAGCTATCTGAGACAATGTGCAACAAGGTTATGTTCAATAACAAAAGTTTAATACCAACATTGGTCTGAAATCATAAGGCTCACAGCCAATAACACCCAACCCCCGCCCACACCCCACTTTTTCCACCATTGATATAAATCACATGTTCAACATGTCCAGCAACACAGAATACAAAGGCAAAGCAGGAGCGTGGTCCCCAGCCCCCATACATTGCAACAAATTGCATACACCCAGATGGAGATATAACACAGCCATCACCTGCGGACATGCACCTCACTTTCCTTCCCCTCTCCCCTACTTCTCCCCACCTCTACCCCTTCCCCTCCTCGCTCCACGGCGCCTGGCCGAGCAGCTCCTCAGACGGTGCCTCATTGGGGGGGGGGGGGATGAAGGCAGATGCGGTCATTGCACGGGTACGGGAGTGGAGGCGACCGAGGGGGCAACATTCTGTGATGCAGAAGCAGGATCATGGTCCTTGCTCTCATCTGGTGGCGATGCGGAACCTAGGGGTGGAGTGCCGTGCGCGGGGACCACTGGGAGGCCTGTGGCAGCAGTGTTCCTGGCTATCGCATCCAGGGCCTCCGCCATCCGCGGAATGTACTCAATCATGGTGCCGAAGATGGTGGACAGCTGTCGGGATATGCCCCCCAATGCTTCGATGAGCTGGTCACCTATGTCTACAGTCCTCCTGGACAGCAGTACCATCTCTCCGCTGTCATGTGGCGCACGTGGAACAGACCATGGGATCTCCACGGGGTCGGTGCCGTCCTGGGGACAAATAGAGTGCCCCATGGAGATGAGCTTGGGGCCGGCACCTCCAGAATGGAGGCGGGAATGACCGGAGGACCACTAGATGGCCTTGGGGTGGAATGGCTTCTGGAGCGTGACGATGCAGGTTCCTCGAAATCCGCGCTCTCATCAGTGGAGAATAGACCCAGCGGATTGATGGGCAATAATCGGAGCTCCTCAGCACCAGATGTAGGATCGTCCGGAAGTCGGGCCCCGCGTCCCTACCTTCTGGCCTCTGTGGTCTTGCCTGGGGCTGAGCTGCAAAACACAAATGAGGTTATTAGAGGAGAAGTGGGTGCTAGGGTGACAAGGTGAGTCCAGCGCTACACACAGCATATGCACGACAAAAACACCACCGCTATCAAAATCATCGCAGACATCACATTTCATGACCATCAACACATTGTGCATTGCAATGATTTCCATTAGGCTAGCATTATTTCTATGACAATTTTAGAAATCATCTATCATATATGATTGTTCGGATATGAGTGGGTGTGGCATCTATTGACTTTACATCACGCAATGGTGTAAGCTTCACTCATGTGGCATCACTTCAGGGTCTGCAGGTGCGTCCGTGGCTGTCCGGGGGTGCTTCCCCACAGTGCGAGCGCACGCTCCTCTATCTCAGTGATGTCGCTGGGGACTGGTGGCCCCCCACCCGTTCGCTTCTGCACGGACCTCATCGTCGATAGCTTCTTCTGTAAAAGGTGACAGGACGACATGGCATGAGAACAATGCGTGATATCATTGCTAGGTACTGTCACAGACACTGATACAACACATAACCGACAGATGTAATCATCATTATTATGATAATTATCATTCTTTACCTGAAGACGTACACCATGACCGCAGGCTTTGAGTACAACATTCCCGGTAACAGTGAAAGACCTCACATCTGAAGATAGTCACTCATGACTGTTACAAATCAAATTATATAAATACATAAGTACATGTAAATCAATGTAATACTTACTCTTGTGGATCCCACAAGGTCGTTCCATCGTTTGCGGCATTGGTTGCCCTCACGCGCCTCGCTGGTCGCCGATGAGACCACCTCTGTTATCTCGGCCCATATCCTCTGGTAGGCCTTTGGGGTGGGCTTCCCACGCCCTCCCTGTGTCAAATCACCCCAGCGTAACTCGACCTCCTGCAGGAGGGAGGCATTTGCCTCGTCCGAGAACCTCCTGGCTCTTTTGCGGTCTCCAATGTGCTCCTCTCCCACCTCACTGCTCTCTCCAGCGTCAGTCTCCACAGCGTGCTGTGATGCCTCCTCCTCTCTCTCCATTATAGACCAAATTCGGTCAAATATGTGGATGGTAACAGCTACTTTTTGGTTGCCTACTTGCTGTGAAGCTCTAAAGTCTCCCTCCTTCCTCCCAAAGCAGCCACACCACACCCAGACACGCCTTCAGTCCCTCTGCGCTCCCTCTCTCTCTGTCTCCTCTTCCGCGCATGTAATGATGATCCTTGACCTGCAGAATCAAGCGTTGCCATGCCGTTGCTAAGGACGGCCACATTTTATGGCAGATCAAAAAATTTTAACGGTACCGCCCATTTTATATCGCTCGCGGTAACACCCATTTTCAAAAGTGGAGACTAGGTGTTTTGAGAGTGGGTGAGAAGCCGGCGATCTGAAAACTCTTTTTTACTGCCCACGCCGGAAATAATGCCCATTTTTAGGAGATAACCACAAAAGTGGAGGTTCTAGCCCTATATCCCTTTGCAGACTTTTTGTGTCCTCCTCACAACTTGCTTTCTTACCCATCTTTGTACCATCAGCAAACTTGGCTATATTACACTCGGTCCCTTAATCTAAGCCATTAATATAGATTGTAAATAGTTGAGGCCCCAGCACTGATCCCTGCGGCACCCCACTAGTTACTGTTTGCCAACCGGAAAATGACCCATTTATCCCGACTCTCTGTTTTCTGTTAGTTAGCCAATCCTCTATCCATGCTAATATATTACTCCCAACCCCGTGAGCTTTTATCTTGTGTAGGAACCTTTTACTGAATGCCTTCTGGAAATCCAAATACACCACACCCACTGGTTCCCCCCTATCCACCCTGCTCGTTACATCCTCAAAGAACTCCAGCAAATTTGTCAAACATGATTTCCCTTTCATAAAACCATGCTGACTCTGCCTGACTGAATTATGCTTTTCCAAATGTCCTGCTACTGCTTCCTTAAAGGCAAAGGGAATGGCCATAATGATAAGATAGTCATTAATAAATCCAATAAGAAATTCAGGAGAAACTTCTTCACCTAGAGTGCTGCGAATGTGGAACTCGCTATTACAGGGAGTGGTTGAGGCGAGTAGTATAGATGCATTTGAGGAGAAGCCACGAGAGAGAAAGGAATGGAAGAAGTGGATAGGGTGAGATGGAGTAAGGCAGAGACTTCTGTGGAGCATAAACACTGGCATGTACCACGAGCCGAATGGCCTGTAACTTCTACGTGGTTCTGTGTACTCCCAGCACAGGGTGGGCACAATGAAAGTATTAAGAACATTTCATATCCTTCCACTCATCAAATTTGATTTGTCTTCATAGGTGACATGAATATTACAGCCTCCAGCTGTCAGAGTGAGCTGTGCATCATTTTCCGGAAGGGAGTGGTTATCATGTACCCCTTTAACATAGAGTACTGCCTCATCTCCTCTACCATGCTGTACATCATGTGGACAAATATCGGAAGGACCATAGACCACCATGAAACTCATGCAAGTCACAAGTTCCGAGGTCACGGCCTTGTTTTAGGACCACTGCTGGGGTCGATGGTGATAATTGTCGGATTCTGTATCTTCATCCTGTACCAGATAGAGGTTTCAACCGTCCCCTCGCAGCCCAAAGCCTTCGTGCAGTTCTATGCTTTTCACATCGCCCTGCTCTCTATCCTGTCCCTCTGCTCTCTGGCCGGGGTGGCCGCCCACAGGTGGGAGGAGAGAGGTGTGGACACCGGGGAGAACCCGAGCCGCAGACTGGACGTGGTGTTGCTGCAGGTCACTGCGCTCGGTCAGTTGTGCATCTCCTACTTCTCCATCGTGGCCGTTGTGTCCACCCGCCCCTGGCGGCCCGTGGATATTCTCAATCTCGCCTACTCCTTGTTCATAATCATCGAGCACGTGCTGCAGAACCTCTTCATTATCGAGGGTTTGCACCGACGGCATGCTGTGGGGGAGCTTGGTTTCAGCTCCGGGGGAACTTGTGAGGAGGACCCCACCATCGACCCTCAGAACAGCACAGAGCAGGAGTCGCTGCCCTTGGAGATCGTCCACGGTGTCCACGAACCCACCACAGAAACGTTAAACACAGATGGACTAGATGAGCTCAGTGATGCCCATGAGCCACCTAATGGGACAACAGACTCTTCCTCGAACCTGGACTTGGGAACCTCCCAACTGCCTCTACAACCAGCCAACAAACTCAACTGGAAACGCAAGTTTCTCAAGGAGATCTCTATGTTTATGATCATGTCCAACCTAATAGTAAGTTACCTTTGATGCCTTTGCCCTCTTTCCCTGGGCTGGCGGAGAGTTCCACAGGTTCTGGCGGCACTCCCAGTACTAAACTCAATATCTTCTCCTACGGGGAGCGAGAGCGTGATTACAGGGGGCTTCACAACAGGCCTGTGTCCACACAGCAGGGAGTCACTGCACGCTGCAGAAACCAGGCCTTCCTCTCTCCTCCTGAGCTCCAGGCACTGAGGCCAATTCCCATCCTTGGCTGAGATGAGCTAGCTGGATCAGTTCGGAATCGAACCTTCCTGGTCTGTGTGGAGAGACACCAAGTATCCAACAGGTCATTAGAATCCGCAACCTTTTTGGTTGCCAGAGGCATCAGGAATAGGAGCAGGCCATTCAGCCCCTTGCACCTGTTCCTCCATTGTATCAGCTCCTGGCTGATCTGTACCTCAACTCCATTCACCCACCTTTGGCCCGTAGCCCTGGATACCCTTACCAAACAAAAATCTAGCAATTTTCGAGTTCTGAAATCCCCAATCGACCCCCAGCACCGCCGCCTATTTGGGCGAGGAGGGGGTGGGGAGAGTTCCAGATTCCCACTACCCTTTGTGTGAAAAAGCACTTCCTGACTTCACCCCTGAATGGCCTGGTGCTAACGTTAGGATTGTGTCCCCACCATAACAACAACAACTTGTATTTATATAGCGCCTTTAATGTAGTAAAAGCCCCAAGGCGCTTCACAGCAGTATTATAAGACTAAACATTTAATACAGGAAGTAGTTTGTCTCCAACTCTATCCAATCCTTTTATCATTTTACACACCTTGATTAGGTCGCCCCTCAATCTCCTAAACTCAAGGGAATGAAAGCCGTGTTTATAAAACCCATCCTCGTAATTTAACCCTTTAAGCCCTGGTATCATTCTGGTGAACCTGCGCTGCTGATGCGATGCAAATAAACAGCCCAGGTGGAAATTCCTTAAGTGTAAGGAGCGGCATTGGAGATGTTCCCGTGTAACCCACTTCCTGGGAGGTAAAGCCCAGGCCTTCCAACACGATGCAGATAGATGGTCGCATTCTCCCCTCGGAGTCAGAAGGTCGTGGGTTTAAGTCCCACTCCAGGGACCTGAGCACAAAAGTCTAGGCTGACACTCCAGGGCAGTGCTGCACTGTCGGAGGTGCTGTCTTTCAGATGAGACATTAAACCGAGGCCCCGTCTGCTCTCCCAGGTGGGTGTAAAAGATCCCACGCACTATTTCGAAGAAGAGCAGGGGAGTTATCCCCGGCGTCCTGGCCAATATTTATTCCTCAATCAACATCGCTAAAACAGGTCATTTATCCGTTGGGCGGGAATTTAACCCTAACTTGCCCGACGGGATTTGCTGCCTCATTTTACTTCCCAATCAAGTCGGTTGAAGTAGATTCAGGCGGTGTGTAAAATGAGCAGCCAATTGGAATCCATCAGTTTCCCGTCGGTCGGTCACCTTGGTGATCACATGGCTCCGGTTGGGGTGGAGTGTAGAATGTTTCAGTATAAGGGATGTCACAGTTGTGTGGGGCGGACTGGTTGGGCCGGGTGCTCTTTACCTTTCCGCCATTGTTCATTGTTCATCGGTTTATAAAAAACCTTCAGGGCTGCTGACCGAGGGCCGTGCGGCTCTTTGTCGGCTGACACGGACATGATGGGCCGA
Organism: Pristiophorus japonicus; assembly: GCF_044704955.1. Taxonomy (NCBI): domain Eukaryota; kingdom Metazoa; phylum Chordata; class Chondrichthyes; family Pristiophoridae; genus Pristiophorus; species Pristiophorus japonicus. The sequence continues at coordinate 73,512,618 of NC_091992.1, read as the reverse complement.
AATGGCCTCCTTTTGTGCTGTAAATTTCTATGTTTCTATGGTGTTTGTGGGATCGTGTTGTGTACAAATTAGCTTCCGTGTTTACCTCCAAGGCAACAGTTAAATCACTGAACAAGCTCATTCGGCCCATCATGATGGTGCAGGCTCCTCGCTGCAGAAAACTCAAGCTAATCCCACTGTCCTTCTCTCCACCACTGCCCTGGATCTCCCTCTGCAATGTTCTCTGCCTCAACCGCTTCCTGTGGTACAACGTTCCCTCCTCCAACAACCCACTGTGTCAAGAGATTTCCCCGAACCTCTCCTCACCCTCAGTGACCATTTTATATTCATGTCCCCTCATCACCAACTCCCCAACCAGAGGGAATAATCTTTCCCTGATCACTATGTCCAAACCCTTCATAATTTAAAAACTGTACTTAAATCTCTGATCCTTCTGTGCTCCAGTGTAAACTGGTGAATCTACACTGTATGCTGTCTATGGGGGAAAATTGCTCCTGTTTATAGCCCCAAAAACACCTCCGGAGGGTACAGCTCCATCGACACTGTCCCATCAAACACTCGCTGGTCATACTGTCGCAGGCTCGGGTTACGGCCCAGGAGCAGAGAGATATTGCACTCATTGCTGCTTCTGTTTGTGAACAACCCACTATTGTTGTACCACTAGGAGGTAACCAGGAGGGTCAATGAGGAAAGTGTGTATGATGTAGTGTATATGGATTATAGCAAAGCTTTTGATAAGGGCCCACATGGCAGACTGATCACAAAAGTAAAAGCCCATGGGATCCAGGGCAAAGTGGCAAGTTGGATCCAAATTTGGCTCAGAGACAGGAAGCAGAGGGTAATGGTTGATGGGTGTTTTTGTGACTGAAAGGCTGTTTCCAGTGGGGTTCCGCAGGGCTCAGTACTGGGTCCCTTGCTTTTTGTGATATATATCAATGATTTAGACTTGAATGTAGGGAGTATGATTAAGAAGTTACAGATGATACTAAAATTGGCTGTGTGGTTGATAATGAAGAAGAAAGCTGTGGACTACAGGAAGATATCAACGGGTCAGGTGGGCAGAACAGTGGCAAATGGAATTTAATCCAGAGAAATGTGAGTTAATGCATTTGTGGAGGGCTAACAAGGAAAGGGAATACACATTAAATGGTAGGACACTGAAGTGTAGAGGAACAAAGGGACCTTGGAGTGCATGTCCACAGATCCCTGAAGGTAGCAGGCCAGGTAGATAAGGTGGTTAAGAAGGCATATGGAATACTTGCCTTTATTGGCCGAGGCACAGAATACAAGAGCAGGGGTGTTATGCTTGAACTGTACAAAACACTAGTTAGGCCACAGCTGGAGTACTGCGTGCCGTTCTGGTCACCACATTACAGGAAGGATGTGATTGCACTGGAGAGGGTACAGAGGAGATTTACGAGGATGTTGCCTGGACTGGAGAATTTTGGCTATGAGGAAAGATTGGATAGGCTGGGTTTGTTTTCTTTGGAATAGAGAATGCTGAGGGGAGATTTAATTCATAGAATCATAGAACGGTTACACCACAGAAGGTAATTTGGCCCGTTGAGCCCATGCCGGCTCTCTGCAAGAGCACCTCAGCCAGTCCCACTCCCCCACCCTTACCCTGTAACCGTGAATTTTTTTTCTTTCAGGTACTTATCCAACTCCCTTTTGAAAGCCATGATTGAGTCTGCCTCCACCACCCTCTCAGGCAGCGCATTCCAGATCCTAACCACTCGCTGCGTAAAAACGTTTTTCCTCATGTCGCCTTTGGTTCTTTTGCCAATCACCTTAACTCTATGTCCTCTGGTTCTCGACCTTTCCATCAATGGGAACAGTTTCTCTCTATCTACTCTGTCCAGACCCCTCAGGATTTTGAACACCTCTATCAAATCTTGTCTACTTTCTCTTCTCCAAGGAGAACAACCCCAGCTTCTCCAGTCTATCCATGTAACTAAAGTCCCTCATCCCTGGAACCATCTTGTAAATCTTTTCTGCACCCTCTCTAAGGCCTTCACATCCTTCCTAAAGTGCGGTGCCCAGAATTGGACACAATACTCCAGCTGGGCCTGAACCAGTGTTTTATACAGGTTCATCATAACCTCCTTGCTTTTGTACTCTCTGCCTCTATTTACGAAGCCCAGGATCCCGTCAGCCTTTTTAACCGCTTTCTCGACCTGCCCTGCCACCTTCAACGATTTGTGCATATATACCCCAGGTCTCTCTGTTTGATTGTACCATTTAGTTTATATTGCCTCTCCTCATTCTTTCTATCAAAATGTATCATTTTGCACTTTTCTGCATTAAACATCATCTGCCACATGTCTGCCCATTCCACCAGCATGTTTATGTCTTCCTGAAGTCTATCCCTCTCCTCCTCACTGTCACTATACTTCCAAGTTTTGTGTCATCTGTATATTTTGAAATGTTGCCCTGTACACCCATGTCTAGGTCATTAATATATATCAAGAAAAGCAGTGGTCCCAGTACCGACCCCTGGGGAACACCACTGTCTCCCTTCCTCCAGTCCGAAAAATAATCGTTCACCACTACTCTCTGTTTCCTGTCACTGAGCCAATTCCATATCCATGCTGCCACTGTCCCTTTTATTCCATGGAATTCAACTTTGCTGGCAAGCCTATTATGTGGCACTTTATCAAATGCCTTTTGGAAATCCATGTACACCACGTCAACCACATTACCCTCATCAACCCCCTCTGTTACCTCATCAAAAAACTCCATCAAGTTAGTTAAACACGATTTGCCTTTAACAAATCCGTGCTGGTTTTGCTTAATTAATCCACACTTGTCCAAGTGACTGTTAATTTTGTCCCTGATTAGTGTTTCTAAAAGCTTCCTCATTACCGAGGTTAAACTGACTGGTCTGTAGTTGCTGGGTTTATCTTTACTCCCTTTTTTGAACAAGGGTGTAACATTTGCAATTCTCCAGTCCTCTGGCACCACGCTGTATCTAAGGAGGACTGAAGGATTGTGACCAGTACCTCCGCGATTTCTTCTTTCACGTCCCTCAACATCCTAGCATGCATCCCATCCGTCCTGGTGATTTATCTACTTTACAGCCAGCCTTTTCAGTACATTGTCTTTATCAATTTTATTCCATCCAGTATCTCCTCTGCCGCCTCCTTTTGTATGTCTACGATAGTATCTTGTTCCCTGGTGAAGACAGATGCAAAGTACTCATTTAGCACCTCAGCCATACCCTCTGCCTCAATACGTAGCTCTCCGTTTTGGTCCCTAATCAGCCCCAACCCTCCTCTTACTCCCCGTTTACTATTGATATGTCTATCGACCTTTGGATTACTTTTTATGTTAGCTGCCATTCTATTCTCATACCCTCTCATTGCCCGTCTTTCTTTTTCACTTCCCCTCTGAACTTTCTATATATTGCCTGATTCTCAGATGTATTCTCAGCCTGATATCTGTCATACACGCTCTTTTTATGCTTCAACTTACTCTCTATCTTTTTCACCATCCAGGGGGCCCTGCCTTTCCCCCTAGTGGGAATGTATGTTGACTGTGCCTGAACTATTTCCTCTTTATAAATTGAGATGTATAAAATTATGAGGGGCCTAGAGTGGATAGGAAGGACCTATTCCCTTTGATAGGGAAGTCAACAACCAGGGGGCATAGATTTAAAGTAATTGGTTGAAGGTTTGAGGGGAGTTGAGAACTTTTTTCACCCAGAGGGTGGTGGGGGTCTGGAACTCACTGCCTGAAAGGGTGATAGAGGCAGAAACCCTCACCACATTTAAAAAGTACTTTGATGTGCACTTGAAGTGCCATAACCTACAGGACTACGGACCTAGAGCTGGAAAATGGGATTAGGCTCTTTGTCGGCCGGCGCAGACACGATGGGCCGAAATGCCTCCGTCCCTATTGTAAATTTCTAAAATTCTATGGAACTACAATAGATGGTTTTCATTAGTAAGTGAGTCCTGATGTTTTACTTGAAAGCAAATGTGACCCTACAGTGTGACTGACTGAAGTTTGTTGCTTTCCAGCTCTGGATTATGCCTGCATTTGGAGCACAACCCCAATTTGAAAATGGACTTGAGAAACAGTTCTACGGGTTTTCTGTCTGGTTTGCCATCCTGAATTTTGGACTGCCATTAGGAGTTTTTTACAGGATGCATTCAGCTGGCAATCTGCTGGAAATCTACCTCACCGCCTGATTCTTCACTCCCCATTGCTGAAGAGTAACTCACTGTGATTCCTCACTCCCCATTGCTGAAGAGTAACTCACTGTGATTCCTCACTCCCCATTGCTGAAGAGTAACTCACTGTGATTCCTCACTCCCCATTGCTGAAGAGTAACTCACTGTGATTCCTCACTGTAAGAAATTGTAGATTGGAAGAAATAACTTGAGACCAAAAAGTCTCTTCAGACTGGTGTTAGAATTGAAGTTTCATTCCGCGGTACAATTGCTAAAGTGACTGGAACAGCGTGAACATCAATAGCTGATAACGGGCAGCTCCAAACATCTGAAGGCCAGGAACAGCCTGTCTGACTCCTGCCTTGGGAGGATGTGAAGAGAAGGGTTTCACCCCAGAGTTGAGACAAAGAATCCGACATATCATCGGTTAAATGGTCCTGTCCGTATCCTACACCTGACCCACCCCTAAATAGAGAATAAAAGAAAGACCCAGAAGGCGTTTCAGGGCAGACGGTGAAGAGATGAACAGTTCGTGCCACCAACCGTCTGTCCGATCGGGACTATTACCAGCTACTTGTCATGGTCATATGTCTACGCTGTCTATCCTGATGTGTTGCGTTTGACTATATTTGAACTATCGCTCCCTTAATAAATTGCCTTATAACTCTTAAGACCTTTTGGGTATCTGTGTGTGACCTATGACATGTTTTTGGCATGGGGGTTTAAGGGCTTGAGGGGTGACCACTCACCACTTCGAGCACTGTGTGGCAAATTGCAAATGCAGAGTTCCTGCTGGGGAGATCTCGAGCACAGTTACGATGTCACTCCGCAATCGGTCAGCCAGTAAAACAAGAAATATTTTTGAGCCGATCGTTATTTCAGGGGAGTATGGGCAGCAAGGGGCCAGAGATGGTTATCAGCTGGTTCGTCCTCATTAAAACAGAAGGATCTGATCCTGATGGCCATTGGGAGATTGAAGCCATTACTTCTTAAAATATGCATCAAAATCTTCAGCCAACACTGTGAGGGCGAAAAGTCACTGATTGAGACTATTTGTAATGGATTTGTGACTGAAATAAGTTTGACTGCTAGGACTTTCCAAACTGTAGAGAGCCTCAAACAACTTGTATTTATATAGCGCCTTTAACGTAGTGAAACGTCCCAAGGTGCTTCACAGGAGTATTATAACACAAAAATATAAATTTAACACCAAGCCACATAAGAAGAAATTACGGCAGATGACTAAAAGCTTGGTTAAAGAGGTAGGTTTTAAGGAGCGTCTTAAAGGAGGAAAGAGAGGGAGAGAGGTAAAGGGGTTTAGGGAGAGAATTCCAGAGCTTGGGGCCCAGGCAACAGAAGGCACGGCCGCTGATGGTTGAGTGATTATAATCAGGGGTGCTCAAGAGGGCAGATTTAGAGGAGCGCAGACATCTCGGGGGGTTGTGTAGACTAAGATTTGACAGATATTCAACCCGACACCGTTATTTCATATCTTGATTGGCCGGCCAGGAGTGCGTTGGAATAGTCAAGTCTAGAGGTAACAAAGGCATGGATGAGGGCTTCAGCAGCGGATGAGCTGAGGCAAGGGCAGAGATGGGCGATGTTATGGAGGTGGAAATAGGAGGTTTTAGTTATACTGCGGATATGTGGCCGGACGCTCATTTCAGGGTCAAATATGACACGGCGATTGGGAACAGTCTGGTTCAGCCCGACAGAAGCTGGGGCGAGGGATGGAGTCGATCTGTCAGGGTTCATTCAGACACAGACACATAAGGTGACACTATTAATTCGGGGCGGGTAGGTTTATACACTCGAGTCATTGATTCTACTAATATTTCTAATAAGTATTATTCCCTAAACTCAATTCTTTTTGGGACAGAGCTATTTGCACTAGAAAAATGCTCTGATTGGCTCTCCATTATCACATGACCCAATTGTTGATTGGTCCCCTTGGAGGATAAGCCACACCCAGAGGCTTCTCTGGAATGTGTAATTGAAAATGCCCAGCCCAAGTTCTGAGTGACTTTGCAAAGTGTAATTTGAGCCATTCTGACTCCAGACCCGAGAGGATAGAGCTCCCCAACCCAGCACAAGTTCCTGACCCCATCCCAGCCCACGTTCCTGACCTTACCACGCCCGCAGCCCAAGTTCATCCCTCCCCACATAGCCCACATTCCTGACCCATCCCTCCCCCAGCCCAAGTTCATTGCTTTTCGAAAGCTAACCTAAAAGGCCTAGTAGCTGCCAATAGTCACTGACCCAAATGACACAGAAATAATGTAAAAAATGTAATGACATTTATTGACACAGCGAAGCATAACAAGCAAATATCACGGATTTAAAGCACAGATGAATTTCTAGCAATACCACAAAGCAAGCAAACGCGATCGCAGCTCGGCTTTGCGTTTTTAGCGGTCAGAAGCTCCCAGCTCGAGGGAACAGCACTGGAATCTCGGTCACCTCGGTTAGCAGCACAGTTCCCAGCTTGGTCACTGTGGTCGGAACTGTTATGCATGTAGGCACCTTTGGTAATGACTCAACGAGGCAGGGTATGGTACTTAAACTGTGTAGACTGTAGTCCTTTATTTGCAGCTCCTTGAGTGAGGACACCAAGAGGTGAGCTCCCTTTTATACTGCGTTACCTGCAGTGTACAGGTATAACCATTAGGTCTCCAGTAGCAGCACCCTCTGGTGTACAGGTAAGGTGTGTACAGTGTAAGGTACATTCAGTGTTACAGACATCATATAACAAACAGGCATGCATAAATAACAACACTCCCCCCCCCCCCCCCCCCCATAGCATTTTTCAAGTCCTTATTGTAATGACCTGGGAAGGTGATCAGTAGTGGGCTATGGGAGGTTGTGGTGAGGATTGTGTGGGTGCCAGGTGTGATCTCTGTACTTGAGGCTATCCTCATACATTTCCTCCTCCTTCACACACAGACCATGTGGGTGTCACTATTGTGGGATCCCTCAGTTGGGTAGCCATTGCAGCAGTGGGTAGGTGTGTGGTGGTGGGCAGGGCCACAGGACTGTGTGGGCTCCTTGTCCTCCAATTAGGATGAGAGTCTGGTCATCCCAGGGTTTGCCAGGAAAGCTGGAGGGTATTGGCATGTCTCTCCTGGTGTTGGCCCTGGTGGCCAGGGATGTAGGGCTGATCTGGGGCAGGTTGCTATTGGTGGTGGCTGTGCTGCCCATTGACCATGTCCCTGTAGTAGGTCTGCTCGTGTCCTTCCTGGGGCATCACACTAGTTCCAAAGGTCCAGGCTACATGGTCTGGTAGCCAGCTGGACCTGGGGGTCTCCCATGGGAGGATTCCTCTAACATATGCATGGTTCCTGTAGAACCCAGTGTCTTTTAACTGTGTCCAACCTGTATACATGCCACCATGGCTCTGATCATACAGTCGAGTCCACATTATTGACTGCCTTTACATTGTTAATAGCATTTGCATCACTTTTTTGAATCATGGTCTCACCAGACATGGTTACGTTAAGCATTTCAAACTCTCTGTCAATCATCACACATAACAAGCTTGTTCTTAGCCTTACTTCCACAAGCATTCATTTCATTTTTCACATTAGTTACACCAGCATCACAATTCATGGTTACATTATCATACTTGCACCCTTTTACTGCATTTTTAGCTTTAAAGTCCCTGTCATCTTCAATTTGAAACTGTCCCTTTAAATTTTTTTGGTTACTGGTCTCCTTTAAGGAAGCCTTCCAATCCGATTGACCGCTCGGTGCCACGTGTTACTCCTCCAACGCTGCCCCTCGTGGTCTGGCCGCGGCCATTTTGTTTGTAGATTCTTCTCCTGGTGGTGCAGCCGCTATCTTCGCGCTCTCCTCCAGGTAGGCTGTGGTGGTCTTTTCTTCCTCAGGTTCGGCCATGGACGTCGGGAGTCCACCTTTCTCGATGATTTTCGCCTCTTGGAGTCCTGCTCTGGCCCGGAAGGAGAAGTTTGGGTTTTCGGTCCTGGAGATTTTGCCGCGTAGTTGAGCTGGACAGTGGGATGTCTAGATGCAGCAATGGATCCATGTTTTCTGTCGATTGCTGGAGCCCGGAGGCCTCGCCACTTCGACCGACTTGGACCGGGTTCATCCAATTCCTTCCCATCGCCGGCAACGATCCACAGGGGGAGTCTGTTCAACACGCCACCCTGGGAGACTGGATGTCCACGCTGCCAACGATTTGGATTTTACCTTTGGTATAGGTGAGCAGCTTGGCTTGGACAGGAGACAGTTTTGGTCGAGTGGCGGAATTCATCCAAATTTTTTCCAAGGTCGTTTGGCTCATCACAGACTGGCTTGCCCCTGTGCCGATCTCCATGGAAACTAGGACCCCATCGATGTCTACTTCCATCGTCCACAGAGAACTTTCGGTGGAGCAGGTATAAACTCCATACTCTTCCAGGGGTTGAGCAGCTTCATCTTCATCTGTGTCGAAGCCCCAGTGATCAGCCAACTCTTCGGTGACGCGGTGAATAAAGCTTTTTCTGCACATTCCCTGAAGGTGCCCTTTTTCTTTGCAGCCTTTGCATGTATAGTCTTTGTAGCAGCACTGGTGGGCCCTGTGGTTTCCTCCACAGCGCCAGCATGGGGCCATCCGGTGTGCCCTATGTGGTGGACCCAGGGTTGCGGGACTCGAGGCAGCATTTCTGCCTTTAGAAGTAGCCATGCGGTGCACTGCGCTCGCCGGTTTAGAGTCCTGGCTCAGTATTCGCCTGCCGAAACCATGTAGGCCTGGCTCACTTGAATTGTTTTCTGCAGGGTGACCGTGATGTCTGCAGAGAGCAATTTGTGTAGGAGGCCTTCGTGGCCAATTCCGATGGCAAATATGTCCCTTAGTGCTTCATTAAGGTGACCGCCAAAATCACACGCTGCAGCCAGTCTTCTTAAATGTGCAGCATTCTTAGTAATTTCTTGGCCTTCGGGTCACCGGTAAGTGTAGATCCGGTGCCTGGCTATGAGGATGCTTTCTTTCGGTTTTAGTTGCTCCTGTATTAGTATTACCAGTTCCTCACAGCTCTTGGTGGTTGTCTTCTCCGGGGCTAGTAAGTCCCTGATGAGACAATGGATGGTGGGTCCACAACTGCTAAGCAGGATGGCCCTGTGCTTTTTCAGTCGTGTAGCCGGTTTGTCCCCATCCAGGTCGTTGGCTATGAAGAAATGTTCCAACCTTTCTACAAAAGCGTCCCAATCTTGCCCATCGGTGAATTGTTGAAATTTGCTGAGATTCGACATGCTGAACGTGTAGTTCGTGACCTCGTCGCCAGTTATTGTGTACGTAGGCACCTTTGGTAATGACTCCACGAGGCAGGGTATGGTACTTAAACTGTGTAGACTGTAGTCCTTTATTTGCAGCTCCTCGAGTGAGGACACCAAGCTATGAGCTCCCTTTTATACTGGGTTACCTGCAGGTAACCCTTGGGTCTCCAGCAGTGGCACCCTCTGGTGTACAGGTAAGGTGTGTACAGTGTAAGGTAGTGTTACAAACATCATATAACAATACAACCATGCATACATAACAGGAACTTCCGGTTCCGGGCTCGAGGTATCTGCGCATGCACATGAGGCGTCGGGGGTGAAGTCCAGTGGACGTAAACGCACAAAAAACCTAGTACAAATAGTCACTCTGTTCTTTTTGTCTAAGTATTTTATATTTTCCCTTCGTGAGGTGGATTCATTGGTGCATCAGAACCGAACTGAGCCATTATCTGATGTCAGGGCTCCCGCGGGCCAGGACCCCGCTCGAGATCTTCCTCGGCAGCACAGCTGGGAGCAGTGATTCATGATGTGGGGCATCACCAACAGGAGGCTGGACCCCATCACTCAGCATCAGGAATTTCCACCAGGACCCAACACCCAGAGATCAGACAAATTTTAGACCCAACACCCAGGGATCTGAGATACTGGATCCTACACCTAGAGATCTGACAGATGTTGGATCCTATACTAACGGGTCTGACAAATGTTGGATCCTACAATAAGAGATCTAGACCAAGAGATTATACATATATTGAACACTATACCCTAAGATCTGAGGGATGTCCAAACCTACACCTAAAGATCTTGCGTATGTTCGACCATACACCCAGAAATGTGACAGATGTTGGATCCAACATCCAGAGATCTGAGTTATTGGACCCATCAAGAGATCTTACTGATGTTGGAGCCTACACCCAGATACCTGACAGATGTTGGCTCCTACTCTAAGACATCTGACAGATACTGGACCTTACACACACAAATCTAACAGATGTTGGCTCCTACACTCAGATGTTGGATACCCAGATCTGACAGATGTTAGATTCTTGCAACATATTACAAAGTATTTACAGCACAGAAACAGGCCATTTGGCCCAACAGGTCTATGCCGGTGTATACACTCCACAATGCCTTCTCCCACCCCTCTCAATCTAATCCCATCCACATATCCTGTTCTCATCTCCCTCATGTGTTTATCCAGCTTCCCCTTGAATGCCTCAATGCTGCTCACCTCAACCACTCCCTGTCATAGCGAGTTCCACATTCTCACCACTCTCTGGGTAAATAAGTTTCCCCTGAATTCCCTCTTGGATTTATTAGTGACTATCTTATAGTTATGGCCCCGAGTTCTGGTCTCGCCCGCAAGTGGAAACAACTTCTCTATGTCTTCCGTTTCAAACCCTTTTATAATCTTGAAGACCCCTCTATCAGATCATCTACCAGCCTTCTCTTTTCTAGAGAAAAAAAGGCCCGCCTGTTCAATCTTTCCTGATAATTCTAATCTCTCAGTTCTCGTATCATTCTACTAAATCTGTTTTGCACCATCTCCAGTGCTTCTATATCCTTTTTATATGTACTCCAAGCGTGGTCTAACCAAAATTCTGTAGAAGTTTAACATCAACTCTCTGCTTTTCATTTCTACCCCTCCAGAACTGAACCCCAGTGCTGTTTGCCTTTTTATGGGCTTATTAACCTGCATCACTACTTTTAGTGATGTGTGTATCTGTACCCCAGAGCCCTCTGTTCCACTATCCCACTAAGACACTTATTTTGCAAGGAACTTGTGACCCTATTCCTATCAAAATGTACCACCTCACACTTATCTATATTGAAGTTAATTTGCCAGTTTCACACCCATTCTGCAAGATTATTAATGTCTCCCTGTATTTTGTTGCAGTACTCCTCTGTATTAACTATACTCCCCAATTTGGTGTCATCTGCAAATTTTGAGGTTGTACTGCCGATTCTCAAGTCCAAATTATTTCATCATCAACATAGGCAGTCCCTTGGAATTGAGGAAGACTTGCTTCCACTCAAAGTGAGTTCTCAGGTGACTGAACAGTCCAACACGGGAATTACAGTCTCTGTCACAGGTGGTACAGACAGTGGTTGAAGGAAAGGGTGGGTGGGACTGGTTTGCCGCATACTCCTTCCGCTGCCTGCGCTTGATTTCTGCATGCTCTCGGCGACGTGCTCAGCACCCTCCTGGATGCTCTTCCTCCACTTAGGGCGGTCTTTGGCCAGGGATTCCCAGCTGCCAGTGAGGATGTTGCATTTTACCAAAGAGGCTTTGAGGGTGTCCTTGAAGCGTTTCCTCTGCCCACCTGGGGCCTGCTTGCCGTGTAGGAGTTCCAAGTAGAGCGCTTACTTTGGGAGTCTCGTGTTGGGCGTGCGGATGATGTGGCCCGCCCAACGGAGCTAGTCGAGTGTGATCAGTGCTTCGATGCTGGGGATGTTGGCCTGGGCGAGAACACTGATGTTGGTGCGTCTATCCTACCAGTGGATTTGCAGGATCTTGCGGAGGCAGCGCTGGTGGTACTTCTCCAGCACTATTTATGTAAGTGGTGAACAACAGTGAGCCCAGCACGGATCCTTGTGGAACACCACTTCCCAATCCGAGTGACTTCCTTTAACCCCACCAGCTTGCTATCCATTCTGCTACTTGTCTGCTATGTGGCACCTTATCGTGGCCCCCCCGACCTGCGAGAGAACAGGTCGGGCTATAAAAGAGCTGGGGCGGCGTACCACTTCAACCTCCGGCGCGAGCTGCTCCAAGGATTTTGAGATGGGCGGCTGGGTGACGCCATCAAAACCCTGGTCGCTGTTTTGGAGCGTGAGCAGGAACATCGGCAGGACCCAGGTACAGAGGAGTGGGAAGGTCGGGGCGGAGAGTGTTTGTGACGGAAGTGCGACAGATGAGGGTACAGGGCCCAGAAGATCCGAGGGCCCAGGGGCAGCACGGGCCAGCCCACACTGCAATATATCCGTGCAGCAGAGCAGGTCTCAGTCGTCCTGGTTAACCCTTGCCACTGGACCAAGACCTCGCTCTGTCAAGCCCGTGTGGTGGCTGGTGTGCGACGGTGACCACACATTAAAAAAATCCACGCACAGGCATCTTCCACCCCCTCAACTGGAGTTCAGGACTGGAACATCGGGTCCTTCATCGAAACATCTGTGAACTCAGGGAAGTGAGTATCCTCATTCGCCTATGATGATGATATCAAAGGCGTTTTGGAAATCCAAATATATTACATCTACTGCATTGCCCTTTTCTACCCTTTCTTATACTTCCTCAAAGAATTCAGTAAGGTTGGTCAAACATGACTTTCCCTTTTGAAATCCGTACGACTACTCTTACATTTTTGGCTTAAAGATGTAATAGAAAAATATTTAGGAGTAAGGATTCCATTATCTTTCCTACCGACATTGATCTAGCTGGTCTATAGATCACTGGGCTTGTTCTATCTTAGTTTTTAAATATAGGAATCACATTAGCTGTCCGCCAGTCCTCTGGCACTATTCCCTTTTCTAATGAGTTTTTATATACATGTTATTGCACCTCTGCTATCTCTTCCCTAATTTCCTTTAATACAAAGTCTGATTAGTTTATCAATTATCTCCCCCTTTCCACCTTAAATGTCCTTTTTGATCTTGTCTAATGACACGCCCACCTTGTTGGTCTCCCTGGTAAATACCGAGCAAAGTAACAGTTCAATATTTCTCCCATTACCTGTGCATCATGTGTATCCTTTAGTGGCCCTATCCCTATCCTGATTTTTGATTCGTTATTTGTGTTTGTAAAATATTTTAATGATTTTTTTTATTCCTTGATAATTTAATTTCGCAGTTACTCTTTGCCTTCCAAATTCTTTACTAACCTATTCGTATTCCCTTTATCCTACACCAAGAGGTGTGACAAATTGCTGGACCCTACACAACAAGAACTTATATTTAGATAGCGCCTTTAACGTAGTAAAATGTCTTGGGGCGCTTCACAAGAGTTATAAAACCAAAAAATAAAATCAACACAAGAAGAAATTATGGTAGATGACCAAAAGCTTGGTCAGAGGTAGAGAGGCGGAGGGGTTTAGGGAGGGAATTCCTGAGCTTGGGGCCCAGGCATCTGAAGGCACGGCCACCGCTGGTTGAGCAATTATAATCAGGGACGCTCAAGAGGGAAGAATTAGAGGAGCGCAGACATCTTGGGGGGTTGTGCAGATTAAAGAGTTGACAGATAGTCGACCCGACACCTAGTCATTTCATATCTTGACTGGGGCAAACACCAATAATATTTTAGAACAGTGGGCCTGGGTTTCACCGTACCCTCCTGTAGACAGTGGCTGATGGATTCCACAGTCCATCAATCTTCCTCAGCCGCAGGTACCCATCGTTCACCTGGTGAGCCACAGTATCCCTCAGTGAGATATTCGACCATGTGGGTCCAACCGTCCTAACTTGCGCACCTCCCTTTCGGGGAGTCACTGGATGGCAACCAGGAGCAGGAGACTTCCCTCCCTAGGCTGGGGCCACCGCGGTGAGAGGACAGACTGGGGCTGGAGGCTGCCTGTACAGCTCAGTGCACCACGGAGCAATGCGAGTGGCAGTGTTACTAATGAGAAAATACAACCTGGCCCCAGGAAAAAACTGCAGCCTTTAGTGTTATGGTGCTCTCTGAGCAATTTATTTTTTAAATAATGAGAGTAGTGTGCAAATACACGTAAAGAGTACAGATATCACTTAAAAGACAACATAAATAAGAATTCTGTAATTTGGCAAACAAAAATAGACAGATAGATAATGGGTCCTTAAAGGTAAAGGTAAATCTATAGGTAAGTAAATTCCAAGTGGTTACCTGCAGAGAACCTTTCCCCTTTAAGACTCGATACATTACAATGACGAAGTACTTTCTAAAGTGCTATTACATCTCTTAACGTCAGGTACTGAGTCAGGTAACACAATGGATTCAACTACCAGCACACACCACAGGACAGTATGTGCCAAGGGCTCATGTACAATAAAGGAACCGGGACACTAACTGTCCCTCAAGTAATAACATTTTAAAAACATTTAAAACTTCTTCTGTTTATTATGGTGAGGGATGTTAGTGTGGGTGAATGGAGCGTGATCCAGTCCAGGCACCCAGCATCAAACACTCCCAGGGCAGGTACAGGGGGTTAGATACAGAGTAAAGCTCCCTCTACACTGTCCCATCAAACACTCCCAGGGCAGGTCCAGCCCGAAGATGTTGGCTGTTGCTGGGGTTACACTGCCCATGTGTGTGGCCCTATCACTGAACATGAATCAGAAGTAATTCCCTACCTCCCTAGCCCAGTATCACCGGCCCTGTTGCTATCAGCTAACAGCATAAACTGGTGATGGAAGCTACGCCCTTCCTATTGTGTGTGATTCAGTGTCCCACTGGGCAGTGTATTCAGCCACCGTGGAGTTATTCCTGGGTCAGTGTACTGAAAACAGTTTCTGATAATTCCCAGGGATACTGGAAAAAACAATCAACTTACGGTACATTCAAAGTCAGAACTCAATCATCTTGTTTTTTTGTAAATACATTTCTGAAGCATCTCAGCTTTTTAAAAATAGATTATAGTTAGAGTTTGTGTGTCATACACGGAGTGACAGAATGTAGCAACTAAAGCAAGGGGCAGTGCTGTCACTGGGGTCTCAGTAATGGGCGAGCGTCTTAAATGTTTGTCCTAATTGTTAAGATAATTGGCTAAAGAACCAGAGGAGATGAGGAGAATTATTTTTTTTACACAGCGAGTTATGATCTCGAACGCACTACGTGAAAGGCTAGTGGAAGCAAATTCAGTAGTAACTTTCAAAAGGGAATTGAAAAGAAAAAATATGCAGGATTCCAGGGAAGGAGCGAGGGAGGGACTAACTGGAGAGCTCTTTCAAAGAGCCAGCATGATGGGCCGAATGGCCTCCTGCTGGGCTGTAAGATTCTAAGGTTAATATCCACATGCTGTGAAAGGTACCCAACAACTCTGAGCTGGTGAATGTAATAAACTCTCTGAGGAGAGCGAGTGAGCTGTAACAGGAGCGGTGGACAAATGCTTGGTCGAAAAGATAGGCTAGGAGGAGGAGAGGCGAGTATCAATTGTGGGGTGGGGATTTAGACCAGGTGTGGAGTGTGACGGGGTGGGGGGGGAGAAAGAGAGCTGCAACAGGGGACCCCGAGACGGAGGATTGCTGGGTGCAAGCTGGGCCGAGATGGGGTGGAGCAAGGTTCCTGAGCCGCATAAGAACATAAGAAATAGGAGCAGGAGTCGGCCATTTGACCCCTCAAGCCTGCTCCGCCATTCAATAAGATCATGGCTGATCTCTGACCTCTGAGGGTGCAGCACTGGTTGGCGCTGCTCGGGTGGGTGCAGCACTGGTTGGCGCTGCTCGGGTGGGTGCAGCAGGTTCATTGGTGATGGACGCAGTTTGAGATGTATTAAGGGCCTCGCACTGTCAAAGTGCATAGGGTTCGGGGCGATTTCCCTGCAGTGTATTGACGTTAAACTAAAGCAACCCGGTGACAGCTGGGGCACTGCCCCTGTGCTGGAGTACAAATAATTACTGGACTTTAATACTAAACACTCAATACTTAACAGCTACGTCAACCAGTGGTATAAGTGGAGACATTCAATAAGCAAACAGCAATAATGCAATTTCAACATGAGCTAAGCTGAGCCAAACCGAACACAATATTGTTTTCAATGCCGCAGCCAGCAGAGAGGGGTGTGGAAGAGTGTTGCTGCTTTAAACATTGAGAAAGAGAAAAAAACAGGCTGCGAACAAACACGAACGCAACAATCCTGGCCAGATCAATAAATAGAACGGCAAGTGACAGTAATTTTCCATTGTCGTTCCTCTCCCCTCGGGCACTGCCCCAGTGCCGGGATACAGTCTCACAATCCCCTCGGGCACTGCCCCAGTGTCAGGGTACAGTCCCACACTCCCCTCGGGCACTGCCTCTGCTGGGGTACAGTCCCACACTCCCCTCCCCCCCCCCACTGTGCTGGGGTATAGTCCCACACTCCCCTCGGGTACTGCCTCTGCTGGGGTACAGTCCCACACTCCCCTCCCCCCCCCTGTGCTGGGGTATAGTCCCACACTCCCCTCGGGCACTGCCTCTGCTGGGGTACAGTAACTCCCCTCCCCCCCCTGTGCTGGGGTATAGTCCCACACTCCCCTCGGGCACTGCCTCTGCTGGGGTACAGTCCCACACTCCCCTTTCCCCCCTGTGCTGGGGTATAGTCCCACACTCCCCTTGGGCACTGCCCCTCTGCTGGGATACAAGCCCATATGCATCGGCCTCCCATGGTCACCTCACCCATGTGGTCAATTGGTAGACGTGGGCACGGGCTGTGTGACCAGGAAATGATCAGCCTGGACAGTAACGGGCAGACAATTGAACCCTTAGTTTTAAACAATTCAACCCCTCCCTTAAAGTAACAGGTAAGAGGGATGTCACACATACATGTTACACGCATGCCTGCTATCATCACCAGCGAGCATCTCTAGTCTCCGGCATCGACGGCTGTTTGACCATGGGCTGCATCGCAGCCACTCCCTGTGCTCACCCAACCTTCACACATACACTTTCCAGCGTGGGGGAGGAGAGGGGTTACTGGAGGCCATGGGCCTGCTCGGATTTTCTTGTCACCCTAGTTCTGACAGGAGCTACTGAGAGTCCGCTATCTGAGACCTTGCTGTCCATCGGGCTCATTGAGACAGTGGGTGTTGCCTTACCCACTGAAACAGTAATAGTGGTGACAAGACAGTCTGTCCAGGAGGGCATCAAACACATGGCAGTACAGGAGAGGGCCTACAAAATAGGAGCAGGCGGCCATTTGGCCCCTCGAGTCTGCTCTGCCATTCAATGAGATCACGGCTGATCTGATCTTGGCTTCAACTCCACTTTCCTGCCTGTTCCCCCTGACTCCCCTATAGTTCAACAATCTGAATTAAGGGGGAGGTTGGGGGAAGAGTTCTGGCTCGGTCCAAGACAGGGGGAGGGGTCTGGCTCGGCCCACTCGGTCCACGACAGGGGGAGGGGTCTGGCTCGGCCCACGATAGGGGGAAGGGTCTGGCTCGGCCCACTCGGTCCACGACAGGGGGAGGGGTCTGGCTCGGCCCACTCGGTCAACGACAGGGGGAGGGGTCTGGCTCGGCCCACTCGGTCAACGACAGGGGGAGGGGGTCTGGCTCGGTCCACTTGGTCCACGACAGGGGGAGGGGAGAGATCTGGCTTGGTCCACTCGGTCAACGACAGGGGGAGAGGTCTGGCTTGGTCCACGACAGGGGGAGGGGGTCTGGTTCGGCCCACTTGGTCAACGACAGGGGGAGGGGTCTGGTTTGGCCCACTCGGTCAACAGGGGGAGGGATCTGGCTCGGCCCACTTGGTCAACGACAGGGGGAGGGGTCTGGCTCGGGCTCGCTAGGTCACCTGGCATAGTTCTATGAGGTACACAGTTTGTGGCAGGGGCGGGTGTGAGGAGCAGGCGATTAGTGTTGGTAAAGAGGTTCAGAAACCAGCTGACAGACTGAGAACTGAAATGGAAAATAAATTTGGAGAAAGTGTTTGCTCGTTTCCAGTTTGGCTCCTTACACCCGCTGAATTTCAAAGAGCTTCACGTCTGTGTCATACCAGATGGGTGGGTCAACATTCCTGTGGGAACAAACAGAACGGTCAGGATGAGTCTAACCTGGTCACACTGGACAACTTGCACCTTTAACACAGTAAAACGTCTCACGGTGCTGCACAGAAGCGTTATCGGACAGGATTCAACATAGTCACAACAGGAGATATTAGGGCAGGTGAGCAAAAGCTTGGTCAAAGATGTGGGTTCTTAGGAGGGTCTTATAGGAGAGAGTTAGAGAGGCGAAGAGGTTTAGGGAGGGAGTTCCAGAGCTTGGGGCCTAGGCTACAGAAGGCACGGTCACCAATGGTGGGGGTAGGGGGCCGGATGCACAAGAGGCAATGGAACAGAGAGCTAGTTTAGGGAGGGATTATAGCACTGGGGGAGGTTACAGAGATTGGGAGGGACAAGGTCATTGCAGTGAAAACAAAACCCAAAGGTGCTGGGGAAAAAGTGGGGAAATTCAATACTCACTCCTTGCCCCCCTCAGAGTCAGACTCCTGGTTGGATACGGATCCTTAGCTGATGGTCCTCCTCCATCCGTGTCAGCCGTGGCTCAGTGGGCAACACTCTCACCCACGAGAGGGTTGTAGGTTCAAGCCCCACTCCAGCAACTTGAGCACAGCATCCCGGCTCACACTCCAGTGCAGTGCTGAGGGAGTGCCGCACTGTCGGAGGGGCAGTGCTGAGGGAGTGCCGCACTGTCGGAGGGGCAGTGCTGAGGGAGTGCCGCACTGTCGGAGGGGCAGTGCTGAGGGAGTGCCGCACTGTTGGAGGGGCAGTGCTGAGGGAGTGCCGCACTGTCGGAGGGGCAGTGCTGAGGGAGTGCCGCACTGTCGGAGGGGCAGTGCTGAGGGAGTGCCGCACTGTCGGAGGGGCAGTGCTGAGGGAGCGCTGCAGTGTCGGAGGTGCCGTTTTTCGGATGAGACGTTAAACCGAGGCCCCGTCTGCCCTCTCAGGTGAACGTAAAAGATCCCATGCCATTATATTGAAGAGGAGCTTGGGAGTTCTCCCCGGTGTCCTGGGCCAATATTTATCCCTCAATCAACTTCACAAAATCACATTCTCTGGTCATTTATCTCATTGCTTTTTGTGGGAGCTTGCTGTGCGCATACTGACGGCCGCGTTTCTTATATTACCACAGTGACTCCGCTTCAAATGGACTTCATTGGCTGCAAAATGTAAATGCAAGTTGTTAAAATAATGTTTCTGGGCACTGTGGGCTTGGGGTGGCTGGGATGGATAGGTTGATTGGCTGGTTTACACCGTGCAGGTGAGCACAGGGAGTGTTCCACATCATCACTTGCCAACACAAGAAGCTGCTCACCTCAGGTAAATGACGCCCCACATGTATGTGCGGAACCACATGGCAGTGCCGGAGTTGGCCTGGTATTTGCGAATGAGGATCGGATGTGGCACCGGGAGCAACCCCACCAGTGTGCCGTGCTGCAGGAACTTCAGGATCTCCGACTCGTCGGTCAAACCTCTGCATTCAAACAGAAAACAGCGCGCAGATCAGAAACACTTTGCAGACTTGTATACGAGTGTTAACTGCCTCCCCTGCACCTCCCCCCCCCAACTCCTTATGCCAGGGTACAGTTTCCTGGGTAGTGGCATTGCTGAACCCAGGCTAGGTCAATTGACAATTTCAAAACTGAAATCCATAGATTTTGTTGGGTGAGGGTATCAAGGGATTTTGGAGCAAAGGCGGGTAAATGGAGTCAAGGTGTAGATCAGCCATGATGTAACTGAATGGCGAACAGGTCCGAGGGGCTGAATGGCCTCCTCCTGTTCCTATTTTGCACACATGGGTATTGGCAGACTATTTAACTCTAGAGGGCATTACAACCCCCGAGGGGTTAATGAGTGACAGTGTGAGGGAAAGGGGTTACTGAGGGACAGTGTGAGGGAGCTGGATTAACATCAGTAGAGATACAGTCAGTGACACAGGGAGCTGGAGGAGAGGGATCACTGAGTGACAGTGTGAGCGAGCTGGATTAACATCAGTAGAGATACAGTCAGTGACACAGGGTGCTGGAGGAGAGGGGTTACTGAGTGACAGTGTAAGCGAGCTGGGGGAGAGGAGTCACTGAGTGACAGTGTGAGCGAGCTGGATTAACATCAGTAGAGATACAGTCAGTGACACAGGGTGCTGGGGGAGAGGGGTTACTGAGTGACAGTGTAAGCGAGCTGGGGGAGAGGAGTCACAGAGTGACAGTGTGAGCGAGCTGGATTAACATCAGTAGAGATACAGTCAGTGACACAGGGTGCTGGGGGAGAGGGGTTACTGAGTGACAGTGTGAGCGAGCTGGGTTAACCATAACAATAATTTTCCACACTAGCGCTGAATGGATAATATTGAACAAGCTGTGTGCATACCTCAACTCCCTTAGTTCCTGTCAACAGATTGCCACACTCAATTTAAAGTA
Organism: Pristiophorus japonicus; assembly: GCF_044704955.1. Taxonomy (NCBI): domain Eukaryota; kingdom Metazoa; phylum Chordata; class Chondrichthyes; family Pristiophoridae; genus Pristiophorus; species Pristiophorus japonicus. The sequence goes on along the minus strand of NC_091992.1, from coordinate 73,492,095 downwards.
TCCTATGCAATAATTCACGGTACTGGTTTGCTTTTTTTTTAAGGCACGGATTGCGATATGAAACTCCCTTTTAAAGGAGAAGGGCAAATTGGGTCTCCTTTTCCATACAGATATCCCTTTCATTAATGGAATGGGGAATATTGTTCCTGATTAAAAAAAAACCCTGGTGGCTCACCCTGTTAGAGTTATGTTGTATTGTAATTAATCCCAGGCCCTCCTGGTCCCCGAGGCACTGATTCCTGCCGGGGTACGGGCGGGTGTATAATCAGCCCTCCGGCACCTCACCCAAGCGGTCGGTCCTCCTTGCGACGAGAGTCCGGACTGTGCATGGGTGTGGACGAGGATGGAGCTTGGCTAGTTGGGCATGGGGGACATCACACCCTCGCCCAGTTCCCATGTACAAATGCCTTCCTGCAGTTGATCAGGAGCAGGACCACCCAACCCAACATTCACGCTGCCTACACGGAGGGGGCGCAGAGACCAGTCGAAGCACCCAAATAGGGGTGAGCTCCCTGGGCCTAGACCGAGAACCCAATCTGGGACCTGCCTCTTTTATGGCTCAGTCTCGCGCTGCCTCAGCCATCGAGGTACCAGCAGCACCCATATTTAATCCGGACCCTCCCTGCCTCGAACGCGATAAATTCCCGCCGACAGTCAGCTAGTTTTCTGGCATTTCACCGGCGCTGTTACCAGGGAAAGTGTTGCCATAACAAGAGCCATCACCACAGTAACACCAAATTAAATGGCAGCATCCAGGCATCTGCACCTGAAGTTAAAATTAATTGTGACAAGATTAAAGATTTAGAATTGTATTAAGGACTAACAATAAGGGACATTCATGCAACCGCCTCCCTTCGAGCAACAACTGCCCCAGGAGTGAGAGAAGCCCAGTGTTAGTGCACATGCTTACTTGTCGATACAGATCTTCTCCACCTGCGGGACCAGAACCTGCAACAGACGCATGATTGTTTGGAGGGGGAGTTTGGATTTCCAGGATATCACCTGCAGGTCAAAGGTCACACACAGTGAGGGCAGGGTTAGTATCATGCAAGGGCAGACATGCGCAGACAATTAATGAACACAGCGAGCCAGGGAGCACAGTCCCAGCAGGTCAGTCCGACGGGTTACACTCCAGGGACCAGCAGTCCACACACATCACATCAAAGCCAAAGCTGCTGGCGGGGTTGGTTAGAAACTAACGGCTGGCGACTCGGCAGGTCACGGGGTCACGCACTGCCCTTTCACCTCTGGGATCTTTGCTCCAGCCCCAGCCCAGACGGGAAAGCATTCATTCAGCTGGTGGTGGGCGAGGCCCCTCCGCACAAAGCTGCTCACTTCAACCGAAAATCTCACTTACACTGAAACTGCCTCTACTCTTTCCCAACCACAGACCTCCGACCCAGACCACTGCTGTCCAATAGGGAATTCAGCTGAGGATCACTGGGAATCCAGATGTGGTGAACGGCATCCTGCGATTAGTAAATAAAAACGGAGTAACTGAGACACCGTCATTGGGCCTGTGATCGCAATACTCTTCCACACAGCGTGCGTAGGTGAACTTTAACCTATTTGTGCATTTGTTGGTAAAATGGTGAGACAAGTGTGCAAGTGTTTTTTGATTGTTGCGAGTGCTTTACTCCCTTGGTCACTGAATGGTGGCAGATGTTTAAGTAAACATACCCGTGTGAAGTTTATTTACCTGTATTGTCAGAGTGTGTAACTTGTAACATTTTCAACCTATGTCCCTGAACATTGAACCCTTCACATGTGGAGCAATTTGACACAAGGGAGCGGGGGGTGGGGGGCAGAGCCGGTGGCGAGCCCCGGAGCGGGAGCTGATGTCATTGGCTGCCAAACTGCCCAGAATGCTTCACACTCTCATTTACCGCTTGACCACTTCACTAATTCGACAGAGCAGCAACATTTCAGCAATATTATAAACAGAGAAATGGTTTTCTACTAAAATAAGTGCATGTGGCTAAAACGGTGTCGCGTAGCCTTACCGATAGCTGGTCAGAGATTCAGATTGGGCACCGAGTTAGATCATCAGCCCTCACAACACCAGTGCAACATTTTCCCATTTCTTGCATCAGGCAATCACTCTGTGGCCTCCCTGTGTGAGGCTGCCAGGCAGCACTGAATTAAGGGCAGGTTGATGATGCAGACTCGAGCCCACTGGAAGTGTGGCTAATACCCTACAGACTCATTTTACATAGACACCGAGACCCCCATCGTCCTGTGCTGGGCTCAAACCAGATCCCAGGAGTGAAGCCCAGTCAAACCTGCTGGTCCTATTAATGCTGATAACTAAAACCAACAAACTCCGGGCAATCACAAACCATTTGTGTGTTTATAATATTGCTAAAACATTGCTGCTCTGTAGAATTAGTGAAGTGGTCAAGCGGTAAATGAGAGCGTGAAGCATTCTGGGTAGTTTGGCAGCCAATGACATCAGCTCCCGCTCCCAGCCCCCCAACCCATCTCCGCTCCCTTGTGTCAAATTGCTCCACATGTGAAGGATTCAAGGTTCAGGGACATAGGTTAAAAACGTTATAAGTACAAAGGGGGTCAGTGGGACTGTTCAGTCACAGAGTAATCGAGGCGAGGGGAGGGTTGAGGGAGACGGCGAGGGGGGGTTCGAGGGAGACGGCGAAGGGGGGGGGGGGGGGGGCGTCAAGGGAGACGGCAAGGCTGGGGGGGGGGGGGGGGGCTTCGAGGGAGACGGGGGTGGGGCGTGTCGAGGGAAACGGCGAAGCCGGGCCCGGGGGGGGGGGAGCAAGGGAGACGGCGAGGGGCAAGGGAGACGGCGAGGCAAGGGAGATGGCGGGGGGGAGGGGTGATCACTGAATATAGGATGTGTCTGTTCACTCAAGTGGCCATTACTGTCTTCCAACGGATGGTCCAGCATTCTTGTCAAAGTCATGTTGCTGCAACTACCATCACAAACTCTCCCAGTGGCACACAAAGGAAGGGAATTATTAACAAACAATATTGTGTTAGGACAATATCACTTGCTGTAGAAGCCCACAGGGACTGTTAGAGAAACCGGACACATGCGAACTGCAAGCCTAAACAAGGCAGGTTAAAACTGGCCACATTTCCACTTGAAGCTTTTCTCTCTGGTCTTTGCCTTCCGTGTCCATGTGCTCTCCTCCCGCCTCCTGTAGACTTGGACTCTCGGGGGGCTACAGTTCCACACGAGCCCACAGTCCCGACAGCTCCCCCGAGTGCTCGGTATTGAAGTGTGAGCTTGGATGGTGAGTGTCGGCAGGGTATTGGGAGTATTGCCATCAATCCACACCCAGTTTTCGGCTGATGCTGACACAGGTGCAGGGGTCACTGGATGGAGATCAGGAGCAGGAACACTGGCTGAATTTTGTGGCTGAGGTCAGTCAACTGAGCAGAGGGTGAGAGCCTGGAACATGCCTGATCCCAGTGACTCGGCTACTCACGGTGAACTTCTTCAGCCATTGGGTAGCACACACTTTTTCTACCTTCCCCCTTTCCAACTCGGCTCCAAGGCTGGTCAGGGGGCAACTAAAGACCACACACTGGAGCCCCCGTAAGCACCGTCAATGCTAACCATTGAACAATTACTTCCTGTGATGTTGGATGGGGAAGAACCGAATGCAGCAGAATCATGGTTCTCCCTACAGTGGTTGATGCAAACATTCAGTGAGACACCATGAGTTCTGCGTAGTAGTGAGCCATACAGAGCAAGAATGACCCAGGTCCAATTGCTGGCCTCTGCTGAAATGGAAGATTACAGCTGGGGAAGTAAATGGGAGTGTTACAATCGGCCTCAGGGGGAAGGTGAGTTAGGGGCCGTGCTCCCGATTGCTATGTGGACACTGGGAGAGGATAGGACAAAGACTTCCCCGAGATACTCCCTCAGGGTGGAATATTCCACTGGCAGGACTATAAGAGCTTAGTGTCCACTGACCCATCACCCAATCAGGGCTTGGTGTCCACTGACCCATCACCCAATCAGGGCTTGGTGTCTACTGACCCATCACCCAATCAGGACTTGGTGTCCACTGACCCATCACCCAATCAGGGCTTGGTGTCTACTGACGACCCGCCCAATCAGGGCTTGGTGTCCACTGACCACTCGCCCAATCATTCATAATAGGGAACAAAGAAATGGCAGACCAGTTGAATAAATACTTTGGCTCTGTCTTCACGAAGGAAAACACAAATAACCTTCCGGAAGTACTAGGGGACCGAGGGTCTAGTGAGAAGGAGAAACTGAAGGATATCCTTATTAGGCGGGAAATTGTGTTAGGGAAATTGATGGGATTGAAGGCCGATAAATCCCCAGGGCCCGATAGTCTGCATCCCAGAGTAGTTAAGGAAGTGGTCCGAGAAATAGTAGATGCATTGGTGGTCATTTTCCAACATTCCATGGACTCTGGATCAGTTCCTATGGATTAGAGGGTAGCAAATGTAACCCCACTTTTTAAAAAAGGAGGGAGAGAATACAGGGAATTATAGACTGGTTAGCCTGACATTGGTAGTGGGGAAAATACTGCAATCAATTATTAAAGATGAAATAGCAGCACATTTGGAAAGCAGTGACAGAATCGGTCCAAGTCAGCATGGATTTATGAAAGGGAAATCATGCTTGACAAATCTTCTAGAATTTTGAGAGGATGTAACTAGTAGAGTGGATAAGGGAGAACCAGTGGATGTGATGTATTTGGACTTTCAAAAGGCTTTTGACAAGGTCCCACACAAGAGATTGGTGTGCAAAATTAAGGCATATGGGATTGGGGGTAATGTATTGACGTGGATAGAGACTTGGTTGGCAGACAGGAAGCAAAGAGTAGGAATAAACGGGTCCTTTTCAGAATGGCAGGCAGTGACTAGTGGGGTACCGCAAGGTTCAGCGTTGGGACCTCAGCTATTTACAATATACATTAATGATTTTTTCGAAGGATGGGTGGCAGTGCGAGCTGTGAGGAGAATGCTAAGAGGCTGCAGGGTGACTTTGACAGGTTAGGTGAGTGGGCAAATGCATGGCAGATGCAGTATAATGTAGATAAGTTTGTTATCCACTTTGGTGGCAAAAACAGGAAGACAGATTATCTGAATGGTGACAGATTAGTAAAAGGGGAGGTGCAATGAGACCTGGGTGTCATGTACATCAGTCATTGAAAGTTGGCATGCAGGTACAGCAGGCAATGAAGAAGGCAAATGGTATGCTGGCCTTCATAGCTAGGGGATTTGAGTATAGGAGCAGGGAGGTGTTGCTGCAGTTGTACAGGGCTTTGGTGAGGCCTCACCTGGAATATTGTGTGCAGTTTTGGTCTCCTAATCTGAGGAAGGACATTCTTGCTATTGAGGGAGTGCAGCGAAGGTTCACCAGACTGACTCCCAGGATGGCAGGACTGACATATGAAGAAAGACTGGATGGACTGGGCCTGTATTCACTGTAATTTAGAAGAATGAGAGGGGATCTCAGAAGCATATAAAATTCTGACGGGATTGGACAGGTTAGATGCAGGAAGAATGTTCCCGATGTTGGGGAAGTCCAGAACCAGGGGTCACAGTCTAAGGATAAGGGGTAAGCCATTTAGGACCGAGATGAGGAGAAACTTCTTCACCCAGAGAGTGGTGAACCTGTGGAATTCTCTACCTCAGAAAATTGTTGAGGCCAATTCACTAAATATATTCAAAAAGGGAGTTAGATGTGGCCCTTACAGCTAAAGAGATCAAGGGGTATGGAGAGAAAGCAGGAACGGGGTACTGAAGTTGCATGATCAGCCATGGATCATATTGAATGGTGGTGCATGCTCGAAGGGCCGAATGGTCTGCTCCTGCACCTATTTTCTATGTTTCTATGACTACTCACCCAATCAGGGCTTGGTGTCCACTGACTACTTGATGAGAGGCTGGACGGCTTCCTCCTTCTCTCTGGGTTTCGCGGAATTGCCTCCTGCACAGGAGTGAAACATTTAATAAATTACGCAGCAGAACAGGACCGGAACAGAACAGAGCAAGAACGTTCCCTGCAACAAAATGATTCACTTAACTTAAAACGTTTTCTAAAAAAGTAGGATTTTCATTCTCTCATGAATTGGATTGATGTTCCAGACATGTCGAGTTAGTAACTGAACCGACGAAGTGCGAGTAAATCTAGCCTCGAATATTAACTGCACTCGCGTCCTACAGTCACCAGGGTTTGTTCAGCCCATTACCTGGCGTGAGCTGTGCCTGGTCCACAGTGGAGCTACACTGACTCAGCAGGTCCAGGCATGGGCCGGTGTATCACTGCAACGCATATCCTGCAGAGAGCTGAGCCCCAACTGACACTGTCGGAGCTGCCATCTGTCAGATGAGACATTAAACTGTCTATCCTCTCAGATGGATGCAAAAAATTTGAAGAGGAGCAGGGGAGTTCTCCCCGGTGTACTGCCCAATATTTATTCCTCAACCAACATCATTAAACAGATTATCTGGACATTATCACATGGCTGTTTGTGCGATATCGGTTGCTGTGTTTCCTACATTACATCAGTGACTGCACTTGCTGTATTCCATTGGCTGTAAAGTGCTTTGGGATGTCCTGAGGTCGTGAGAGGTGTTAGAGAAATGCAAATTCTTTCTTTTGTTCTTTGTCACAATTATAATTCCAACCGTGGGGTACATTAGCACAGGGACTGGGTGGTCTCCGGATCCTTACCCAAGGGGGCATTCTTTACGTGAAGTTCAAGACAACGAGCTGGTTATTTGCCAATAGACAACATTGCAACTAAACGGGATCCTGTCCCGCAAACAACATTTGCACGAGCCCTGTCCATCAGAGGTCGTCCAATACTTGTCAGAAGGCGGCACTCGAGGGGATTTTACTCATTCCCAGCTGCAAGGGGAGCTGTGTAAAGGAGCCCCGGGACACGGATGTGCGAGGGCTGCCATCAACGTACCAATGAACAATTGGGTGAATAATTAGTGACTGCTTCTTACTTTGTACTGCCTGCAGTTAACGTAACAAGAGAAGTTGGACCTGTACCCACCAGTACTGTACCCCAGTGTTATAGTGACAGACCTGTACCCACCAGTACTGTACCCCATTATAGTGACAGACCTGTACCCACCAGTACTGTACCCCATTATATTGGCAGACCTGTACCCATCGGTACTGTACCCCATTATAGTGACAGACCTGTACCCACCAGTACTGTACCCCATTATAGTGACAGACCTGTACCCATCAGTACTGTACCCCAATATTATAGCGACAGACCTGTACCCACCAGTACTGTACCCCATTATAGTGACAGACCTGTACCCACCAGTACTGTACCCCATTATAGTGACAGACCTGTACCCACCAGTACTGTACCCCATTATAGTGACAGACCTGTACCCACCAGTACTGTACCCCATTATAGTGACAGACCTGTACCCATCAGTACTGTACTCCAATATTATAGTGACAGACCTGTACCCACCAGTACTGTACCCCAATATTATAGTGACAGACCTGTACCCACCAGTACTGTACCCCAATATTATAGTGACAGACCTGTACCCACCAGTACTGTACCCCGATATTATAGTGACAGACCTGTACCCACCAGTACTGTACCCCAGTGTTATACAGTGACAGACCTGTATCCACCAGTATTGTACCCCCACTGTTAGTGACAGACCTGTACCCATCAGTACTGTACCCCAATATTATAGTGGCATACCTGTACCCACCAGTACTGTACCCCAATATTATAGTGACAGACCTGTACCCACCAGTACTGTACCCCATTATAGTGACAGACCTGTACCCACCAGTACTGTACCCCATTATAGTGACAGACCTGTACCCACCAGTACTGTACCCCATTATAGTGACAGACCTGTACCCATCAGTACTGTACTCCAATATTATAGTGACAGACCTGCACCCACCAGTACTGTACCCCAATATTATAGTGACAGACCTGTACCCATCAGTAATGTACCCCAATATTATAGTGACATACCTGTACCCACCAGTACTGTACCCCAATATTATAGTGACAGACCTGTACCCATCAGCACTGTACCCCAATATTATAGTGACATACCTGTACCCACCAGTACTGTACCCCAATATTATAGTGACAGACCTGTACCCACCAGTACTGTACCCATGTTATACAGTGACAGACCTGTACCCACCAGTACTGTACCCCAATATTATAGTGACGGATCTGTACCCACCAGTACTGTACCCCATTATAGTGACAGCCCTGTGCCCACCAGTACTGTACCCCAATATTATAGTGACAGACCTGTGCCCACCAGTACTGTACCCCAATGTTAGTGACAGACCTGTACCCACCAGTACTGTACCCTTGTGTTAGTGACAGACCTGTACCCACCAGTACTGTACCCTAGTGTTATACAGTGACAGACCTGTACCCACCAGTACTGTACCAGTGTTATACAGTGACAGACCTGTACCCCCCCAATACTGTATCCCAGTGTAATAGTGACAGACCTGTACCCACCAGTACTGTACCCCAGTTAGTGACAGACCAGTACTGTACCCCAGTGTTATACAGTGACAGACCTGTACCCACCACTGTATCCCAGTGTTATACAGTGACAGACCTGTATCCATCAGTACTGTACCCGTGTTATACAGCGACAGACCTGTACCCACCAGTACTGTACCCCAGTGTTATAGTTACAGACCTGTATCCACCAGCTTGCGGGTTTGCTTGGGTTTCACACAATCAAACAACTTTCCCATTGTAAATCTTTCTACAAGATTCCATTGTGATGTCTCAAAGAAATAACTTATATGAAATGGGGAAAGTGGCAGCATTATTAGTACGAGTCCACAGATTAGTGATACAAAGATTGGTGATGGTGATGGGCAATCATGGCCACACCGGAGTTTCACTATCTCAATTTATTGGCAGTGGGATTTAAAACATGCCCTCTGAACTGTGCACCCACTCAGGGAATCCCAATTAACCAGGCTGCACTCCAATAAAAACATTACAAGACCAATCTGGACATAGATTTTATGTAAAAGGTACAAGACGGTTAGTTAGCTCAGTGGATACAAAGGGGGAGAAATTGTAACATGACAAATTATTGCCACTGTAACCACCATCCCCTTTAAGCATCTCCTCCCAAACAACGGCCTCACAGCTGTCAGTGTTGTCGCCCGGCGGTGCTGCAAGGGGCGGAACCAAAGTTCGGGTCCGGGGCCCTACACATGACGGTGAAGTTACGATCTCTAGAGTGCAGGAAATGGTGGCGCTAGGGATAACCGTCGCCTCAAAGTCCATGCCAAGTTCGAGCGCGTCGGTACTTTCGTCACGCCCGGGAAGAGCCGTTAGTGCCCGTTGTCGTCCCCCAGAGGCGCTAACACGGCCAATTTCTAGCCCAAAGGGTTAAATTATGAGGACATAATTGCATAAACTTGGCTTGTAGCCCCTCGAGTATAGACGGTTGAGGGCTGATCAGATCAAGATGTTCAAAATGTTTGAAGGATTTGACTGGGTAGAGAGAGAGAAACTATTCCCTCTGGAGAGAGAGTCCGGAACCAAGGGGCACAATCTTAAAATTAGAGTTAGGTTGTTCAGGGGTGATGTGAGGAAGCACCACTTCTCACAAAGGGTAGTGGGAATCTGGAACTCGCTTCCCCAAAAGGCTGTGGATGGTGGGGGTCAGTTGGAGCTTTCAACACTGAGATCGGTAGATTTTTGTTGGGTCAGGGTATCGGGGATATGGAGTAAATGCTGATGGATGGAGTTGAGGTACAGATCAACCATAATCTAATTGAATGGCGTAACAGGCTGAATAGGTTTGGTGGAGGGGTGCCTGGTAATTTCATTCTCAATCACCACTCAGATGTGAGGGGGTATGTTCTCTGCTCCCGCTGACCCATTGCTCTGTACATTAGTCAGCGATCGGGCCCCATTCACCATTTTGTACAATCGCAATCTCGACCCATTTGCACAACGTTTATTTTTGAAAACGGTCACATTTCTCTTCCCCCACCCAATGGGTTTTGGATTGTGGTTCGACTGGTCACTCTGTTTATCCCAGTTCAGCAATCTCTCTGCCCTGCTGGACTAGTCCCACTGACCTCTCACTCCAGTGTTATAATCCCAATATTGGTCAGGAATCAATAAACTCTAGCATATTCGAACATTCTGTTGACTTAAAAAAAAAATTGTTTCATCACATTTGGCATGTCGACGATTACAGATAAATCTCCGAAATAAGTGTGGTCATGACGTATGAAATATAACACCAAGATAGACTAGAACTAAGGGGCCATAAAAATAAGATAGCCACTAATAAATCCAATGGGAAATTCAGGGGAAACTCCTTTACCCAGAGAGTGGTTAGAATGGGAACTCACTGCCACAGGGAGGGGTTGAGGCGAATAGTATCGATGCATTTAATGGGAAGCTGGATAAACAGGAGGGAGAAAGGAATAGAAGGATGTGCTGATGGGGTTAGATGAAGAAGGGCTGATGGAGACTCGTGTGGAGCATAAACATCGGCATAGACCCGTTAGGTTGAATGGAACTCTGTGTGCTGTAAATGATTTGTAACGTGTCCCCAGACCAGTTCTATGTACAACTGTGCGCTGGAAGTAATCTAACGTGGTGTGCGGGCAGCACCGAGACCTACTGATAACGTACATTCAGTAGCACCTGCCACCCCCAGCACATGGACAGCTTGCCCAGTGCCTCAGATCCGGCAGGCTCTCCAAAGGCCCCACCAGACGGTGTCGGAGACTGACGCCTCACTGCTGCTCGGGCCTCACCGCGAGCCGGTACGGAAGGGGAGAGCCGCAGAGAGCGCTCGGCGCACTCGCCTGGATCTGTCACACCGCCAGGCTCAGCGCAGTCTCTGCCACTCGCCGGTGACCAGCGAATCGCAGGGATCCCGTGCTCTCAGTTCAGCCGTGGCTGCCCCGTGAAGCGCGGCAAGTGGTGAAATATGGCACGAGCACGTGGTGAAGACCCGCATATGGCCAGATAAATACCCAGGGACGTGAGCCCACAATCCAGGCTGACACTCCCAGTGCAGTGCTGAGGGAACGCCGCACTGTCAGAGGTGCCGTCTTTCAGATGAGATGTTAAACCCAGGCCCCGTCTGCTCTCTCAGGTGGATGTAAAAGATCCCATGGCACTATTTTGAAGAGGAGCAGGGGAGTTAGCCCCGGTGTCCTGGCCAATATTTATCCCTCAATCAACATCACTAAAACAGATGATCTGGTCATTATCACATTGCTGTTTGTGGGAACTTGCTGTGCGCAGATTGGCTGCTGTGTTTCCCACATTACAACGCCAGCGACTACATTCCAAACACACTCCATTGGCTATAAATCAGATTGGGCCCCTCCTGAGGTGGTGAAAGGCGCTACAGAAGTGCAAGTCCTTTCCCTTTCTCCCTCATTCGCCCCCTGCAGCTATAGATCAGGAAGGAAAGGTTCACATTCAGGAGATATAAAATATTTTCTTGCCGTCTAGATTCAGGTTGTGTGACGGGAACATTCTTGCGATAACGCACTGTCATGTGAGTGAAGTATTACACGGAGATAACAAGTGGCCGTATATCACAGCTCGGACTGTTCCCACCACTTAGATTGAGAATGTCTGGATAATCACACACTCCTCACCACTGGGTTCCCAGGCCTGAAACAGACACACTCCACTCGAGAAATGCATTATGGCCCTTCCCCCACACCCAGCTCAGAATGCTCAGTTCCATGCTGGTAGACAGTTCTCCCACACCTCGCCCAAGAGGCCACTTTCCAAGTGCGGGCCTGTTGGCTATTCAACATTAGCGGGAATCACATCAAGGCCATGCCTGATCCTGTTTCACTTTTCATCCAGAAGCACTAGTTGCATAATCCAGACTGTGCAATATTGAGGGAGTTCTGCGCTGTTGGAGGTCTCGTCTGCTCTCTCAGGTGGACGTAAAAGATCCCACTGCATAAGTTGAAGAGCAGCAGGAGAGTTCTCCCTGGTTCCTTGGTCAATATTTATCCATCAACGAACATCACAAACAGATTATTTGGCCATTCTGTCACGGTGCCGAGAGAGGAAACATCAGAAGGGAGCAACCCCACAATGCCTCCCCCAAGTGCCCCCCACCCTGGGAGAGGGAGAGGGGAGCAGAGACCCCCACCACAACAGAAAGTGCACCATCAGTCTGGGAGGAGGGAGAGCCAAACCCACAACAAACAGGGATCTTGTTGAGGACAAATTGACTGCTGTGTTTCCTACATTACAACTGTGACTGCGCTTGGAAAAACTACATCATCGGATGTGACGCGCTTTGGGACGTCAGAGGATGGGAAGGGTGCAACATAAATGCAACTTTCTTTTTTGCTGCAGAGAAAATTCACGTAGCACAGAACAGCATGGTCACCGGGTGACCAACTGAAGCTTTTCCCCGAGTACTAAAGGGCTCAGACCAAGGTGGGGAGACCATGTGTACAGCAACAAACTCCAAAAGGGGCAACGTGGCTTTTCCAGATTATGGTGGTGTTAATCAATGAGATAACGCGAGGCACTGCCGGTGTCAGGAAGTTCATTGATGAGGAAAGGTGACGGATGTTGGGGTGAGCTAGCTAAAGTTCAAGATAATAAATGGAACTGACCAAACCGACCTAAGCAAATTGGTGTGGGTGGTGAAGGGTTCGGAACTCAGGAGCATTGGGAAATCAGAGGAACTTCTTCACCTAAAGTATAACTCACAGAATAGGTTACCTGGGAAGGACAGTGAAGGGGCCAAGGAATAATTAGATATGTTTCTGAAGAGGAGACTGGGAGGATAGAGAGATGGGGGTGGGGGGGGAAAGAGATGGGGGAGGGGTGGGGGGGGAAAGAGATGGGGGAGGGGAGGGGAGGTGAGGGGAAGAGGGGGGAGGGGGAAGAGAGGGGGGAGACTGGGGGGGGGGTGGAGGAGAGGGAGTGCAGGGGTGGAGGAGGAAAGAGGGGGAGACTGGGGGGAAAGAGGGGGGAGACTGGGGGGGGAGAAGAGGGGGGAGAAGAGGGGGGAGACTGGGGGGGGGGGGAGAAGAGGGGGGAGACTGGGGGGGGAGAAGAGGGGGGAGACTGGGGGGGGAAGAAGAGGGGGGAGACTGGGGGGGAGAAGAGGGGGGAGACTGGGAAAGGGAAGAGGGGGGGAGACTGGGCGGGGGGGGGAAGAGGGGGGAGACTGTGGGAGGGGGAAGAGGGGGGAGACTGGGGGGGGGAGACAGGGAAGAGGGGGGAGACTGGGGGGAAGAGGGGAAGACTGGGGGGGAAGAGGGAGAGACTGGGGGGGAAGAGGGGGAGACTGGGGGGGAAGAGGGGGAGACTGGGGGGAAGAGGGGGAGACTGGGGGGAAGAGGGGGAGACTGGGGGGAAGAGGGGGAGACTGGGGGGGAAGAGGGGGAGACTGGGGGGGAAGAGGGGGAGACTGGGGGGGAAGAGGGGGAGACTGGGGGGGAAGAGGGGGAGACTGGGGGGGAAGAGGGGGAGACTGGGGGGGAAGAGGGGGAGACTGGGGGGGAAGAGGGGGAGACTGGGGGGGAAGAGGGGGAGACTGGGGGGGAAGAGGGGGAGACTGGGGGGGAAGAGGGGGAGACTGGGGGGGAAGAGGGGGAGACTGGGGGGGAAGAGGGGGAGACTGGGGGGGAAGAGGGGGAGACTGGGGGGGGAAGAGGGGGAGACTGGGGGGGGAAGAGGGGGGGAGACTGGGGGGGGAAGAGGGGGGGAGGAAGAGGGGGGAGACTGGGGGGGGAAGAGGGGGGGAGACTGGGGATGAGGGAAGAGAGGGAGAGACTGGGGGGGGAAGAGGGGGGAGACTGGGGGGGGGGGAAAGAAGAGGGAGGAGACTGGGGGGGGGGGAAGAAGAGGGAGGAGACTGGGGGGGGGAATAGTGGGGAGACTGGGGGGGGGAGGAAGAGGGGGGAGACTGGGGGGGGGAGACACTGGGGGGGGAGGGGGAAGAAGGGGGAGACTGGGGGGTGGAAGAGGGGGGAGACTGGGGAGGGGGGAAGAGGGGGGAGACTGGGGAGGGGGGAAGAGGGAGGAGACTGGTGGGGGAAGAGGGAGGAGACTGGGAAAGGGAAGAGGGGGGAGCCTGGGAAAGGGAAGAGGGGGGAGACTGGGGAGGGGGGAGACGGGGGAAGGTAAGAGAGGGGAGACTGGGGGGGGGGGGGTAAGAGAGGGGAGACTGGGGGGGGGGAAGAGGGTTGAGACTGGGGGGTGCGAAGAGGGAGGAGACTGGGGGGGGGAGAGGGGGGGGGAAGAGGGGGGAGACTGGGGGGGGGGGAAGAAGGGGGAGACCAGGGGCGGAAAGAGGGGGGAGACTGGGGGGGGGGGGAAAAGAGGGGGGAGACTGGGGGGGAGGGAGAAGGGGGAGACACTGGGTGGGAGGGGGATGAAGGGGGAGACTGGGGGGGGGAAGAGGGGGAGACTGGGGGGGAGAAGAGGGGGAGACTGGGGGGGAGAAGAGGGGGAAGACTGGGGGGGAGGGGGATGAAGGGGGAGACTGGGGGGGGGGAAAGAGGGGGATACTGGGGGGGAGAAGAGGGGGAAGACTGGGGAGGAGAAGAGGGGGAGACTGGGGGGGAGAAGAGGGGGAGACTGGGGGGGAGAAGAGGGGGAGACTGGGGGGGAGAAGAGGGGGAGACTGGGGGGGAGAAGAGGGGGAGACTGGGGGGGAGAAGAGGGGGAGACTGGGGGGGAGAAGAGGGGGAGACTGGGGGGGAGAAGAGGGGGAGACTGGGGGGAGAAGAGGGGGAGACTGGGGGGGAGAAGAGGGGGAGACTGGGGGGGAGAAGAGGGGGAGACTGGGGGGGAGAAGAGGGGGAGACTGGGGGGGAGAAGAGGGGGAGACTGGGGGGGAGAAGAGGGGGAGACTGGGGGGGAGAAGAGGGGGAGACTGGGGGGGAGAAGAGGGGGAGACTGGGGGGAGAAAGAGGGGGAGACTGGGGGGGGGGGGGAAGAGGGGGAGACTGGGGGGGGGGAAGAGGGGGAGACTGGGGGGGGGAAGAGGGGGAGACTGGGGGGGAAGAGGGGGAGACTGGGGGGAAGAGGGGGAGACTGGGGGGAAGAGGGGGAGACTGGGGGGAAGAGGGGGAGACTGGGGGGAAGAGGGGGAGACTGGGGGGGGAAGAGGGGGAGACTGGGGGGGAAGAGGGGGAGACTGGGGGGGAAGAGGGGGAGACTGGGGGGGGAAGAGGGGGAGACTGGGGGGGAAGAGGGGGAGACTGGGGGGGAAGAGGGGGAGACTGGGGGGGGGGAAGAGGGGGAGACTGGGGGGGAAGAGGAGGAGACTGGGGGGAAGAGGGGGAGACTGGGGGGGAAGAGGGGGAGACTGGGGGGGAAGAGGGGGAGTCTGGGGGGAAGAGGGGGAGACTGGGGGGGGGGAAGAGGGGGAGACTGGGGGGGGGGGGGAAGAGGGGGAGACTGGGGGGGGGGAAGAGGGGGAGACTGGGGGGGGGAAGAGGGGGAGACTGGGGGGGGGGAAGAGGGGGAGACTGGGGGGGGGAAGAGGGGGAGACTGGGGGGGAAGAGGGGGAGACTGGAGGGGGAAGAGGGGGACTGGTGGGGAAGAGGGGGGACTGGGGGGGAAGAGGGGGGAGACTGGGGGTGAGAAGAGGGGGGAGACTGGGGGTGAGAAGAGGGGGAGACTGGGCGTGAGAAGAGGGGGGAGACTGGGGGTGAGAAGAGGGGGGAAACTGGGGGTGAGAAGAGAGGGGAGACTGGGGGTGAGAAGAGGGGGGAGACTGGGGGTGAGAAGAGGGGGGAGACTGGGGGTGAGAAGAGGGGGGAGACTGGGGGTGAGAAGAGGGGGGAGACTGGGGGTGAGAAGAGGGGGGAGACTGGGGGTGAGAAGAGGGGGGAGACTGGGGGTGAGAAGAGGGGGGAGACTGGGGGTGAGAAGAGGGGGGAGACTGGGGGTGAGAAGAGGGGGGAGACTGGGGGTGAGAAGAGGGGGGAGACTGGGGGTGAGAAGAGGGGGGAGACTGGGGGTGAGAAGAGGGGGGAGACTGGGGGTGAGAAGAGGGGGAGACTGGGGGTGAGAAGAGGGGGGAGACTGGGGGTGAGAAGAGGGGGGAGACTGGGGGTGAGAAGAGGGGGGAGACTGGGGGTGAGAAGAGGGGGGAGACTGGGGGTGAGAAGAGGGGGGAGACTGGGGGTGAGAAGAGGGGGGAGACTGGGGGTGAGAAGAGGGGGGAGACTGGGGGCTGAGAAGAGGGGGGAGGCTGGGGGGGAAGAGGGGGGAGACTGGGGAGGGAAAGGGGGGGGAGACTGGGGAGGGAAAGGGGGGGGAGACTGGGGAGGGAAAGGGGGGGGGGACTGGGGGGGGAAGAGGGGGGAGGCTGGGGGGGGGAAGAGGGGGAGACTGGGGGGGGGAAGAGGGGGAGACTGGGGGGGGAAGAGGGGGAGACGGGGGGGAAGAGGGGGAGACTGGGGGGGGAAGAGGGGGAGACTGGGGGGGGAAGAGGGGGAGACTGGGGGGGGGGAAGAGGGGGAGACTGGGGGGGGGGAAGAGGGGGAGACTGGGGGGGAAGAGGGGGAGACTGGGGGGGAAGAGGGGGATACTGGGGGGGAAGAGGGGGATACTGGGGGGGAGGAGGAGAAGAGGAGGAGGACGACTGGGGGGGGGGAGAAGAGGAGGGAGACTGGGGGGGGGGGAGAAGAGGGGGAGACTGGGTGGGGGGGATGAGGGGGAGGCTGGTGGGGGGGGAAAGAGGGGGGATACTGGGGGGGAGGAGGAGAAGAGGAGGACGACTGGGGGGGGGGGGAGAAGAGGAGGGAGACTGGGGGGGGGAAGAGGGGGAGACTGGGGGGGGGAAGAGGGGGAGACTGGGGGGGGGGGAAGAGGGGGAGAAACAGGGGGGGAAGAGGGGGAGACTGGGGGGGAAGAGGGGGAGACTGGGGGGGAAGAGGGGGAGACTGGGGGGGAAGAGGGGGAGACTGGGGGGGAAGAGGGGGAGACTGGGGGGGGAAGAGGGGGAGACGGGGGGGGAGAGGGGGAGACTGGGGGGGGAAGAGGGGTGTCCGAGGGGGGAAGAGGGGGAGACTGGGGGGAAGAGGGGAAGACTGGGGGGGAAGACTGGGGGGAAGAGGGGGAGACTGGGGGGGAAGAGGGGGAGACTGGGGAGGAAGAGGGGGAGACTGGGGAGGAAGAGGGGGAGACTGGGGGGGAAGAGGGGGAGACTGGGGGGAAGAGGGGGAGACTGGGGGGGAAGAGGGGGAGACTGGGGGGAAGAGGGGGAGACTGGGGGGAAGAGGGGGAGACTGGGGGGAAGAGGGGGAGACTGGGGGGGAAGAGGGGGAGAAGAGGGGGAGACTGGGGGGGAAGAAGATGGGGAGACTGGGAGGGGGAGGAAGAGGGGGAGACTGGGAGGGGGGGAAGAGGGGGAGACTGGGAGGGGGGGAAGAGGGGGAGATTGGGAGGGGGGGAAGAGGGGGAGACTGGGGGGGGGGAAGAGGGGGAGACTGGGGGGGGGGGGAAGAGGGGGAGACTGGGGGGGGGGGGGGAAGAGGGGGAGACTGGGAGGGGGGAAGAGGGGGAGACTGGGAGGGCGGAAGAGGGGGAGACTGGGAAGGGCGGAAGAGGGGGAGACTGGGAAGGGGGGAAGAGGGGGAGACTGGGAGGGGGGGGGGAAAGGGGGAGACTGGGAGGGGGGGGGAAGAGGGGGAGATGGAGGGGGGGGGGAAGAGGGGGAGACTGGGAGGGGGGGGGAAAGAGGGGGAGACTGGGAGGGGGGGGGATGAGGGGGAGGCTGGTGGGGGGGGAGTAGAGGAGGGAGACTGGGGGGGAGAAGAAGGGGGAGACTGGGGGGGGGGAAGATGGGGGAGACTGGGGGGGAGGAGGAGAAGAGGAGGAAGACTGGGGGGGAGAGAAGAGGAGGGAGACTGGGGGGGGGGGGGGGAGAAGAGGGGGAAGACTGGGGGGGGAGACTGGGGGGGGGCGAAGAGGGGGGAGAGTGGGGGGGGGTAAAGAGGGGAGACAACGGGGGAAGAGCGGGGGGGGGCTGAGAGGGGGAAGAGCGAGGGGGGGGCTGAGAGGGGAAGACTGCGGGGGCGGGGGCAAGAGGGGAGATACTGCGGGGGGAGACTAGGGGGGGGAACAGGGGGGAGACTAGGGGGGGAAGACTCGGGGGGGAGGAGACTTGGGTGGGGGGGGAAGAGAGGGAGAAACAGGGGGGGAAGAGGGGGGGGACAGGGGGGGACGAGGGGGAGACAGGTGGGGGAAGAGGGGGAGACTGGGGGGGAAGAGGGGGAGACTGGGGGGGAAGAGGGGGAGACTGGGGGGGAAGAGGGGGAGACTGGGGGGGAAGAGGGGGAGAATGGGGGGGGAAGAGAGGGAGAAACAGGGGGGGGAAGAGGGGGAGACTGGGGGGGAAGAGGGGGAGACTGGGGGGAAGAGGGAGAGACTGGGGGGGAAGAGGGGGAGACTGGGGGGAAGAGGGGGAGACTGGGGGGGGAAGAGGGGGAGACTGGGGGGGGAAGAGGGGGAGACTGGGGGGGGAAGAGGGGGAGACTGGGGGGGGAAGAGGGGGAGACTGGGGGGGAAGAGGGGGAGTCTGGGGGGGGGAAGAGGGGGAGACTGGGAGGGGGGGGAAGAGGGGGATATTGGGAGGGGGGGGAAGAGGGGGATATTGGGAGGGGGGGGAAGAGGGGGAGACTGGGAGGGGGGAAGAGGGGGAGACTGGGAGGGGGGAAGAGGGGGAGACTGGGGGGGGGGGGGAAGAGGGGGAGACTGGGGGGGGGCGAAGAGGGGGAGACTGGGGGGGGGGCGAAGAGGGGGAGACTGGGGGGGGGGCGAAGAGGGGGAGACTGGGGGGGGGGGAAGAGGGGGAGACTGGGGGGGGGGAAGAGGGGGAGACTGGGAGGGGGGAAGAGGGGGAGACTGGGAGGGGGGAAGAGGTGGAGACTGGGAGGGGGGGAAGAGGGGAAGACTGGGGGGGGGGAAGAGGGGGAGACTGGGAGGGGGGGAAGAGGGGGAAACTGGGAGGGGGGAAAGAGGGGGACACTGGGAGGGGGGGAAGAGGGGGAGACTGCGAGGGGGGGAAGAGGGGGAGACTGGGAGGGGGGGAAGAGGGGGAGAATGGGAGGGGGGGAAGAGGGGGAGACTGGGAGGGGGGGGAAGAGGGGGAGACTGGGAGGGGGGGGAAGAGGGGGAGACTGGGGGGGAAGAGGGGGAGACTGGGGGGGGAAGAGGGGGAGACTGGGCGGGAAGAGGGGGAGACTGGGCGGGAAGAGGGGGAGACTGGGCGGGAAGAGGGGGAGACTGGGCGGGAAGAGGGGGAGACTGGGCGGGAAGAGGGGGAGACTGGGCGGGAAGAGGGGGAGACTGGGCGGGAAGAGGGGGAGACTGGGCGGGAAGAGGGGGAGACTGGGCGGGAAGAGGGGGAGACTGGGCGGGAAGAGGGGGAGACTGGGCGGGAAGAGGGGGAGACTGGGCGGGAAGAGGGGGAGACTGGGCGGGAAGAGGGGGAGACTGGGCGGGAAGAGGGGGAGACTGGGCGGGAAGAGGGGGAGACTGGGCGGGAAGAGGGGGAGACTGGGGGGCAAAAGGGGGGGAGACTGGGGGGAAGAGGGGGAGACTGGGGGGAAGAGGGGGAGACTGGGGGGGGAAGAGGGGGGAGACTGGGGGGGAAGAGGGGGGAGACTGGGGGGGGAAGAGGGGGGAGACTGGGGGGGGGAAGAGGGGGGAGACTGGGGGGGAAGAGGGGGGAGACTGGGGGGGAAGAGGGGGGAGACTGGGGGGGGAAGAGGGGGGAGACTGGGGGGGAAGAGGGGGGAGACTGGGGGGGAAGAGGGGGGAGACTGGGGGGGGAAGAGGGGGGAGACTAGGGGGGGAAGAGGGGGAGACTGGGGGAGAAGAGGGGGAGACTGGGGGGGAGAAGAGGGGGAGACTGGGGGGGAAGAGGGGGAGACTGGGGGGGAGAAGAGGGGGAGACTGGGGGGAGAAAGAGGGGGAGACTGGGGGGGGGGAAGAGGGGGAGACTGGGGGGGGGGAAGAGGGGGAGACTGGGGGGGGGGGGAAGAGGGGGAGACTGGGGGGGAAGAGGGGGAGACTGGGGGGGAAGAGGGGGAGACTGGGGGGGGAAGAGGGGGAGACTGGGGGGGGGAAGAGGGGGAGACTGGTGGGGAAGAGGAGGAGACTGGGGGGAAGAGGGGGAGACTGGGGGGGAAGAGGGGGAGACTGGGGGGAAGAGGGGGGGACTGGGGGGGAAGAGGGGGAGTCTGGGGGGAAGAGGGGGGGACTGGGGGGGGGGAAGAGGGGGAGACTGGGGGGGGGGGAGAAAGAGGGGGAGACTGGGGGGGGGGGAAAGAGGGGGAGACTGGGGGGGGAAAGAGGGGGAGACTGGGGGGGGGAAGAGGGGGAGACTGGGGGGGGGGAAGAGGGGGAGACGGGGGGGGAAGAGGGGGAGACTGGAGGGGGGAAGAGGGGGACTGGTGGGGAAGAGGGGGGACTGGGGGGGAAGGGGGGGAGACTGGGGGTGAGAAGAGGGGGGAGACTGGGGGTGAGAAGAGGGGGGAGACTGGGGGTGAGAAGAGGGGGAGACTGGGGGTGAGAAGAGGGGGGAGACTGGGGGTGAGAAGAGGGGGGAAACTGGGGGTGAGAAGAGGGGGAGACTGGGGGTGAGAAGAGGGGGGAGACTGGGGGTGAGAAGAGGGGGGAGACTGGGGGTGAGAAGAGGGGGGAGACTGGGGGTGAGAAGAGGGGGGAGACTGGGGGTGAGAAGAGGGGGGAGACTGGGGGTGAGAAGAGGGGGGAGACTGGGGGTGAGAAGAGGGGGGAGACTGGGGGTGAGAAGAGGGGGGAGACTGGGGGTGAGAAGAGGGGGGAGACTGGGGGTGAGAAGAGGGGGGAGACTGGGGGTGAGAAGGGGGGGGAGACTGGGGGTGAGAAGGGGGAGACTGGGGGTGAGAAGAGGGGGGAGACTGGGGGTGAGAAGAGGGGGGAGACTGGGGGTGAGAAGAGGGGGGAGACTGGGGGTGAGAAGAGGGGGGAGACTGGGGGTGAGAAGAGGGGGGAGACTGGGGGTGAGAAGAGGGGGGAGACTGGGGGTGAGAAGAGGGGGGAGACTGGGGGTGAGAAGAGGGGGGAGACTGGGGGTGAGAAGAGGGGGGAGACTGGGGGTGAGAAGAGGGGGGAGACTGGGGGTGAGAAGAGGGGGGAGACTGGGGGTGAGAAGAGGGGGGAGACTGGGGGTGAGAAGAGGGGGGAGACTGGGGGTGAGAAGAGGGGGGAGACTGGGGGTGAGAAGAGGGGGGAGACTGGGGGTGAGAAGAGGGGGGAGACTGGGGGTGAGAAGAGGGGGGAGACTGGGGGTGAGAAGAGGGGGGAGACTGGGGGTGAGAAGAGGGGGGAGACTGGGGGTGAGAAGAGGGGGGAGACTGGGGGTGAGAAGAGGGGGGAGACTGGGGGTGAGAAGAGGGGGGAGACTGGGGGTGAGAAGAGGGGGGAGACTGGGGGTGAGAAGAGGGGAGAGACTGGGGGTGAGAAGAGGGGGGAGACTGGGGGTGAGAAGAGGGGGGGAGACTGGGGGTGAGAAGAGGGGGGAGACTGGGGGTGAGAAGAGGGGGGAGACTGGGGGTGAGAAGAGGGGGGAGACTGGGGGTGAGAAGAGGGGGGAGACTGGGGGTGAGAAGAGGGGGGAGACTGGGGGTGAGAAGAGGGGGGAGACTGGGGGTGAGAAGAGGGGGGAGACTGGGGGTGAGAAGAGGGGGGAGACTGGGGGTGAGAAGAGGGGGGAGACTGGGGGTGAGAAGAGGGGGGAGACTGGGGGTGAGAAGAGGGGGGAGACTGGGGGTGAGAAGAGGGGGGAGACTGGGGGTGAGAAGAGGGGGGAGACTGGGGGTGAGAAGAGGGGGGAGACTGGGGGTGAGAAGAGGGGGGAGACTGGGGGTGAGAAGAGGGGGGAGACTGGGGGTGAGAAGAGGGGGGAGACTGGGGGTGAGAAGAGGGGGGAGACTGGGGGTGAGAAGAGGGGGGAGACTGGGGGTGAGAAGAGGGGGGAGACTGGGGGTGAGAAGAGGGGGGAGACTGGGGGCTGAGAAGAGGGGGGAGGCTGGGGGGGAAGAGGGGGGAGACTGGGGAGGGAAAGGGGGGGGAGACTGGGGAGGGAAAGGGGGGGGAGACTGGGGAGGGAAAGGGGGGGGAGACTGGGGAGGGAAAGGGGGGGGGGACTGGGGGGGGAAGAGGGGGGAGGCTGGGGGGGGGGGGAAGAGGGGGAGACTGGGGGGGGGAAGAGGGGGAGACTGGGGGGGGGAAGAGGGGGAGACTGGGGGGGGGGAAGAGGGGGAGACTGGGGGGGGAAGAGGGGGAGACTGGGGGGGGGAAGAGGGGGAGACTGGGGGGGGAAGAGGGGGAGACTGGGGGGGGGGAAGAGGGGGAGACTGGGGGGGGGGAAGAGGGGGAGACTGGGGGGGAAGAGGGGGAGACTGGGGGGGAAGAGGGGGATACTGGGGGGGAGGAGGAGAAGAGGAGGACGACTGGGGGGGGGGGGGGAGAAGAGGAGGGAGACTGGGGGGGGGGGGAGAAGAGGGGGAGACTGGGGGGGGGGATGAGGGGGAGGCTGGTGGGGGGGGAAAGAGGGGGGATACTGGGGGGGAGGAGGAGAAGAGGAGGACGACTGGGGGGGGGGGGGAGAAGAGGAGGGAGACTGGGGGGGGGGGGAAGAGGGGGAGACTGGGGGGGGGAAGAGGGGGAGAAACAGGGGGGGAAGAGGGGGAGACTGGGGGGGAAGAGGGGGAGACTGGGGTGGAAGAGGGGGAGACTGGGGGGGAAGAGGGGGAGACTGGGGGGGAAGAGGGGGAGACGGGGGGGGGAGAGGGGGAGACTGGGGGGGGAAGAGGGGTGTCCGAGGGGGGAAGAGGGGGAGACTGGGGGGAAGAGGGGAAGACTGGGGGGGAAGACTGGGGGGGAAGAGGGGGAGACTGGGGGAAGAGGGGAAGACTGGGGGGGAAGACTGGGGTGGAAGAGGGGGAGACTGGGGGGGAAGAGGGGGAGACTGGGGAGGAAGAGGGGGAGACTGGGGGGGAAGAGGGGGAGACTGGGGGGGAAGAGGGGGAGACTGTGGGGGAAGAGGGGGAGAAGAGGGGGAGACTGGGGGGGAAGAAGATGGGGAGACTGGGAGGGGGAGGAAGAGGGGGAGACTGGGAGGGGGGGAAGAGGGGGAGACTGGGAGGGGGGGAAGAGGGGGAGATTGGGAGGGGGGGAAGAGGGGGAGACTGGGGGGGCGGAAGAGGGGGAGACTGGGGGGGGGGGAAGAGGGGGAGACTGGGAGGGGGGAAGAGGGGGAGACTGGGAGGGCGGAAGAGGGGGAGACTGGGAAGGGGGGAAGAGGGGGAGACTGGGAG